>NW_028270166.1:12022523-12340099 GCF_037043375.1 Chiloscyllium plagiosum
ACCTTCACTTGTTTCACGAAGGCCTGCAATTTCTTGTGCCACCCACACAGGCACCTGAGAGACCGACGATGGACTTTCCTCTTGGGATCAAGGAACTCAGTGGAGGAAGTGCAGCCCTCTTCAGAGCTAACAGCTAATCAGAGCTACCATTACATTGGGGAGGCCTGGGGGCATGGTGGGTGAGGGCTGCCAGTTTAGTGCCAGCTTGGGACCTTTGAATCGTTGCCTGATCCCAGGGCAAATGTGAGTGAGGGGCAGGAAAGGTTTGATGGGGGAGGGTGGGGGCAGCAAGGGAATTCTGGCTGAAAGGAGGTCAGGTCAGCAGCAAGGCCTGAGGTCTTAGCTCTCCCTGCATCAACCCAACCACTAGCAGCACCCAGCCCACCCCACCAATGCCTGACCCCCTTGATCAAACACTGCGTGCCTCTGAAGCACCAGCCCACCACTTCAGGACTTGAAGAAAGATTAATACAGTCGCGGCACATTGGGGTGTTCTGGTAACATCGATATACAGGCCTCCACAAGCTTTCCTGCTGCCAGCTTTACTAGGCTGGGTGTGGGAAGGGGAACCTCTTCATCCTCCCACCTAATTAAACACTCCTCTCAATCAACAAGCTGGTTGGGGGGGGGGAGTGCACATGGTTCCAAAATGTTGGCTTTGAGCCTTGAAATATTTGATACTGGACTCTTGCTGAGCAGTCTGACAATCTGGAGATCATGCAGCAGTTGAGAGGTGACCATCAGAGTGTAGAGATTTGCAATTCATGGTAGTTCCAATGCAGGACTTGAAAAAACCTAGCCGATTGTACAATGTAATTCTGAGGGAGTAACCACTTTATCAGATGTCTTTCGCACAGCCTTTCGCACAGCCTCGAAGTGAAACATCTTTCAATGACTCAGCTTCTTGCAAATAACATTGTCAAAAGATCAAGGAGTTTTCAATACCAGCTATTTCTTCAATGTCACCAGGTCAAAATTCTGGAACTCTTTCCTAATAGCACTGTAGGTGCCCTTACACCCTCAGTCAGTTGGGTGGTTGGTTTGCTAAGCAGTGTGATGCCAACAGCATGGGTTCAATTCCCATCACTGCGTGAAGGACTCTCCTCTTCAACCTTTCCCCTCCTTTTGAGGTATGGTGGCCCTCAGCTTAAATCACTGCCTGAGAGTTCTGTCTCTCTCTCTCTCTAATGATAGAGTAGCCCTATGGTCTGGTAAGACTATGGTGTCACAAAACAACACAGTTCAAGAAGACAGCTCACTACCACCTTCTACAGGGATGGACAATAAATGTTGACCCAGCCAGTGACGCCCACCTCCAATGAATGAATAAAAGAAAATGATGTTTTGTGAGAAATCCTTTGCTGAATTTTAAAAAGAAAATCAGTGAAGTACAGATTAACTGGTCATTAAATTCTATCCAGTCAAAGGAAAATAATTTATAGAAAAGTGTGTAGCAGTCGGCCTGAGCAGATGAAAAGAAATGATGATTGGTGATTGTTGCTACAAATGGGATTGAACAATTTAATTAAGTTGGGGGACCAAATTCGAACTTTCCCAAGATGATTCTGAAAGGCAGATGAACACAATTAAGATTGGATCATTTAGGTAATTTAGAATAGGTTTAACAGATTCAGAAAAGTGCATTTGATATAATTAAATCTGCTCTATATTCAGCACGATTAATGGCCCCTCTTGGCCTTCAGACAGGAAAATGAGTTGAGTGCAGCAGAAAGTGCACTCAGGAAATCTGAGCACAGAACTGATTAAATATTGTCATCTATTGGTTATTAAAATGGAATTTTGATAATCAATCATGACATAAACAGCAAATAGTGGGAAGGTGTGGAGGTTTAACCCAGGCCTAACACTGGGGATAATGCTGACCTATCCCAGCTGACTAGAGGTTCAAGGCTTATACTAGGCTTAACAGATATTGTCCAGTCAGTCTGTTCTGAGATACCTCTCAAGTAGGACTCTTGACTTGAATCTGGGTCCCCTAGGGTCAGAGGTAGGGTTCCTACCACTGAGTTAGAAGAGCCCTTTATTCCCAGAGATGGAACTATGAGCAAGATTGTTAGATTGCTAAACACTAAGGACTGGTCTACCAAGCAATCTGTTTTATTTCTGCTAGGCCAGTTTTAATATTAATGAATTAAGAACAATATTTTTAACCAGCCTGTTCTGACACGTCTCTGGAGCAGTTAGGACCTAAATGCAGGTCTTTTGGGCTGGAGGTAGGGACGTTACTGCTGCATCTAAATGCTGATGTTCTGTCCTTCCTGATTTTATTGTCCTTGAAGACATTGGACAGCAATGCTCAGCAGTTATATTACAAGATGTGATCTATATGGACTTCAGTAAGGCATTCGACAAGGTTCCCCGTGGGAGACTGGTTAGCAAAGTTAGATCTCATGGAATAAAGGGAGAACTAGCCATTTGGATACAGAACTGGCTCAAAGGTAATGGGGGAGGGTTGTTTTTCAGACTGGAGGCCTGTGACCAGTGATCGGTGCTGCGTCCTCTACTTTTTGTCATTTACATAAATGATTTAGATGCGAGCATAAGAGGTACAGTTAGTAAGTTTGCAGATGGCACCAAAATTGGAGGTGTAGTGGACAGTGAAGAGGGTTACCTCAGATTACAACAGGATCTTGACCGGATGGGCCAATGAGCTGAGAAGTGGCGGATGGAGTTTAATTCAGATAAATGCGAGGTGCTGCATTTTGGGAAAGCAAATCTGAGCAGGTTCAGAAAAGATTTACAAGGACGTTGCCTGGGTTGGAGGATTTGAGCTACAGGGAGAGGCTGAACAGGCTGGGGCTGTTTTCCCTGGAGTGTCGGAGGTTGAGGGGGTGACCTTATAGAGATTTACAAAATTATGAGGGGCATGGATAGGATAAATAGACAAAATCTTTTCCCTAGGTTGGGGGAATCCAGAACTAGAGGGCATAGGTTTAGAGTGAGAGGGGAAAGATATAAAAGAGACCTAAGGGGCAATTTTTTCATGCAGAGGGTGTAGGGAATGAGCTGCCAGAGGAAGTGGTGGAGGCTAGTACAACTGCAACATTTAAGAGGCATTTGGATGGGTGTATGAATAGGAAGGGTTTGAAGGGATATGGGCCAGGTGCTGGCAGGTGGGACTAGATCGGGTTGAGATATCTGGTTGGCATGGTCAGGTTGGACTGAAAGGTCTGTTTCCGTGCTGTACATCTCTATAACTATATGACTTTAATTAACCCTATGTTTTAAATAGGATCAGAACCTTATTTTAGATAAATTAATAATGTAATGGTGTCATTACATCATACAATTAGGTCACTTGGCCCATTGAGTTTCTGCTGGCTCTTGAAAGAGCAATCTAATCAGTCCCATTCACTCACTCCATCCCTGCAGGTGTACTGTCCAAACGGCCACCCAATATCATAGAGCTTTACAGCATGGAAACACACCCTTCGGTCTAACCAGTCCATACCAAAACTAATCCCAAAATAAAGCAGTCCCATCTGCCCTGCTCCTGGCCTATATCCCTCCAAAGGTTTCTTATTCACAAACCTATCCAAGTACCTTTTAAACATTGAATCCACCATTTTGTCAGGAAGTTCATTCCACATGTGAATCACTTTGTGTAAAAGTCTGCCCCCTTTAAAATAAAAACTCTCTCCTCTGACCTTAAAAATATGCATGCTAGTCTTGATAGCCCCAATCCTAGGGAAAAGACACTGACCAAGAACCCTATCTATACACCTCATGATTTTATAAACCTCTATTAGGTCATCTCTCAATCTCCTATACTCCAGTAAAAAAGTAGTCCCAGCCTATCCGGCCTTTCCTTTTAACTCAAACTTTCCATAACCAGAAACATTCTGGTAAATCTCTTTTGAAACTTCTTGTACCCCTGGCTGACACAGTATTCCAGACACAGTATTCCAGAAGAGGTCTCACCAATGTCCTGTACAACTTTCAACATGATTTCCCAACTCCTGTACTCAAAGAACTGAGTAATGAAGGCAAATGTGCTAAATGCCTTTTTAACCATCTTATCCATATGTGATGTAAACTTCATAGAATTATGTACCTGAACCCCTGGACTTGGGCAATCTGGACTTGGGGCCTAACCTTAGCATAAACCATCCACTAGAGAACTGATCGAATCAAATCAACTCCCTATTTCACACCCTGTCCAACGTTTGTCAACGTTTTGCTTGGAAACTCTCTGTATCACTGTGTTGAGACAAGGTATACTGTTAATTTGAAAAATGACACTGGCTATAAGGTTACGAGGAACAAGCAACCTTTGAACTATAATTCCCATGTCTTTCCACCATTCATAAGTTTCCTTACCTCAATTTGTCAGCTCAGGCTCATAAGTGGCAAGTAACATTCATGTCTCAAAAGTACCAAGCAATGATCATCTCCAACAAGCGAAAATCTAACCAACTCCCCTGAAGATTCAATAGCATTACCAACACTGAATCACCCACCATCAACATCCTGTGGGTTATAATTGACCAGAAACTGAATTGAACCAACTGTACAAATACTGTGGCTACAAGAACAGGTCAGAGGATAGAAATTCTGGAATGAGTAACTCACCTCCTGTATCCTCAAAGCTTGTTCACCATCCACAAGTCACTAGTCTTGAATACTCTCCACTTATCGGAATGTTTGCAGCTTTAACAACACTCAAAGAGCTCAGCACCATAAAGGACAAAGCAGTACACTTGGCACAGCATTCATCACTGAAGACAATCACTCTCTTCATCATGAACTATGGCAACAGTATGTACCATGTACAAAATGTGTTGAAGTAATTCACCAAGGCTCCATCATCAACAGCTTTCTAACCTACAACCTTTACCAGCCAGAAGGACAAGAGCAGCTGATAAATAGGAACACCACCATCTGTAAGTTTCACTCCAAACCTCTCACCGTCCTGACTTAGAAATGTACCACACAAAACACCAGGTTATAGTTCAACAGGTTTACCTGTTGGATTATAACCTGGTGTTGTGTGATTTTTAACTTTGTCCACCCCAGTCCAACACCAGCACCTGCACATCATGGAAATATATCGCTATTAGTTCAGTGTCACTTTGTCAAAATTCTGGAACTGCTTTCCTAACTGCACCATGGATGTACCTACATCACATAAACTTTAGCTGTTCAAGAATATGGCTCACCAATGCCTTTTCAAGGGCAGTTAGGGATAGGTAATGGATGCTCATCTAACCAGCAATTCACACATTTGATGAATGAATAATTAAAAGATGAAACAACGTGTTTAAGGTTGATGTCAACTAATTTATAAGGATTGATTGTTATGATTATAGTCAACAGCTGCAGTATTATTGAGTTATGTGACTACTCTTCTGGTAGGAGATGAACATGATTAATAGAGTTGTTAAGAAGGCATATGGAGTGTTAGCTTTTATTGGGAGTGGGGTTGAGTTTTGGAACCATGAGGTCATGCTGAAGCTATACAAAACTCTGGTGCGGCTGCACTTGGAGTATTGTCTACAGTTCTGGTCACCACATTATAGGAAGGATGTGGAAGCTTTGGAAAGGGTTCAGAGGAGATTTACTAGGATGTTGCCAGTATGGAAGGAAGGTCTTACGAGGAAAGGGTGAGGGACTTGAGGCTGTTTTCATTAGAGAGAAGAAGGTTGAGAGGTGACTTAATTGAGACATATAAGATAATCAGAGAGTTAGATAGAGAGGACAGTGAGAGCCTTTTTCCTCGGATGGCGTTGGCTAGCATGAGAGGACATAGCTTTAGATTGAGTGATGATAGATATAGGACAGATGTCAGAGGGAGTTTCTTTATTCAGAGAGTAGTAGGGACATGGAATGCACTCCCTGCAACAGTAGTGGATTCGTCAACTTTAAGAGCATTTAAATGGCCATTGGATAAATATATGGATAAAAATGGAATGGTGTAGGTTAGATGGGCTTCAGATTGTTCCAAAGGTTGGTGCAACATCGAGGGCCGAAGGGCCTGAACTGCGCTGGAATGTTTTATGTTCTATGTTCTGAGGTGGACTTTTCTAAATTAGCAATTGCTGTGTAAAAATATTGTTTTGTTTGGCTGAATGTGAGTATTTCTGTAAAAGATTTTGTCGAAGCTTTTCATTTTGTACTCATCAGGACATTTCACAAGAATATTAATTCAATGGACAAAACATCAACAATACTTTGAATGTATGAAGAGTGTTTTTTTGCAATATTGAACTTGCTAAGTTACTGAGTCCAGGTTGTAACAAAGATTAGCTTGGAGGTCCATATATTTTGCATGTATTTCATATACGGCCTCTCTGAAGTACTCCAGTGATAGTGTAAAAGCAGAGAGTATTTATCAAAGTAAGCAAATCATGGGTTGGGTTAAGACTTGACCGAGTAGTGTATCTGAACAGTTCTGAGGTGAATTTTTCGCTGAGTTTCTGTCTGTTGGAGGGGAACATAGAACATAGAAAAATACAGCGCAGTACAGGCCCTATGGCACTCGATGTTGCGCCGATCCAAGCCCAACTAGCCTACACTAGCCCACTATCCTCCATATGCCTATCCAATGCCCGTTTAAATGCCCATAAAGAGGGAGAGTCCACTACTGCTACTGGCAGGGCATTCCATGAACTCACGACTCGCTGAGTAAAGAACCTACCCCTAACATCTGTCCTCTACCTACCACCCCTTAATTTAAAGCTATGCCCCCTCATAATAGCTGACTCCATACATGGAAAAAGGTTCTCATGGTCAACCCTATCTAAACCCCTAATCATCTTGTACACCTCTATCAAGTCACCCCTAAACCTTCTTTTCTCCAATGAAAACAGCCCCAAGTACCTCAGCCTTTCCTCATACGATCTTCTTACCATACCAGGCAACATCTTGCTAAACCTCCTCTGCACCCGTTCCAGTGCCACCACATCCTTCCTATAGTATGGCGACCAAAACCGCACACAATACTCCAGATGCGGCCGCACCAGAGTCTTATACAACTGCAACATGACCTCAGGATTCCGGAACTCAATTCCTCTACCAATAAAAGCCAGTACGCCATATGCCTTCATTACCGCACTATTTACCTGGGTGGCAACTTTCAGAGATCTGTGTACATGGACACCAAGATCCCTCTGCTCATCCGCACTACCAAGTATCCGACCATTAGCCCAGTACCCCATCTTTTTGTTACTCTTACCAAAGTGAATCACCTCACACTCACATGTCCCCTCCTTGCTGCTCTTAGTTCTCTCTTCAGATCCTTCCTGGCTACCTTATAACTCTCAATCGCCCCAATTGAACCTTCACGCCTCATCTTTACATAGACCGCCCTCTTCCATTTAACAAGGGATTCCAATTCCTGATTAAACCTCGGCTCCCTCACACGACCCTTTCCTCCCTGCCTGACAGGTACATACTTATCAATGACATTAAATAGTTGCTCCTCGAACAAGCTCCACATATCAATTGTGCCCATGCCTTGAAGCCTACTTTTCCAAGCCACGCATCCTAAGTCGTGCCTCACCACATCTTAATTTCCCTGCCCCCAGCTATATCTCTTGCCCTGCAGTGCACACTTATCCCTCTCCATCACTAGAATAAAAGTCACCGAATTGTGGTCACTGTCCCCAAAGTGCTCACCTATCTCCAATTCTAACACCTGGCCTGGTTCGTTACCCAGAACCAAATCCAGTATGGCCTCACCTCTTGTTGAGGCCATACCCAACCAACCCAACCAACCTGTGGCACAGCATTTCAACTCCCCCTCCCACTCCACCGAGGATATGCAGGTCATTGGACTCATCCACCGCCAAACCACAACAACCCGACGGTCGGAGGAGGAGCGTCTTATCTTCCGACTGGGAACCCTCCAACCGCAGGGGATGAACTTGGACTTCACCAGTTTCTTCATCCCCCCTCCCCCCACCTTGTCTCAGCCGGATCCCTCCAGCCCGGCACCGCCTTCCTGACCTGCAGTCTTCTTCTTGACCTCTCCGCCTCCATCCTACTCCGACCTATCACCCTCACCTTGACCTCTTTCCACCTATCACATTTCCAACTCCCCTCCTCCAAGTCCCTCCTCCCTACCTTTTATCTTCTCCTGCTGAACACTCTCTGCTCATTCCTGAAGAAGGGCCTGTGCCCGAAACGTCGAATCTCCTGTTCCCTGGATGCTGCCTGACCTGCTGTGCTGTTCCAGCAATAAAGTTTCAACTTTGATCTCCAGCATCTGCAGACCTCAGTTTCTCCTCACCTCTTGTTGGCATGTCTACATATTGTGTCAGGAAATCCTCCTGCACACATTGGACAAACACCGACCCATCTAACGAACTCGAGCTATAGCTTTCCCAGTCAATATCTGGAAAGTTAAAGTCCCCCATAACAACCACCCTATTACTTTCACTCTTCTCCTGAATCATCCTCGCAATCCTTTCTTCTACGTCTCTAGGACTATTAGGAGGCCTGTAGAAAACTCCTAACAGGGTGACCTCACCTTTCCTATTCCTAACCTCAGCCCAAACTACCTCAGATGGCGAGTCTTCATCCATCGTCCTTTCCACCCTGTAATACTATCTTTGACAAGCAATGCCACACCTCTCTCTCTTTTATCCCCACCCCTGACCCTACTAAAACATTTAAACCCTGGAACCTGCAACAGCTCTCCTGCGCGCTTTTATAGGGAAAAAAAACCTACCCAGGTAAGCTTGCGCTACACCAGCTTCCGACTGCCCCTCTGGTCGTCGTCACTTCCCCCTGCTGCTCCCGCTCTTTCTGTGAAGAGAAAACAAACACCGCTGCCCGCTACCGGTAAGTAATTTTAAAACAAACTGTCTCACCTTAGCTGTAGCCTTCCGAGTTCGTTTAAACTCAGCTGCTGCTCGCACTCAAAATCAGGAGGAATCTTGATTAACAGGATAAGTTTTCCTCTGGGGGCCATGAAAATTCCATACTTCTGCGCTTGCAAATTTGAAAAAAAACTTGAGCCCATCAAAGTCCCTGGCCCTGAATTGCAGGAGGCTGTCATCTGGTTGGTACAAAGAGAGTGATTCCTGATTGGGCCATCAGAAACTGGGCTCAAGAAATCCTCTAGGACCAGAAACATAAAGACATTTCAGCTTTCAGATTATCAAGCTAAGAAATGAATTAAACAAATGGCCTGACTGGCCTGAAAATATCTAATCTCATCTGATTTCGGACACCTAGCAGATTCGGCCCTGGTTAGTACTTGGGTGGGAAACTACTTGGGTTGGCACGGTGGCACAGTGGTTCACACTGCTGCCTCACAGGAGCAGGCACTGAGGTTCGATTCCAGCTTTGGGTGACTGTCTGCATGGAATTTGCACATTCTCCCTGTGTCTGCGTGGGTTTGCTCTTATTTCCTCCTGCAGTCCAAAGATGTGCAGGCTAACTGGATTGGCCATGTGAAGTTGGCCACAGTATCCATTGGATAGGGATTAATCATAGTAAATGCAGGTTTACAGGGATGAAGTAGGTCTGAGTGGGATGGAGTGAGCTGGAATGGACTTGATGGGCTGAATGGCCTGCTTTCACACTGTAGGGATTCTATGGAATACGAAAAGCAGCAAGCTTCAGAACTCTTGTGGAGCAGCAATAGTGTCCCCACTTTATGATAGACAGGGTGAGTTTCCTGATGAAAGGCTTTTACCCAAAACATCGATTTTCCTGCTCTTTGGATGCTGCCTGACCTGCTGTGCTTTTCCAGCACCACTTTGATCTAAACTCTGGTTTCCAGCATCTGCAGTCCTCACTTTTGCCTAGTGTGAGTTTGAATCCCACCATCTCTAGAGATATTCCATAATATGTCTGAGCAGGTTGACTGACAACATCTTCATGCGGAGTTGATAAAGTGTGGAGCTGGAAAAAGCACAGTAGGTCAAGGAGCGTTGATGTTTCAGGTCAGGATTCTTCGGCTCCTCTGATGCTTCTTGACCTGGGGCACTTTTTCCAGCTCCACACTTTATTGACTCCGACTTTCCAGCATCTGCAGTCCTCAGCATCTCCAGTGTCTACATGTTGCCATATTAATGAAATATAAAGGCACAGGAAGGATCTGAGGAGAGAAAGTGATGTGTTATGGTTTGGTACAGGAAAGAAGGATGAGGTAAAGCAGGAGGACGGTTTGAATTTATCACATCTATATGTATATGCATGGATTGGCTCTCTTTGTTCTTTTTTGGGAGGTTGCTGGCTGATTTATTGTCCATCCCTAATTTCCTTTGAGAGTATGGTTGCGAGCTAACTTCCCAAACCAGTTCAAGGATTTTGACCCAGTGACGCTGAAGGAACGATGGGTGTAGTCAGTGTTCCTGTACATCTGAGGCCCTTATGAGTCCAGGAGGTAGCGATTGCAAGGTTTGGAAAATGCCATCGATGGAGTTTTAGTGAGTTACGGTGGTCTGAGCTGTTTGCTTTGCAGCTGGTCTGATTATTTTGACATGTGTAGCTGGTTGACGTTGTCTGCAGGCTGTTTGCTTCATTTCTTCATAAGGAAAATCTTATTTCAGTGAAGAGTGGTTAGGATGTGGCATATTTTGTACACCAGTCAAAATATTTTAAGTACAAGAAAGAATGCAGGGATGTGGAGAAGTGGATGAACTCAATTGCGCTTTAGATACATGGACTTACTGGATTGAATGGTCTCCTGTGCTGTACTTTTCTATAAGTGATAGATATGGATTGTTAGGCTGTTTAATTTGGGGGACAATCACATAACAACAACAACAACAAGAGGAAAATAATTATCTCAATGTTCCTACTCTCTGAAGCTACTCCTTAAATGGTGGCACAGTGGTTAGCACTGTTATCTCACAATACTAGAGTTCTGGGTTCAATTCCAGCCTTGGGTGGCTGTCTGTGTGGAGTTTTCACGTTCTCCCTCTGTTGATGTGGGTTTTCTCCCACAGTCCAAAGATGTGCAGGTTGATGGATTGGCCATGCTAAATTGCCCATTGTGTACAGAGTAGGTGGGTGAGGACTGTAGTTGCTTATATTTTCCCCAGCACCTATGTTGTGTGTGTGCAGGTGTGAGACGCAGTGAAAAATACAAGATGTACAAATCTTTCTACAATTTTCACCACCAGGAAGAAAGGAAACACCCAAGTGGCCAGTGACAAGTAGTGCCCTTCTTAGAGGGCAATGATGTGTGATCAAAAAGTGAAGGGGAGGGCAGGGTTTAAATCAAAATAGAGTTGGAGAGGTAAATAATACACTCCACTCCCTGCGGTGCCCACCTCTCCCTGAACAGCTCAAGGGTGTTGGTGAGGACTGCAGATGCTAGAGAGTCAGAATCGAAACGTGTGGTGCTGGAAAAGCACAGCAGGTCAGGTAGCATTCAAGAAGCAGAAGAGTCAATGTTTTGGGCATAAGCCCTTCATCAGGAATTAGATTAGATTACATTACAGTGTGGAAACAGGCCCTTCGGCCAAACAAGTCCACACCGACCCGCCGAAGCGCAACCCACCCATACCCCTACATTTACCCCTTACCTAACACTACGGGCAATTTAACGTGGCCAATTCACCTGACCTGCACATCTTTGGATTGTGGGAGAAAACCGGAGCACCCGGAGGAAACCCATGCAGACACGGGGAGAATGTGCAAACTCCACACAGTCAGTTGCCTGAGGCGGGAATTGAACCCGGGTCTCAGGCGCTGTGAGGCAGCAGTGCTAACCACTGTGCCACCGTGCCACCCACTGTCAGACTAGGTGGGGTGGCCATGGGAAATGTGAGGTTATAGGGATAGGGTGAGTCAGTGTGGGCTAAATACCCTGAATCCATTCTGTAGGGATTCTATGATTAAACCCCCAACACCTTACCTCACCTTTAAGACATTCCTCAAAATCTATTGTTTTATTTGGTGATTTCAGCTATCGCTTCCCTCTTGTTTTCCTGGTCCTTTCTTTCTTCTATTTGATCTTTGGTGAATACCCCTGGGACGTTTAGGGAGTGGGTCATTTGCTATGGCACATATAATTCAGTGGCAAAGTAAAGTCTACAGTCACAATTGTGGCTTGCAAGTAGTTTATTAAAATAATTTCTGGCAGAGGATCTCTGTTTATGATAAGCAGTGCGTGTTTTCAACACTGACAGAACTTTTCCAGCCACTTCACTAAGAACTGAACCACAAACCCCACCCCCCCACCCCCCCGCCCCTCCCCCGACCTCACTTCAGACTAACGGCCTGGTGATTGAGCAGTGGGTAGGATCCACATCCTGCTTGTGTTTGCCTTCCTTTGTTGCGGACAGGCCTATCAGCTGAAATTGTCCCAAATGGGCCACAGTATTTAACACTCGTGACTGCAGCAGTATTTTGCAACTCAGAACTCTGCATAATGTATCTGAACTGAAAGGGTATCCATTACCGGTTCCCTCGCTTAAATGCAAGCCTATTAAGAGCAATTTCCTCCTCAGGGCAATTTCAATTCTACTGTTTGATTTCCTCCAGTACTTTTTCTCCCTACAACCATCTCACCCTCGTTCTCTGCTTCTACCACCACCCCCACCCCCGCCCCCATCTCTTTTTGCTGGCCTTCTCATTTTATAGTTAAATTGCATCAGAGTCATATAGCATGGAAACAAACCCTCTAGTGCAACCAGTCTACACCAATTAGGGCAGCTCTGTAGCTAGTGGTTAGCACTGCTACTTGACAGTGCTGGGGACCTGGGTTCGATTCCAGCCTTGGGTGGAGTTTGGATGCTCTCCCCAACGTCTATGTAGGATTCCTCTGGTGCCCTGGTTTTCTCCGACAGTCCAAAGATGAGCAGGTTAAGTTGGCTGGTCATGCTAACTTGCTCATGGTGTCCAGGGATGTGCAAGGTGGATTAGTCGTGGGAAATGCAGGGATAGGGTGGGTCTGGGTAGAATTGTCTTTGGAGGGCCAGCATGGGCTCAGTGGGCTGAAAGGCTTGCTTCCACACTATAGGGATTCTATGTCCCCAAACTAAACTAGCCCCACCTGCCTGCACTTGACCCATATCCTTCCAAACCTTTCCTTTTCACAAACTCATCCAAATGTCTTTCAAACATTGTAGCAGTACCTGCCCCTGCACTCATCACTTTCTCTGACTGTTCATTCCACGCTTTAACCACTCTCTGTATAAAAACATGTTGCCGCCATGTCCTTTCTAAATGTTTCGCCTCTCACTTTAAAAGTATGCCCCCTAGTTTTGAACTCCCTCATTGTAGGGTAACAAACCTTGTTGTTCACTTTATCTATACTCCTCATGATTTTCGTTCCGGTCTTTCCAATCTATCTTCATATCTCAAACTGTCTATTCTTGGCAACATCCTGGCCAATCTTTTTTGAACTACCCCTGTTTAATAATATTCTTCCTACAATGGGGCGACAATAACTGCACACAGTACACCAGAACAGGTCTCACCAACATTCTGTACAACCTCAACATGACGTCCCAACTTGTACACCCAAATATCTGAGCAATGACGGCAAGTGTGCTAAACGCCTTCTTAACCACCCTGCCTACTTTAGAGGGCAGCGTGGTGGCTCAGTAGTTAGCACTGTTGCCTCACAGCGCTAGGGACCTGGGTTTAATCCCTGCCTCGGGTGTCTGTCTGTGTGGAGTTTGCACATTCTCCCTGTGTCTGTGTGGGTTTCCTTGTGCAAGCCAGGTGAATTGGCCATGTTGAATTGCCCATAGGGTCAGGTGCAATAGTTAGGAGTAAGTATATGGTGGGGGAATGCATCTGGGTGGGTTGCTCTAAAGAGGGTCAGTGTGGACTTCCTGGGCCAAATAGCCTTTTCCATACTGTAGGGACAGTTAAAGGAAGACTTGCATTTCTGTGGTGCCTTCCATGACTACAGGGTGTCCTAAACTACTTTTAGCCTATAAAGTAGTCTTGAACTATAGCTACTGCCAGAATTGCGGCATTGTTTATAGGATGGTACCACAAATGACAATATGAAAAGTACCAGGTGATCCCTTTTTTATGATGTTAATCGAGGGATTGGTGTTGGCTGGGATATGCTTTATCTTCAAAAGTGTACAATATGATCTTATACATTTGGCTTAGAAAGCAGTGAGGGTCTCATCCACAAAGACAGCACATCCGACTGTACTGCAATCCCTCATGACTGGAATGTGGATTTTACACTAAAGCTTCTTGATTGTGACTTGAATTTATCACTTTTTGACTTCAGGGCAGCAGTCCTATGAATGGAGAGCTGCTGGAAATCATCTCTGTCTTTCTCACTCTCACTGTATAACTATTATACATTTGCACATTATTTTTGCATATCTCCATCCCTGCTCCCTGCCCCACTTTCTGTAAGGTTCTTCTTATTTTGTCTTGTTACATTGTGTTTGAGTGATTGTTATTCCTTGGAGGTATGTACAGTCTGACTGTCAATGTTCACAAATTTCCAACTGTTTACCTTTTCGACTTTCGGGTCAAAAATAATCAGACATCTTTACTTTCTATTTTGCAGAAGTAGTGACCTCTCTCGATACCATCTTGAACAAAACAGATGTTCGAATGTGTTTGTTTTGGCTCAGATAGTAGCTGTCAGATTGAGATGATTTTTTAAAAACTCCAAAAGCATGCACACAATCTGGAATGTCGTTTCGAGAAAGCTAGCTGGCACACTGGCCAATTCCAAGCTCTGTTCTCCTTTCACATCCCAGCTCACTCTAAGATCATGGAGGATGTCCAACTTTTTCAGATATATCTATTTCATTCACCTTACAATGACATCCATTCATATAGCAGAGTAACTGGTTGTAGCTAAACAGTTGCTGCAGTGCTGCTAAATCACACAGCAGTGTGCTACACCTTGTGCCTTTCATGGTTTGATTTGCTCACCCTCGCCACCACAATACACCTTCTCTAGACTTTTTGATTTGCCCCTTCCCAGATTGGCTCGACCAGTCAGCTGCTGTCCTTTATGTTGTGGGTTCTTCAGCAGAAGCAGAGTTTAAATGTTGAAGCAAAGCCCTTCTCTGTAATTCTCACAATCAAGTGCATTGTTCCTCAGATCTTCTAGGTCTGTATATATGTGGTCCTGCTTGTATGTAGGGGCACAGGAACAGATGAGGAAGCCATTTTGTGCCAACAACCTTCCCCACCCTCTCCCCGATTACATTGATCATGGTTGATCTCTGGCCCAACTCCTTATACCTATATTTGCCCCACATTGCAAAATAGCCTCACAATCTCATTTTTAACATTAGCCGTTGAGCTTGCGTTCTGTTTGCACAGGAAAATCTCAAAACTGTGGTCGGTTTCTGTGAGTCGAAATGTTTCCTAGTATCTCACTTAAAAACTCTGGATCTGATTGATCAACGATGTATCATAATGTGAGAGTCCCCAACTGCCTGCAACAATTTCTTGTTAGATACTCTAGCGATTATCCTCTTGAAGACTTTGATCAAGTCAATCCTTAACCTTCCGAATTCCATTACACTTAATCCTCCAGTAGCCTTTTTCTTATTATTTTCTGTAACTGATGAAGACTTTTTATTGAGATACATACTTAGACCAAACCAGTTTGTATCTCTACTTTTTCGAATGCGGTCCCTTTTGAAAAGTCTCTGTTCTAACCTTTTCAGTCCCAAACTGGATGATTTCACAATTGTGTACATTTGTAGTTTTCCTCATTCACATTGAGAGTAGGTAGAGGACATTTCAAGACCAATTTAAAAAAATCAGAGGGCTGATTGAAACCCTGGACCTGCAAAGGGAGCTGCATTCAGTTAAGAGAATGCGGTTTTTGCAAGAAGGCATGCTGCAAGGATTGATTGGTTCCGTAACGGCATAGTGCACACCATCTGGAAGACCACAAATGTGGAGGCTTTCAGAATTCAATAATCACCGGGATGGAACTATCCCTGAATGTAGCATTGAAGAATTTCCTGCCGTCACACGTGTAGCAGCCCTTGGCCCTACCTGGCCCGTGTAGAACTGAAGTTCTCTGTATATCACTGCTCCTAATGGCTCTATATGAATGAAGTCCTCTCCAGAGGGTGTTGTTTTTTTGTAAAACCAATAAGTGGTACCATGGGAAGTTACTGAACATGGGATGTTTTGTTAGCAAGCAGCCATCCCTCAGTGAAATGACGATATGCTGCATGAGACCAAGGGAAAGAACACAATTAAGGATTTTCGATGGATTATTAAGCTTTCAGCACTCACAAAGGAATTGGCTGTTCTCAGTTTCAACAACAACTGTAAGAAACCGAAAAAACAACTGTGCATGCTGGAAATGTGAAAACAAAACAGAAATTGCTGGAAAATCTCAGAATCTGTGGAGAGAAAAAGGAGTTAACATTTCAGGTTCTTCAGAACTGATGGTAGCTAGGAAAACCCTAACAGCAAACTTTAACATCATGAAATGTTCCAAGACATTTCTTAGGAGCATTATATGACACAAAGTGAAATGAGGTCAGATGATCCAAACTTGGTAAGTTGGTTTTTAAAGACTATCATAGAGTCTTGGAGATGTACAGTATGGAAACAGACTCTTTAGCAATTCATCTACGCTGACCAGATGTCGTAAATTAATCTAGTCCCATTTGCCAGCATTTGGCCGTTATCCCTCTAAACCCTTTCTATTCATATACCCATCCAGATGCCTTTTAAATGTTGCAATTGTACCAGCCTCCATCACTTCCTCTGGCAGCTCATTCCACACACGTACCACCCTCTGTATGAAAAAGTGTCTCTTATGTCCCTTTTGAATTTTTCCCTTCTCACCTTAAACTTATTGCTTAAAAACAAGGTAGAAATGGACAGTGGAGAGCTGCGAGGTTTGGGGAAAAGGGGAATTTCAGAACTCTCAGACTAAGCAAATGAAGCCACATTCATTAATGGTGAAGTGGGAATGCACAAGAGGCTAGAAATAGAGGAGCACGGATATATCAGAGGGTTATGTGATTTTTTAAAAATCCTATTATTCATTCATGGAATGTGGCCATCACTGGCTTGACCGGCTTTGATAGCCCATTCCTTATTGCCCAGAGAGCAGCTAGAAATTGTGAATTTTTTTTATTCATTCACGGGATGAGAGTGTCGCTGGCTGGGCCAGCATTTATTGCCCATCCCTAATTGCCCAGAGGGCAGTTAAGAGTCAACCACATTGCTGTGGATCTTGAGTCACATGTAGGTCAGATCAGTAAGGACAGCATTTTCCTTCTCTAAAGAAGATTAGTGAGCCATGTGGGTATTTCCCAACAATGAGCTCGCAGTCTACATTAGATTCTTAATTCCAGATATTTTTATTGAAGTCAAATTCCACCATCTGCCATGGTGGGATTCAAACCCAGGCACCCAGAGCATTATCTGCATCTCTGGAATAACAGCAATAATACCACTAGGCCATTGTCTCATGTGTAAGCCAGAGCAGCTGAGGTTGGGTGATTTCCTTTCCTAAGGACATTAATGAACCAGTTGGTTTTTAACAAGGAAGAATTGTTCCACCACTTCTGACCCACAAAAATAGGGAAGGGCAAAGAGGGAGTTGAAGACGCGGATGAGTTTGTTATAAACAGGTTTTATGGGTTATTTAAAAGTTGCACACATCTCAGCCTGTAAACCTGTTGTGTTTGAATTTTAATAAAGCCATTAGTTTTGATAAGTTTGAAATCCTGGTTGATTTTACCCAAGTAACCCACAGCCCACAGCTGTCACACTTCAAATGTCAAGCTTTGTGGTTAGAACTGCAGATTTCTAGAAGAAAAAGGCAGTCTGACCTATAACTGACCCAAGAATCTACAGACCGCTATCAGTCCTTAATTGACGTGAGAAAGACACTCAAAGCGTCTTCCTTTTTACTTCAAAGTCACACAAGGAAAGTAAGACTCTCTGACCTCGAACTACACTCAGCACTTCTTGTGAGCAATCAGCATCTAATTGATCTCCAAGTTATGGCAAAATTACACCTTGTAGCTTTAAAGCTACAGGCACCTGTTGGGTATTACTTTGTACATTATGGGTTAGAATGCTTCTTGTCTTTTCGAAACTAAATATCCTGCAGCTGACCATGAATTGTATCGAGGGACATCTCGTACATCTGGAGATGAATTCAATACACATGTTCACTGTAGGTAGGAGTTTAAATCTATTCCTTCCGTTTGCTCAAAAGCAATGATGTGTAACAGACACAGCAGTGATCTAGATACAAGATTTTAGATTACGTATGTTTATGTAGGACTGTACCATAAATCAGGGTGTATAATCCAACCCAGCATATAAGATGGGCTCGTTTTACCAGCTCCCCTAATAAATCATGTCTCTGTATAGTTAAGTCAGCCTGTTACTAGTAGCCATGGCAGGGTATACTCATATTAGTAATGAATCTCATGTATTTTTGTTATATTTACCAGTACCTTAATTGGGTACAAGTGATCAAGCTGTTAACACTGCATAGGAGTTTGAGATAAGCCCACTTTTTGACTTGAATGCCAATGTAATTTCATAATTGTCGCGAGTGTGGTGCTGGAAAAGCACAGCACGTCAGGCAGCATCCGAGGAGCAGGAGAATTGACGTTTCTCAATCCTGATGCCCAAGAAGTTGATTTTCCTGCTCCTCGGATGCTGCCTGACTTGCTGAGCCTTTCCAGCGCCACACTCATGACTCTGATCTCCAGCATCTGCACTGCTCACTTTCTCCAAGTTTTATAATGGTGACCACCCACCCCAGCAGCTTCCTTTTATTTATGTTCCCACAAAGTGATTACACTCCACTGGGGCAGATAGGGGCTTGAACCCTGGTCTCCTGGATTAGAAGCTGGGATAACATCACTGCACCACAAAAGCCCTAGCAATTCCCTTTTACACTTGATGCATACTTCGAGTGTGCATTTTTGGAGGAATTTGTCAAAGGATCAAAGGACAGCTTATATATTGACACCTACAGGTAAGACCTTTTACAGATAGTACTTCAAGTGACCCATTTTTTACAGTGAATGCGTTGACTTGTTCTGCTCATTATATCTTCATCTGAATGTAGAAAACAGTGGACAGGAAACAGAGAGTATTCCCAAGCATGATATTCTATTGTTGTCTGGGGGAGTTCTAGATGCTGTTTGTGGTTCCTTTCTCTAAAATGGGGAGATAGTGAGAATCTTCAGTGTCTTTAAAAGTAATAGGTCAAACTAAACAGTCAGGTTTTCAGTTATCTCAGTTAGCTGGATGGCTGGTTTGTGACACCAACTGCTTTGGGTTCAACTTCCACGCTGATTGAGGTTACCTTGGAGATCCCACCTTCTCAACATTGCCTGTCACCTGAGGCATAGAGGCTCAGTGGTTAGCACTGCTGCCTCATGGTGCCAGGGATCTTGGCTCGATTCTAGCTTTGGGTGACTGTCTGCATGGAGTTTGCACATTCTCTTCGTGTTTGCGTGGATTTCCTCCGGGTGCTCTGGTTTCATCTCACAGAGCAAAAGGTATGCAGGTTAGGGGGGATTGACCATGCTAAATTGTCCACAGCATCCAGGGATGTGCAGGCTAGGTGGATTAACCATGGGAAATACAGAGTTACAGGGAGAGGATAGGCGGGTGTGTCAGAGTGGGATGCTCTTCAGAGGGTCAGCCAGTCAGCATGCTTCCGCACTGTAAGGATTTCAGGTTAAGCCACCACCAGTTGTCTCTCTCTCTAATGAGCTAGCTGGATATGGGGATTTTGCCTTACTTTCACCAAGTGAATTATTCATTCCAACTCAGCATACGGCCTAACCTGTTGCTGTTTCTTTGGCATCTCTTTATCCACAAGTGATTAAGATATTGTCATTATCATCATCAACATACATGCTCAAGAGTTGACCCTTTGCAGATAACAGAGATGCAGGGTTTTACACATCAGGATAAGATGGGTCTCTTTGCTTTGGAGGGGGTGCTGAGTGGAGTGGTGACTTAATAAACATACTGACATTTATGCAAGGTTAAAATTTAGATAGAATGGACACAGAGAGAGTGTCATTTTACATATTCGGAGGCCATCAATGCAGTGACCAAGAAACCTAAGAGGGATTTCAGAAGAAACGTATTTTACTTGGAGAGTGGTGAGACTGTGGAACCTGCTACCATTGAGAGTCTCTAAGGAGAATAGTAACAATGCACTTAAGTAGAAGCCAGACAGGCATTTGAGGGAGAAGGGAACACTGAGTGAATTGGTAGATTTAGCTGAGAAATAAAATGAGAGGCAATGGAGCATAAACACTTATGGACTGATTGAGGCAAATGGTCTGTTCCTATGTTATGTTTCCTGTTCTCCTTCTGTTTCCCATTTATATATTGAGGATGAATAATCAGCACAAGTCGAATCAGGATGACGCGATAATTTTATCTGTCCACCTTATTGTCGTATCTTTCAATTGGCCCGTCCTTGGCAAACACATCTTGCTATTTCTTTCATGCATGTGTCCCTTTTATTACAATAGCATTCACTCATGTCTCTTTTCAACAAGTCAATGATTCTTTCTTTGAAAGATCTCTGCTAATTTCTCTGTGTACTTTATTTTAAACTTGCACCTCCTGATGTTTCAACCTTTTGTCACTGGGAACATCCGCCTGGATTGGATTTCTTAATGTCTCACACAATCTTGGAAATTTCAATGAAATCCCACAACATCTCTATTGCAAGAAAAATCTGTGCAATATTTACAACCTTCATTTGAGTTAAAGTCTGTAGTACATGGATTTGTACTGTTGTCCTCCTCCTTATCGCCTTATAGTGTCGAAGAAAAGATTGACACAGGAGGCAGCTATTTGACCCATCAAGTTATCATTGGCTCTTTCAGCAAGTCCCACCAGAATGCTAATGGAATGCTGGCTTTTATATCCACAGGACCAAGTACAAAACAGCCGAAATTAAGCTGCAGTTTTACAAAATCCTGGTTAGAGCCCTTGCGAAATACTGCTAGCATATCGAAGCACCAAGCCTTAGAAAGGATATATTGGCCTTGGAGGGAGTACAACAAGTAAGTTTACAAGTTTATTACAGAGATACTTCTGCAATTTCTGTTTTTGTTGCACATAGCGTTCGCTGCTGTAAGGAGAGGAACATCAGACTCTCCAATTGATCTATGTATGTCCCCTGAATCTTGAGGTAAACAGTACCAGTCTGGTACATGCTTGTAAACAATCAGTCAGGTGCATGCTAGTATGGATCAGTCTGGTATGTGCTTGTAAACAATCAGTCTGGTACATAGTTGTAAACAATCAGTCCGGTAAGCGTTTGTAAATTACCAGTCCGGTACATATTTGTAAATTATCAGTCCGGTACGCGTTTGTAAATGATCAGTCTGGTACGTGCTTGGACATGATCAGTCTAATATGCGTTTGTAAATAATCAGTCTGGTATGTGCTTGTGAACGATCAGTCCGGTACGCGTTTGTAAATAATCAGTCTGGTACACGCTTGTAAACGATCAGTCCGTTACATGCTTGTAAACGATCAGTCCGGTACATACATATAAATGATCAGTCTGGTACACACTTGTAAATGATCAGTCTGGTACATGCTTGTGAACGATAAGTCGAGGACGTGTTTGTAAATTATCAGTCTGGTACGTGTTTGTAAATGATCAGTCCAGTACAAGCTTGTAAATGATCAGTCCGGTACACGCTTGTAAATGATCTGTCTGGTATGTGATTGTAACCAATCAGTCTGGTATGTGATTATAAGTGATCAGTCTGGTATGTGCTTGTAACCAATCAGTCCAGTACGTGCTTGTAAATGATCAGTCTGGTACATGCTTGGAAACGATCAGTCTGGTATGTGCTTGTATCCAATCAGTCTGGTACGTGCTTGTAAATGATCAGTGTGGTACGTGTTTGTAACTGATCAGTCCGGTACGTGTTTGTAACCTTTCAGTCTGGTATGTGCATGTAAATGATCAGTCCGGTACATTAGATTAGATTAGATTAGATTACATTACAGTGTGGAAACAGGTCCTTCGGCCCAACAAGTCCACACCGACCCGCCGAAGCGAAACCCACCCCATACCCCTACATTTACCCCTTACCTAACACTACGGGCAATTTAGTATGGCCAATTCACCTGACCTGCACATCTTTAGCCTGTGGGAGGAAACCGGAGCACCCGGAGTAAACCCACACAGACACGGGGAGAACGTGCAAACTCCACGCAGTCAGTCGCCTGAGGTGGGAATTGAACCCGGATCTCTGGCGCTGTGAGGCAGCAGTGCTAACCACTGTGCCACCGTGCCGCCCACGTGCTTGTAAATGATCAGTCTGGTACACGCTTGTGCATGATCAGTCTGGTACGTGCTTGTAAACGATCAGTCCCGTACATGCATGTAAATAATCAGTCTGGTACGTGCTTGTAAATGATCAGTCCCGTATGTGCTTGTAAATGATCAGTCTGGTACACGCTTGTGCACGATCAGTCAGGTACGTGCTTGTAAACGATCAGTCTGGTACACGCTTGTGCATGATCAGTCTGGTACGTGCTTGTAAACGATCAGTCCCGTAGGTGCCTGTAAATGATCAGTCCCATATGTGCTTGTAAATGATCCGTCCGGTACGTGATTGTAAATGATAAGTCCGGTACACGCTTGTGCACGATCAGTCTGGTACGTCCTTGCAAACGATCAGTCTGGTATGTGCTTGAAAATGATCAGTTAGGTACATGCTTGTAAATGATCAGTCCGATACGTGATTGTAAATGATCAGTCCGGTATGCGCTTGTGCACGATCAGTCAGGTACATGCTTGTAAACTACGAGTTTGGTACACGCTTGTAAACAATCAGTCTGGTACATGCTTGTAAACTATGAGTCTGGCACAGGCTTGTGAATGATCAGTCCCGTATGTGCTTGTAGATGATCTGTTTGGTACATGATTGTAAATGATCAGTCCGGTACGCGCTTGTGCACGATCAGTCTGGTACATCCTTTCAAACGATCAGTCTGGTACGTGCTTGTAAATGTTCAGTCTGGTACACGTTTGTAAATGATCTGTCTGGTACGTGCTTGTAAACCATCAGTCTGGTATGTGATTGTAAATGATCAGTCCCATACGTGCTTGTGCACGATCAGTCTGGCACGTGCCGGGAAATGATTAGTCCGGTATGTGCTTGTAAATGATCAGTCCAATACGTGCTTGTAAACGATCAGTCTGGTACGTGATTGTAAATGATCAGTCCTGTACGTGATTGTAAACGATCAGTCTGGTACATGCCTGTAAATGGTCAGTCTGGTACATGCCGGTAAATGACTAGTCCGGTATGTACTTGTAAAAGATCAGTCCAATACGTGCTTTTAAATGATCAGTTTGGTACGTGCTTGTAAATGATCAGTCCGGTATGTGCTTATAAACGATCAGTCTGGTACGTTCTTGTAAATGATCAGTCCCATACGTGCTTGTACATGATCATTCTGGCACGTGCTGGTAAATGATTAGTCCGGTATGTGCTTGTAAACAAACAGTACAATACGTGGTTGTAAATGATCAGTCTGGTACGTGCTTGTAAATGATCAGTCCGGTATTTGCTTGTAACCAGTCTGGTACGTGCTTGTAAGTGATCAGTCTGGTACGTGTTTGTAACTGATCAGTCCCGTGCGTGCTTGTAAACAATCAGTCTGGTATGTGCTTGTCAATGATCAGTCTGGTACGTGATTGTAAATGGTCAGTCCGGGACATGCTTCCAAACGATCAGTATGGTACACGCTTGGAAATGATCAGTCTGGTACATGCTTGTAAACGATCAGTCTAGTACACGATTGTAAATTATCAGTCTGGTACATTCTTGTAAATGATCAGTCCCATACGTGCTTGTGCATGATCAGTCTGGCACGTGCCGGGAAATGATTAGTCCAGTATGTGCTTGTAAATGATCAGTCCAATACGTGCTTGTAAACAATCAGTCTGTTACGTGATTGTAAATGATCAGTCCTGTACGTGATTGTAAACTATCAGTCTGGTACACGCATGTAAATTATCATTCCCGCGTGTGTTTGTAAACGATCAGTTCGTTACGTGCTTGTAAATGATCAGTTTGGTATGTTCTTGTAAATGATCAGTCCCATACGTGCTTGTACACGATCAGTCTGATACATGATTGTAAATGATCAGTCCCGTACGTACTTTTAAACAATCAGTCTGGTACATGATTGTAAATGATCAGTCCAGTACATGCGTGTAAACAATCAGTCTGGTACGTGCTTGTACATGATTAGTCCCGTGCGTGCTTGTAAATGATCAGTCTGGTACGTGATTGTAAATGGTCAGTCCGGTATGTGCTTTCAAACGATCAGTCTGGTACACGCTTGTAAGAGATCAGTCCGGTACGTGTTTGTAAACGATCAGTCTGGTACGTGCCTGGAAATGACCTGTCCGGTACGTGTCTGGAAATGATCAGTTTGGTATGTGCTTGTCAACAATCAGTCGGTATGCGCTTGTAAGAGATCAGTCTGGTACGTGTTTGTAAATGATCAGTCTGGTATGTGCTTGTACACGATCAGTCTGGTACATGTTTGTAAACGATCAGTCCAATATGTGCTTGTACATGATCAGTCCCGTACGTGATTGTAAATGATCAGTCTGGCACGTGCTTGTAACTGATCAGTCTGGTATGCACTTGTTAAGGATCAGTCTGGTATGTGTTTGTAAATGATCAGTCTGGTATGCGCTTGTAACTGATCAGTCTGGTATGTGCTTGTAAACGATCAGTCCGATATGTGTTTTTAAATGATCAGTCCAGTACGTGTTTGCAAATGATTAGCCTGGTACACACCTTGGAAACTATCAGTCCGGTACGTACATGTTAATGATCAGTCCAGTATGTACATGTAAATGATCGGTGTGGTATGTGCTTGTAACTGATCAGTCTGGTACGTACTTGTTGACAATAAGTCCGGCACGTGTTTGTAAACGATCAGTCCGGTATGCGTTCGTCAACAATCAGTCTGGTACGTGCTTGTAAATGATCAGTCTGGTACGTGCTTGTAAATGATCAGTCCTGGACGTGCCTGTAAATGATCCGTCTGGTACACATTTGAAAACGATCATTCCAGTACGTGTTTATAAATGATCAGTCTGGTACGTGCTTGGAAACGATCAGTCCGGGACGTACTTGTTAACGATCAGTCATGTATGCGCTTGTAAACGAACAGTCTGGAACATGCTTGTAAATGATCAGTCTCGTACGTGCTTGTAAATGATCAGTCTGATACGTGATTGTAAATGGTCAGTCCGGTACGTGTTTGCAAATGATCAGTATAGTACACGCTTGGAAATGATCAGTCCGGTACATGCTTGTAAACGATCAGTTCGGTGCGTGCCTGTAAATGATCAGTCTGGGACATGCTTGAAAAGATCAGTCTGGTATGAACTTGTAAACAATCAGACAGTTATGTGTTTGTAAATGATCAGTCCAGTACCTGTTTGCAAATTATTAGTCTGGTACACGCTTGGAAACTATCAGTCCGGTACGTACATGTTAACGATCAGTCCGGTACGTGCATGTAAATGATCGGTATGGTATGTGCTTGTAAACAATCAGTCTGGTATGTACTAGTTGATGATAAGTCCGGTACGTGCTTGTAAACGATCAGTCCGGTACGCGCTTGGAAACAATCAGTCTGGTACGCACTTGTAAATGATCAGTCCGGTACGTGCTTGGAAATGATCAGTCTAGTACGCACTTGTAAATGATCAGTCTGGTATGTGCTTATCAATGATCAGTCTGGTACATGCTTGTAAAAGATCAGTCTGGTACATGCTTGTAAACGATCAGTCCGGTACGTACATGTAAATGATCAGTCTGGTACAAACTTGTAAATGATCACTCTGGTACATGCTTGTGAACGGTAAGTCCAGTACGTGTTTGTAAATGATCAGTCCAGTACATGCTTGTAAATGATCAGTCTGGTACGTGCTTGTAAATGAACAGTCTGGTACGTGCTTGTAAATGATCAGGCTGGTACGTGCTTGTAAATGAACAGTCCGGTACGTGCTTGGAAATGATCAGTCTGGTACGTGCTTGTAAACGATCAGTCCGGTACGTACATGTAAATGATCAGTCTGGTACAAACTTGTAAATGATCACTCTGGTACATGCTTGTGAACGGTAAGTCCAGTACGTGTTTGTAAATGATCAGTCCAGTACATGCTTGTAAATGATCAGTCTGGTACGTGCTTGTAAATGAACAGTCTGGTACGTGCTTGTAAATGATCAGGCTGGTACGTGCTTGTAAATGAACAGTCCGGTACGTGCTTGGAAATGATCAGTCTGGTACGTGCTTGTAAATGAACAGTCTGGTACGTGCTTGTAAATGATCAGGCTGGTACACGCTTGTAAATGAACAGTCCGGTACGTGCTTGGAAATGATCAGTCTGGTATGTGCTTATAAATGATCAGTCTGATACGTGCTTGTCAATAATCAGTCTCGTACGTCCTTGCAAAAGATCAATCTGGTACATGCTTGTAAACGATCAGTCCGGTACGTGCCTTTTAGTGATCGCCTGGTATGTGCTTATAAATGATGAGTCTGGTACGTGCTTGTAAATGATCAGTCTGGTACATGTTTTTAAGTGATCGGTCTGGTACGTGCTTGTAAATGATCAGTCTGGTACGTGCTTGTAAATGATCAGGCTGGTACGTGCTTGTAAATGATCAGTCTGGTACATGCTTGGAATCGATTAGTCCAGTACATGCTTGTAAATGATCAGTGTGTACGTGCTTGTAAATGATCAGTCTGGTACATGCTTGTAAATGATCAGTCTCGCACATGCCTGAAAATTATCCGTCTGGTACACATTTGTAAACGATCACTCCGGTACATGTTTGTAAATGATTGGTCTGGTACGTGCTTGGAAACTATCAATCCGGTACGTACTTGTTAACGTTCAGTCCGGTACACGCTTGTAAACGATCAGTGTGGTATGTACTTGTTAACGATCAGTCATGTACGTGCTTGTCAATAATCAGTCTCATACGTCCTTGCAAAAGATCAATCTGGTACATGCTTGTAAATGATCAGTCCGGTACATGCTTGTAAACGATCAGTCCGGTACATGCGTTTAAGTGATCGGCCTGGTATGTGCTTGTAAATGATGAGTCTGGTACGTGCTTGTAAATGATCAGTCTGGTACGTGTTTTTAAGTGATCGGTCTGATATGTGCTTGTAAATGATCAGTCTGGTACGTGCTTGTAAATGATCAGGCTGGTACGTGCTTGTAAATGATCAGTCTGGTACATGCTTGGAATCGATCAGTCCAGTACATGCTTGTAAATGATCAGTGTGTACGTGCTTGTAAATGATCAGTCTGGTACATGCTTGTAAATGATCAGTCTCGCATGTGCCTGAAAATTATCCGTCTGGTACACATTTGTAAACGATCACTCCAGTACATGTTTGTAAATGATTGGTCTGGTATGTGCTTGGAAACTATCAATCCGGTACGTACTTGTTAACGTTCAGTCCGGTACACGCTTGTAAACGATCAGTGTGGTATGTACTTGTTAACGATCAGTCATGTACGTGCTTGTCAATAATCAGTCTCATACGTCCTTGCAAAAGATCAATCTGGTACATGCTTGTAAATGATCAGTCCGGTACATGCTTGTAAACGATCAGTCCGGTACGTGCTTTTAAGTGATCGGCCTGGTATGTGCTTGTAAATGATGAGTCTGGTACGTGCTTGTAAATGATCAGTCTGATACGTGTTTTTAAGTGATCGGTCTGATATGTGCTTGTAAATGATCAGTCTGGTACATGCTTGTAAATGATCAGTCTGGTACGCGCTTGGAATCGATCAGTCCGGTACATGCTTGTAAATGATCAGTATGTACGTGCTTGTAAATGATCAGTCCGGTACATGTTTGCAAATGATTAGTCTGGTACACGCTTGGAAACTATCAGTCCGGTGCGTACATGTTAACGTTCAGTCCGGTACATGCATGTAAAGATTTGGTCTGGTATGTGCTTGTAACTGATCAGTCTGGTACATGCTTAGAAACAATCAGTCTGGTACATGTTTGTAAATGATCAATCCGGTATGTGCTTGTAAATGATCAGTCTAGTACATGCTTGTAAACTATCAATCCGGGACGTACTTGTTAACGTTCAGTCCGGTACATGCTTGTAAACGATCAGTGTGGTATGTACTTGTTAACGATCAGTCATGTACGTGCTTGAAAATGATCAGACTGGTACATGCTTGTGAACAATCAGTCTGGTATGTGCTTGTAAATGATCAGTATGACACGTGCTTGGAAATGATCAGTCCTATATGTGCTTGTAACTGATCAGTCTAGTATGCACTTGTAAATGATCAGTCTGGTATGTGCTTATCAATGATCAATCTGGTACACGCTTGTAAAAGATCAGTCCGGTACGTACATGTAAATGATCAGTCTGGTACAAACTTGTAAATGATCACTCTGGTACATGCTTGTGAACGGTAAGTCCAGTACGTGTTTGTAAATGATCAGTCTAGTACGTGCTTGTAAATGATCAGACTGGTACGTGCTTGTAAATGAACAGTCTGGTACGTGCTTGTAAATGATCAGTCTGGTACGTGCTTGTAAATGATCAGTCTGGTACGTGCTTGTAAATGATCAGTCTGGTACGTGCTTGTAAATGATCAGTCTGGTACATGCTTGTAAATGATCAGTCTGGTACATGCTTGTAAATGATCAGTCTGGTACGTGCTTGTAAATGATCAGTCTGGTACGTGCTTGTCAATAATCAGTCTCATACGTCCTTGCAAAAGATCAATCTGGTACATGCTTGTAAACGATCAGTCCGGTACGTGCTTTTAAGTGATCGGCCTGGTATGTGCTTGTAAATGATGAGTCTGGTACGTGCTTGTAAATGATCAGTCTGGTACGTGTTTTTAAGTGATCGGTCTGATATGTGCTTGTAAATGATCAGTCTGGTACGTGCTTGTAAATGATCAGTCTGGTACGCGCTTGGAAACGATCAGTCCGGTACATGCTTGTAAATGATCAGTGTGTACGTGCTTGTAAATGATCAGTCCGGTACATGCTTGTGAACAAACAGTCCGGTACATGTTTGCAAATGATTAGTCTGGTACACGCTTGGAAACTATCAGTCCGGTGCGTACATGTTAACGTTCAGTCCGGTACATGCATGTAAAGATTTGGTCTGGTATGTGCTTGTAACTGATCAGTCTGGTACATGCTTAGAAACAATCAGTCTGGTACATGTTTGTAAATGATCAGTCCGGTATGTGCTTGTAAATGATCAGTCTGGTACATGCTTGTAAATGATCAGTCCGGTATGTGCTTGTAAATGATCAGTCTGGTACGTGCTTGTAAATGATCAGTCTGGTACATGCTTGTAAATGATCAGTCGGTATGTGCTTGTAAACGATCAGTCTGGTACGTGCTTGTAAATGATCAGACTGGTACGTGCTTGTAAATGATCAGTCTGGTACATGCTTGTAAATGATCAGTCCGGTATGTGCTTGTAAACGATCAGTCTGGTACGTGCTTGTAAATGATCAGACTGGTACGTGCTTGTAAATGATCAGTCTGGTACGTGCTTGTAAATGATCAGTCTGGTACGTGCTTGTAAATGATCAGACTGGTATGTGCTTGTAAATGATCAGTCCGGTATGTGCTTGTAAACGATCAGTCTGGTACGTGCTTGTAAATGATCAGACTGGTATGTGCTTGTAAATGATCAGTCTGGTACATGCTTGTAAATGATCAGACTGGTACGTGCTTGTAAATGATCAGTCCGGTATGTGCTTGTACATGATCACTCCCCTGCTTGCTTGTAAACGATCAGTCTGGTATGTGATTGTAAATGATCAGTCCTGTGCGTGCTTGTAAACAATCAGTCTGGTACGTGATTGTAAATAATCAGTCCTGTGCGTGCTTGTAAACTATCAGTCTGGTACGTGCTTGTAAATGATCAGTCTGGTACGTGCTATTAAATGATCAGTCTGGTACGTGCTTGTCAACAATCGATCTGGTACGTGCTTGTAAATGTTCAGTCTGATACGTGCTTGTAAACGATCAGTCTGGTACGCGCTTGTAAATGATGAATCTGGTACGTGCTTGTCCATGATCAGTCTCATGCGTGCATGTAAACGATCAGTCCGGTGCGTTATTGTAAATGGTCAGTCCGGTACGTGCTTGCAAACGATCAGTATGTACGCGCTTGGAAATGATCAGTCTGGTACGTGCTTGGAAACAATCAGTTCGGTACATGCGTGTAAGTGATCAGACCGTTATATGCTTGTAAATGATCAGTCCAGTACGTGCTTGGAAATTATCAGTCCCGTACGTGCTTGTAAATGATCAGTCTGGTACGTGCTTATAAATGATCAGTCCGGTACGCGCTTGTCAACAATCAATCTGGTACGCGCTTGTAAATGATCAGTCTGGTACGTGCTTGTAAACAATCAGCCTGGTACGCGCTTGTCAACAATCAGTCTCGTACGACCTTGCAAAAGATCAGTCTCGTACGTGCTTGTAAATGATCAGTCCGGTACGTGCTTTTCAATAATCAGTCTGGTACGCGCTTGTAAACGATCAGTCTGGTACGTGTTTATAAATTATCAGTCTGGTACGTGCTTGTACATGATCAGTCTGGTACTTGTTTGTAAACAATCAGGCCAATATGTGCTTGTAAATAATCAGTCTGGTATGTGATTGTAAATGATCAGTCCCGTACGTGCTTGTAAACGATCAGTCTGGTATGTGTTTGGAAATTATCAGTCTGGTATGCGCTTGTACATGATCAGTCTGATATGTGTTTGGAAATGATCAGTCCGGTACACGTTTGCAAATGATTAGTCTGGTACACACTTGGAAACTATCAGTCCGGTACATACATGTTAACGATCAGTCCGGTATGTGCATGTAAATGATCGGTATGGTATGTGCTTGTAACTGATCAGTCTGGTACATGCTTGTAAATGATCCGTCTGGTACATACTTGTTGACGATAAGTCCGGTATGTGCTTGTAAACGATCCGTCCGTTACCTGATTGTAAATGATCAGTCTAGTACGTGCTTGCAAATGATCAGTCCAGGACATGCCTGTAAACTGCTCCACTTCCAGTGCGAGCAGCAGCAAAGGTAAGACCGTTTGGTTTTAAAAGTGCTTACCGGTAGCGGGCAGCGGTGTTTTTTTTTCTCTTTCACTCTCTCTTCACAGAAAGAGCGGGAGCACCAGGGGGAAGTGACGACGACCAGAGGGGCAGCCGAGACCCGGAAGCAGTTAGTGTAAGCTTACCTGGGTAGGTTTTTTCCCCCTTTAAAAGCGCGAAGGAGAGGAACCCGGGGCACTACACGGGTAGTGCCTCCCACCCGCCCTCCTCCTCTAACCTAATAATAACACCTGTTGTGGTAAGTAGGTAAGTGCTGAATTTTGCTTGTTGTATTCTTTAGACCCAGTTTTTTTAAAAATAAAAGTTAGCTTTAGAGGGATGACAGTGAAGGCAGTGCAATGTTCCTCCTGCAACATGTATGAGGTGAGGGATGCCATCGACGTCCCTGCCGATTACACTTGCAGGAAGTGCACCCATCTCCAGCTCCTCCAAGAGCGTGTTAGGGAACTGGAGCTGGAGTTGGATGAACTTCGGATCATTCGGGAGGCAGAGGGGGTCATAGATCAGAGTTATAGGGAAGTAGTAACTCCAAAGATGGCAGATAGATGGGTGACAGTGAGGGGGACTGGGAGGAAGCAGCCAGTGCAGGGACCCCCTGCGGCCGTTCCCCTCAAGAACAAGTATACCGTTTTGGATACTTGTGGGGGGGATGACTTACCAGGGGTAAGTAATGGGGCTCAGGTCTCTGGCACGGAGCCTGTCCCCGTTACTCAGAAGGGAAGGGTGAAGAAGAGCAGAGCAGTAGTAATTGGGGACTCGATAGTTAGGGGCACAGATAGGCGGTTTTGTGGGAACGAGAGAGACTCACGTTTGGTATGTTGCCTCCCAGGTGCAAGGGTACGTGATGTCTCTGATCGTGTTTTCCGGGTCCTGGAGGGGGAGGGGGAGCAGCCCGAAGTCGTGGTCCATATTGGCACCAACGACATAGGTAGGAGGAGTGCCGAGGATGTTAGACAGGCTTTCAGGGAGCTAGGTTGGAAGCTCAGAGTTAGAACGAACAGTGTTGTTGTCTCTGGTTTGTTACCCATGCCACGTGATAGAGATTCGAGGAATAGGGAAAGAGAACACTTAAATGCGTGGCTACAGGGATGATGCAGCAGGGAGGGATTCCGGTTTTTGGATAACTGGGGTTCTTTCTGGGGACGGTGGGACCTCTATAAACAGGATGGTCTACACCTGAACCTGAGGGGCACCAGTATCCTTGGGGGGAGGTTTGCTAGTGCTCTTGGGGGGGGTTTAAACTAACTCTGCAGGGGCATGGGAACCCAGATTGTAGCTTCAGGGTGCAGGGCCTGGAGTGTAGGGAGGTTAGGAACATGGCATCAATTTCAAAGGAGGGTGCCTGTAAACAGGAAAGTGGCTTGAAGTGTGTATACTTCAATGCAAGAAGTATACGAAATAAGGTAGGTGAACTTGCAGCGTGGGTTGGTACCTGGGACTTCGATGTTGTGGCTATTACGGAGACATGGCTAGAACAGGGACAGGATTGGCTGTTGCAGGTTCCAGGATTTAAATGTTTTATTAGGGTCAGAGGTGGGGGTAAAAGAGGGGGAGGTGTGGCATTGCTTGTCAAAGATAGTATTACAGTGGTGGAAAGGACGATGGATGAGGACTTGCCATCTGAGGTAGTTTGGGCTGAGGTTAGGAATAGGAAAGGTGAGGTCACCCTGTTAGGAGTCTTTTACAGGCCTCCTAATAGTCCTAGAATCATTGAAGAAAGGATAGGGAAGGTGATTCAGGAGATGAGTGACAGTAATAGGGTGGTTGTTATGGGGGACTTTAACTTTCCTGATATTGATTGGGAAAGCTATAGCTCAAGTTCGTTAGATGGGTCAGTGTTTGTTCAATGTGTGCAGGAGAGTTTCCTGACACAATATGTAGACAGGCCAACAAGAGGTGAGGCCATACTGGATTTGGTTCTGGGTAACGAACCAGGCCAGGTGTTAGAATTAGAGGTAGGTGAGCACTTTGGGGATAGTGACCATAATTCGGTGATTTTTACTCTCGTGATGGAGAGGGATAAGTGTGTACTACAGGGCAAGAGTTATAGCTGGGGTCAGGGAAATTATGATGCGGTGAGGCATGACTTAGGATGTGTGGCTTGGAAAAGTAGACTCCAAGGCAAGAATGTAAATGATATGTGGAGCTTGTTCAAGGAGCAACTATTGAGTGTCCTTGATAATTATGTACCTGTCAGGCAGGGAGGAAAGGGTCGTGCGAGGGAGCCGTGGTTTAATAAGGAATTGGAATCCCTTGTTAAATGGAAGAGGGCGGCCTATCTCAAGATGAGACGTGAAGGTTCAATTGGGGCGATTGAGAGTTATAGGGTAGCCAGGAAGGACCTGAAGAGAGAGCTAAGAGCAGCAAGGAGGGGACATGAAAGGTCCTTAGTCGGTAGGATTAGGGAAAACCCTAAGGCTTTCTATAGGTATGTTAGGAATAAAAGAATGACTAGGGTAGGAATAGGTCCACTCAAGGATAGTAGTGGGAAGTTGCGTGTGGAGGCGGAAGAGATTGGGGAGACACTGAATGAATACTTTTCTTCAGTATTTACTCAGGAACAGGGCATTGTCGTCGATGTGAATACTGAGTCACAAATAAGTAGAATGGATGGCTTTGAGGTATGTAGAGAAGAGGTGTTGGAAATCCTGGAAAAGGTGAAAATAGATAAGTCCCCTGGGCCTGATGGCATTTATCCTAGGATTCTCTGGGAAGCAAGGGAGGAGATTGCAGAGCCATTGGCCTTGATTTTTATGTCCTCTTTGTCTACAGGAGTAGTGCCAGAAGACTGGAGGATAGCAAATGTGGTTCCCTTGTTCAAAAAGGGGAGTAGGGATAACCCTAGTAACTATAGGCCGGTGAGTCTCACTTCTGTTGTGGGCAAAGTCTTAGAGAGAATTGTAAGGGATAGGATTTATGCACATCTGGATAGGAATAATGTGATCAAGGATAGTCAGCATGGTTTTGTGAAGGGCAGGTCGTGCCTCACAAACCTTATTGAATTCTTTGAAAAGGTGACGAAGGAGGTTGATGAGGGGAAAGCGGTAGATGTGGTATATATGGATTTTAGTAAGGCGTTTGATAAGGTTCCCCATGGTAGGCTACTGCAGAAAATACGGAGATATGGCATTGAGGGTGAGTTGGAGGTTTGGATTAGGAATTGGCTGGATGGAAGAAGACAGAGGGTAGTAGTTGATGGCAAAGTTTCTTCATGGAGTGCCGTCACTAGCGGTGTTCTGCAAGGATCTGTTTTGGGACCATTGCTGTTTGTCATTTTTATAAATGACCTGGAAGAGGGGTTAGAAGGTTGGGTGAGCAAGTTTGCGGATGATACGAAAGTCGGAGGAGTTGTTGACAGTGAGGAAGGATGTGGCAGGTTACAGCAGGATATAGAGAAGCTGCAGAGCTGGGCAGAAAGGTGGCAAATGGAATTCAATGTAGCTAAGTGTGAGGTGATTCACTTTGGGAAGAATAACAAAAAGATGGGGTACTGGGCTAATGGTCGGATACTTGGTAGTGTGGATGAGCAGAGGGATCTTGGTGTCCATGTACACAGATCTCTGAAAGTTGCCACCCAGGTAAATAGTGCGGTGAGGAAGGCATATGGCGTACTGGCTTTTATTGGTAGAGGAATTGAGTTCCGGAGTCCTGAGGTCATGATGCAGTTGTATAAGACTCTGGTGCGGCCGCATCTGGAATATTGTGTGCAGTTTTGGTCGCCATACTATAGGAAGGATGTGGAGGCACTGGAACGGGTGCAGAGGAGGTTTACCAGGATGTTGCCTGGTATGGAAGGAAGATCGTATGAGGAAAGACTGAGACACTTGGGGCTGTTTTCATTAGAGAAAAGAAGGTTTAGGGGTGACTTGATTGAGGTGTACAAGATGATTAGGGGGTTAGATAGGGTTGACAGTGTGAACCTTTTCCCGCGTATGGAGTCGGGTATTACAAGGGGGCAGAGCTTTAAATTAAGGGGGGGTAGATATAGGACTGAAGTTAGGGGTAGGTTCTTCACTCAGCGAGTCGTAAGTTCATGGAATGCCCTGCCAGTAGCAGTGGTGGACTCTCCCTCTTTATGGGCATTTAAGCGGGCATTGGATAGGTATATGGAGGATAGTGGGTTAGTATAGGTTAGGTGGGCTTGGATCGGCGCAACATCGAGGGCCAAAGGGCCTGTACTGCGCTGTATTCTTCTATGTTCTATGTTCTATGTAAATGATCCGGCTGGTACACATTTGTAAACGATCAGTCTGGTATGTGTTTGTAAATGATTAGTCTGGTACGTGCTCGGAAACGATCAGTTGGGTACGTAATTGTTAACGATCAGTCATGTATGTGCTTGAAAATTAACAGTCCGGTACGTGCTTGTAAATGATCAGGCTGGTACATGCTTGGAAATGATCAGTCTGGTACGTGCTTGGAAATGATCAGTCCGGTATGTGTTTGCAAATGATCAGTCTGGTACATGCTTGTAAAGGATCAGTCTGGTATGCGCTTGTCAACAATCAGTCTGGTATGTGCTTATAAATGATCAGTCCGATATGTGTTTGTAAATGATCAGTCCAGTACTTGTTTGCAAATTATTAGTCTGGTACACGCTTGGAAACGATCAGTCCGGTACGTGCTTGTAAATGATCAGTCTGGTATGCGCTTGGATACGATCAGTCCGTTATGTGCTTGTAAATGATCAGTCCAGTACGCATTTGTAAATGATTAGTCTGGTACGTACATGTTAACGATCAGTCCGGTACGTGCTTCTAAGCGATGAACCCGGTACGCGCTTCTAAACGATCAGTCTGGTATGCGCTTGTAAAGGATCGGTCTTGTACGTGCTTATAAATGATCAGTCTGGTACGTGCTTGTAAATGATCAGTCCGGTACGCGCTTGTCAACAATCAGTCTGGTACGTGCTTGTAAATGATCAGTCTGGTATGTGCTTGTAAATGATCAGTCCGGTACGTGTTTGCAAATTATAAATCTGGTACACGCTTGGAAACGATCAGTCCGGTACGTGCTTGTAAATGATCAGTCTGGTACATGTTTGTAAATGATCAGTCTGGTACGCGTTTGTAAATGAATAGTCTGGTACACCCTTGGAAACGATCAGTTGGGTATGTACATGTTAACGATCAGTCCGGTACATGCATGTAAATGATCAGTATGGAACGTGCTTGTAACCGATCAGTCTGGTACGTGCTTGTAAATGATCAGTCTGGTATGTGCTTGTAACCGATCAGTCTGGTACATGCTTGTGAATGATCAGTCTGGTACGTGCTTGTAAATGATCAGTCCGGTATGTGTTTGTAAATGATCAGTCCGATATGCATTTGTAAATGATTAGTCTGGTACACCCTTGGAAACAATCAGTCGGGTACGTACATGTTAACGATCAGACTGGTACGTGCTTGTAAATGATCAGACTGTATGTTCTTTTAAACGATCAGTCCAATACGTGCTTGTAAATGATCAGTCTGGTACATGCTTGTAAATGATCAGTACGGTATGTGCTTGGAATCAATCAGTACATGTACATGTTAACGATCAGTCCAGTACGTGCATGTAAATGATCAGTCTGGTACATGCTTGTAAACGATCAGTACGCTACATGCTTGTAAATGATCAGTTTGGTACGTGCTTGTAAACGATCAGTCTGGTACATGCATATAAATTATCAGTCTGGTACATGCTTGTAAACGATCAGTACAGTATGCGCTTCGAATCAATCAGTCCAGTACGCGCTTATAAATTCCCAGTCCGGTACGTGCTTGTAAATGATCAGTCTGGTACGCACTTGGAAAAGATCAGTCTGGTACATGCTTGTAAATGATCAGCCTGGTACATTCTTGTAAATGATCAGTCTGGTACGTGCTTGTAAATGATCAGACTTGTATGTGCTTTTAAATAATCAGTCTGTATGTGCTTTTAAACGATCAATCCAATACGTGCTTGTAAATGATCAGTCTGGTACGTGCTTGTAAATCATTAGTCCGGTATGTGCTTGTAAATGATCTGTCTGGCACATGCCTGCACATGAACAGTCCAGTACGCACGTCTAAAGGATCAGTCTGGTACAGGCGTGTAAACAATTAGCTGGGTACACGTTTGTAAAGGATCAGTCTGGTCCGGGATTGTAAATGATCAGTCTGTTTTGTGCTTGTGAATGATCAGTCTGGTACGTGCTTGTAAATGATCAGTCTGGTATGTGCTTGTAAATGATCAGTCTTGTACGCGCTTGTAAATGATCAGTCCGGTACATGCTTGTAAATGATCGGTCTGGTACATGCTTGTAAATGATCACTCTGGTACGTGCTTGTACATGATCTGTCTGGCACAAGCCTGCACATGAACAGTTCAGTACGCACTTCTAAAGGATCAGTCTGGTACAGGCGTGTAAACAATTAGCTGGGTACACGTTTGTAAAGGATCAGTCTGGTCCGGGATTGTGAATGATCAGTCCGGTACATGCTTGTAAATGATCTGTCTGATAAGTGCTTGTATATCATCAGTCTGCTTTATGCTTGTAAATGATCAGTCTGGTACATGCTTGTAATCGATCAGTCCAGTACGTGCCTATAAATGATCAGTCTGTTACGTATTTATAAATGATCAGTCCAGGACGTGCTTGTAAATGATCCGTCTGGTACACAGTTGTAAACGATCAGTCTGGTATGTGTTTGTAAATGATCAGTCCAGAACACGTTTGTAAATGATTAGTCTGGTACACGCTTGGAAACAATCAGTCCGGTACGTACTTGTTAACGATCAGTCCGGTACATGCATGTAAATGATCAGTATGGTACGTGTTTGTAAATGATCAGTCTGGTACATGCTTGTAACCGATCAGTCCAGTACGCGCTTGTAAATGATCAGTCTGGTACATGCTTGTAACCGATCAGTCCGGTACACGCTTGTAAATGATCAGTCTGGTACATGCTTGTAACCGATCAGTCCGGTACGCGCTTGTAAATGATCAGTCTGGTACATGCTTGTAACCGATCAGTCCGGTACACACTTGTAAATGATCAGTCTGGTACATGCTTGTAACCGATCAGTCCGGTACACGCTTGTAAATGATCAGTCTGGTACGTGTTTGTAAATGATCAGTCTGGTATGTGCTTGTAAATTATCAGTCCGGTACGTGTTTGTAAATGATCAGTCTGGTACGCGCTTGTAAATGATCAGTCTGGTACTGTTTGTAAATGATCAGTCGAGTACACGCTTGTAAATGATCAGTCTGGTACATGCTTGTAAATGATCAGTCTGGTACATGTTTGGAAACCACCAGTCCGGAACGTACTTGTAAACGATCAGTTCGATACATGATTGTAAATGATCACTCTGGTACGTGCTTGCAAACGATCAGTCCAGTATGCGCTTATAAACACTGAGCCTAGTACATGCTTGTAAAGTATCAGGCTGGTAGGCGCTTGTAAATGATCAGTCTGGTACATGTTTGTAAACTATCAGTCTGGTACGTGCTTGTACATGATTAGACCAGTACGTGCTTGTCTGTTATCAGTCTGGTACATGCTTGTCAGTGATCAGTGTGTTCGGAAGAATTGCAGATGGTATTTGACTGGGACCCCATGCAGCCAAATGAGATCCTCAACTCACTCAAAGTGCTCTGCTTTGTGGAGATCTAGCCTTCAATGATCAGTTGTAGCCTTCAAAGGGAGTATGTGAAAAAAATTGCAGGGACATTCAGAGAGAGATAGTGGATGAGAGTAATTGGATTTATCTTTAAAAGGTGGGTCAAATAGCATCCTTCTTTCACTCTATCAGTGTGATCAGTGTATTACTTCTCATTCTTTATTGTATTCAAGAACAGTCTGCTGCTTTCATCGACATAACATACTTCCGTCTTTGGTTTTGTTATGTTATCATACTGTCTTTCCAAATCAGGCATGACTTCCCTTGGCATTGTCTAATGTACTGGGAATATTGCTTTAAGAATCCTTTGAGATTGTGGCATCCTATCTGCTAAAGTGGGAATCAAGAAATGTAATTAAATACATATCTGTAAAGTTAAATGACAGCGAGCAAGATATCCAGTCTGCACAAGTTCTGTTTTGTCTCTGTTTTATTTCCTCCCCATCTCTTTAGGATATTACACAAACGCACAAGCCAAAAGTTGCCTTAAAAAAACATGATGCTTGTTGATATTAATGCACGAATCATCCAGCAACCAGTGACTGTGTTCCAAACTCTGGTCCAGAAGGTCTGGGTTCAACTGTCGCCTGCCTCAAATGTGCACATTAACATGTTCAAAGACGTTGAGATGTCTTGTGGCACATTGATAGTGTTCCTATCTCTGGACCACAAGATCCTTGTTTTTTAATTAGATTAGATTACCAACAGTGTGGAAACAGGCCCTTCGGCCCAACACCGACTCTCCGAAGATCAACCCAACCAGACCTATTCCCCAACAACTACTCCTTCACCTAACTCTACGGGCAATTTAGCAAGGCCAATTCACCTGACCTGCACATCTTTGGACTTTGGGAGAAAACCAGAGCACCTGGAGGAAACCCACACAGACACGGGGAGAATGTGCAAACTCCACACAGACAGTTGCCCAAGGCAGGAATTGAACCCAGGTCCATGGCACTGTGAGGCAACAGTGCTAACCACTGAGCCATCTTCCAACTTCCATCCGCTGCAGAGCTGGTTGCAACATGTTCAAGCAGGCTGATCTTTTTTAAAAAATTAAGAGCCATTTGTGGACACTGGTCGTGCCAGTAGGTGGCGACAGTTAGGAATTGTAGCCCGAACAGTCATGATGGGACTGCCAATGGCAGGGAGTGACAATGAGGAAGGGCACTGACCAAGGCAGTGGGGGTTTGCAGTGGCGGGCTCTCTATGCGGGAGTCCTCCTATATCCCATCAGACCCCTGGGGTGGAGGGGGTTGCACATAGGAGTCTTATCTAACTGCAGATTGTGGTTGTTCATGGGCTCCCAGCCCAACTGGTTCTTTTGTGATGCTGTGGAGTCCGTGGGCTGTGTATATATTGGTCATGGGTGCTTCCACTCCATTTTTAGTTACTTGAAAAATATTTTGTCATGTTTTCCATTGCACTTCATCTTTGAGCAGGGATTGGAGGGATGTGGGCAGGTCAGACAGACTGCCTCATGCGTCTATTCCTGGGTCTAGCCAGGCTGGTCATAAACAGGGCAGTGGGCTGTGGAGGGGTGGGGTCATAGCTGCTGATTCTCTGCCCCTCCTCCGTGGCTACATTCATGCCTGGGTGTACTTGGAGAGACAATTACTGAAGGTCAGTATGAGAACATGCGCTGATGCATTCACCGCTTGGTAACTATCAGGATTTTGTCAGAAAGTAATAAGTTGCTGGAGTTACATAGCTATGACCCCCATTCAGTGGTTAAAGTGATACTACAGTCAGGGAGTGGTGGTGGGTACAGAGTTCTCAGAGCGAGTTGTGCTGTGCACAAAGAGCTTCAGCTACAAATACTTCACCTCAGAGAAACTCAAGTACTAGCGTTTCATGCTAAAATGATATTTTAGTAATTGCTTTGCTGAGATGAAATTTTCCTAAATGATTTCTCATGTCATTTATCATGTTTTGATAAATTGTTGGAGCTACTAAGCGTTTCTAGCAAGAGATACGAGTGTGGAAGCTCTCAGTCTAAATAGCCCAATTGCTATGTTCAGTAAATACAAAGAGTTCCTTGTAACACATCCCTCATTTCTGATATAAAAAATAGGAAAATCAATATGCCACATGCAAAAGGAGTAATGGAAATGTATTATGTACCAGGCATTTCATAAGCATCGCACTCTAGGCTGAATTTCCTTTGCAAATTGATGTGATGTGAATAGAAAAGCATGCAGAATATATAAACATTATATTGGATTGTATGAGATCTCTTCAATTTATAGTATTACTCAGTAGACTGGCCTTCCCAGGAAATTCAACAGGAATGCAAGAGGCTAGCTTAGTTCATGCATTTTACATTACATAACAGGCTGGGTTTCCCATTAAAATTACATGGAGCAGTGCAAAGGTCAGTTTGATCTAAATTTAATGTTATTTCAAACAAGACTGCCTTTCCCTTCTGATCAATGGTGGCACTAGAGATTTGCCCATTAAGTATTTTGAAACATGATGCGTTGGCAAGAGGCACCGTGAAAATTGCAGAGTTAGATTTTGGTTAAGTAGCTGCCCAGCATTCCAAAGCTCTTCCTTTGAAATCAATGGCAGTGCAAAAAGGAGGGTTCATTACATATTCTAAAATATAACCCGGTTTACAGACTTTGCTCTTTTCAGCATTCTGACTGAGAGAGATTCCCTTCAGTGCATCACTTGCACTGATACACATGAGGCAAATCTTTACCGCTCAAGTTAATGGTGGGAGCACTAGGCTGTTCAGTTCATTCTTACTCTTGACTTAGACAAAAGTAGAACATTTATCAGTATTCATTTCTGCACAGACAGAAATAGGGGAGGGACAGCACAGATTACAAATTACGCTTTACAAATTACACTTCCTTATTAAATTGTGCATAGTCTAGTTTGTCATCAAAGCCCCATGAGAGCAAATTAATTTATAATGAAATTGTTTTCCTTTTGTATACCATCAGAAGAAAGAACTTGCATTTACACCGCCCCCTTCATAGCTTTGGAATGTCTGAGAGCACCTTGCAGCCATTGAAGTCTCGTTCTAAGTGAGGTCACTGTTGCACAAGAAGACAAATTACCCAGCGTCAGACCCTACAGACAACGAGTGATGTTGATCCACGGATGAGTATTGACTTCCACTGTTTATCTTCAAGATAATGTCTTGAGATTGTGAAAGAAGTCGGAACCTTGCGTTAACATTTCGTCTGAGAGCTGGCACCTCTGATAGTGCAGCACTCCCTCGTAGCTATTAAACTGTGCAGCTGCTTCACAACCCTTGCCATCACAAGAGTCTGCCTGATAATGCAAATGCAAGACTCCAAAAACAGCAGTCATGCATGTATGATAGTCATCAATAAATACAATAGAACATTCAGGAGAAACTTCTGAACCCACTTCTTTGTTCTAAAAATGATTAGAATATCTGCGCCTTGTGGAATAATTGAGACAATGAACATGCACACAATTAAGAGGAAGTGAGATAAATAGAGTCAAAGAGTCAAAGAGATGTACAGCATGGAAACAGACCCTTCAGTCCAACTTGTCTATGCCAACCAGATATCCTAAATTAATCTAGGCCCATTTGCCAGCACTTGGTCCATATCCCTCTAAACCCTTCCTATTCACATACCCATCCAGATGCCTTTTAAATGTTGTAATTGTACCAGCCTCCACCACTTCCTCTGGCAGCTCATTCCATACTCGACATATGATGGAGAACAGTAAAGTATGTTATTCAGATAGGACTGGGTGAAATAGGAAGCTGACTTGATTGGCACTACATCTATAAACATTCACTCTCTCCACCACACATTAAAGCAATACGTACCATTGACAAGAAACGCTATAGAAATTCACTAAAGCTCCTTTGACAGCACCTTCCAAATCCCCGACCACTACCATCTCGAATGATAAGGATAGCAGATACACGGGGACGCTACCTCCTGCAAGTTCCCCCCCGAGTCACTGACCATCCTGACTTTAAAATTTATCACCTTTCCTTCAGTGGGTCAGAATCTTGGAAGTTCCTAGCGAACAGTGTACCCACACATAACGGACTGCAGTGATTCGAGAAGGTAGCTGACTAATGCCTGAGGAAAATTTGGTTTGTACAATAAATGCCCAGCCAACATTGACAAATCCCCCGAATGAATAAAAACATAGTGGGAGGAGGCTGATGAGGCTGATGTTATGGAAACTCTGCTAACAAATATAAAATAATTTAGGTAACTGAATAATTCCGCCTCCTGCCTTGTCTAATTATAACACAAATCTAAAGCCTGTAAATAATGAATTCTAACGAAGAAAAATAATATAAAGTGCTTTGAGCCAGTTGGAGAACTGGTGGTGTGGTGGTATTATCACTGGGCTGGTAATCAGGAGGCCCAGGCAAATTTACCAGAGACAGGGTTTAAACCCGACCACGGCAGGTGAAGAAATTTCAAAGTCAAGATGGTCAGTGACTTGGAGGGGAACTAGTAGGAGGTAGTGTCCCTGTGTATCTGTTATCCGTATCATTCGAGATAGTAGTGGTTGGGATTTGGAAGGTGCTGTCAAAGGAGCTTTGGTGAATTTCTGTAGCGTTTCTTGCCAATGGTACACATTAGGAGAAAGTGAGGACTGCAGATGCTGGAGATCAGAGCTGAAAAATGTGTTGCTGGAAAAGCGCAGCAGGTCAGGCAGCATCCAAGGAGCAGGAGAATCGGGCATGAGCCCTTCTTCAGAAATGAGGAATGGTACACATTGCTTTAATGTGTGGTGGAGAGAGTAGATGTAGTGCCAATCAAGTCAACTTCCTATTTCAACTAGGAGAAAGTGAGGACTGCAGATGCTGGAGATCAGAGCTGAAAAATGTGTTGCTGGAAAAGCGCAGCAGGTCAGGCAGCATCAAAGGAGCAGGAGAATCGATGTTTCGGGCATAAGCCCTTCTTCAGGAATCCTGAAGAAGCGCTTATGCCCGAAACGTCGATTCTCCTGCTCCTTTGATGCTGCCTGACCTGCTGTGCTTTTCCAGCAACACATTTTTCAACTTCCTATTTCACCCAGTCCTATCTGAATAACATGCTTTTCTGAATAGAATCTACAAAGTTAGTCTCAGTAATTGTGACCAAGATAGCCAAAATCAATTGTCATAAAAACCCATCTGGTCACTAACAGCTTTTAGAAAATGAAATTCTGCTTTTCTTACCTGGTCTGGCCTACATCCGAGTCCAGATCCATAATAATGCGGTTTACTCTTACCTACCCTCTGAGATGTCCCACTAGCCATTCAGTTCCAGGGCAATTAGGGATGGGCAAAATTGCAGGCCTCACCAGCAATGGCTGCACCCCATGAAAGAATAAAGATGCGGAATAAATTCTGCGCTACAAATTTGATGGATTTTGATGAGCTGTTCATGCTGTGACCAATATGAGCCTCCCCTTCTAACAATGTGACAGAAAAGCTAATTACTTGAAGGTATTAATATTTACGAAAGCTGCCGTAGGACTGTTTCAAGAAGGGGAAGATGCATAAAAGATTTACACGGATGATCTCAGAAATGAGAGGTTATATCTATCAGAATAGATTGAACAGCCTGAGGCTCATTTCTCTAGAAAAGAGAACACTGAGGGGTTGACCTGATCTTTCAGATTATGAAAGGGTTTGTTAAAGCAAACATAGAGATGAAGTTTGACTTGTGGGAAGGGCACCAAAACTACAGGCTATAAATATAAGATAATCACTAATAAATCCAGTAGAGAATTCAGGATAAACCTCTTTTCCCGAAGAACTGTGACACTCAGTGCTGTGGATTGAGACAAATAGTGGAGTTAAATTTAAATTATTAAATTATTTAATCATTACCTGAAAGATGATGGAATAGCACCTTATTCTGATAGAGTCAGATGAGGTGGGATGGGATTTCAAAGGCTGGCTTAGAGACCAGTTGTGCCCTAAACCCTGGTGTGTAATCCTATTCACTACAGGCAATATTTATACTGATGAACTGGTTAAATACTTCTGCAGCCAAGCATTGAATGAGACCAAGGAGAAAGATGGAGATCACAGCAGGTCAGGCAGCATCCATGGAGAGAAAGCAAGCTAACGTTGTGAGGCCAAATGATTCTTCATCAGAGCTTTAATGAAGAGTCATTCAGACTCGAAACATTAGCTTGCTCTCTCCCCATGGATGCTGCCTGACCCCCTGTGATCTCCAGCATCTGCAGGAATTTGCTTCTCCATGGAGAAGGGTGTTTGAGCTGCAAGCTTGTGTAGAGGGTCAATGACAGCTTTTTGCCACTTACAATATCTAATGGCACTGCTGAATAAATATAAACACTGCTTAATAAATATATACAGTGCTGAATAAACATATACTCCACTTAATAAATATATACACTGCTTAATAAATATATGCACCAATTAATAAATATATACACCACTTAATAAATATATGCACTGCTGAATAAATATATACACTGCTTAATAAATATATACACCACTTAATAAATATATACTCCACTTAATAAATATATACAAGACAACTAAATTTGTGTTGGCCTGCCAACTGCCTTACTGAGATATTTGATGAATTTGGTTCAAATCTTTAAGTAATATGTCAGTGGCCCTGATGTGACTTCCTGGTGTACCAATAAGACTGGCATTCTGGAGGTCACATTAAGGATTTTATACTGAGAGGCACAGACTCTCAAACAGTAGGACGTCACTACATCTCTGGAAAGAAGTGCGCATTGTGTGATTATTCATGTAGCATTTATTCACTTCAAACTGAGTTACCTTTTAACAATTGTTCTTTTGAACAACTACCACAGCCCTCAATGACTTTGCTCTAGGTGGTCATTTGCTAATGACTTCCCAAGTCCTCTAGACCCTGTTCTCTGTAAATGTGACGTGCAGTGAATAATGTAGTGATTATTTAGCAATTACTCAAGCATTCACTTCAATCATTTCCAAAGTAATGGACTATAAATTTTATAGCTGAATAACCATTATTAATTGAGTTCCCTTTGCTTGCTGTTTCCTGTCACTTTCTGAAATAATTTCAGTGGAGCCCTGTGACCTTACATCACTTGTTTTGCGTGCATCAATTAGTTAATGTTACATATGACAGATAAAACAGAAGGCAGGACTGGAATTTAAAGTGTTGGATTTGCAACCACATGGGAGTGGGCAAGGGTTAAGCCGCAGATGAATTTGCCAGCCCATCATGGGTCACCGCATCACTCAAGTCAAAGATAAAAGAAAAGAAATACTTGCAATTATATAGCACCTTTCACAACCTCTGAATATCTCAAAACTCTTCACAGATAATGAAAACTTGTTTTAAAGTATAATTATTGTTGTAATATAGGAAATGGATGCGCCAATTTGCACATAGCAAGCTCCCACAAACAGCAAGTTAATCTTGATTGAGGAATAAATATTGGCCAGGTTACTGGAAATAATGCCCCTTGCACTTCAGCAAAGTAGCGCCATGGAGTTTTGTACGTGCGCTGTGAATGCAGAAAGAACTCCAGGATGGAAGGAAGTAATGCTGTCATGGGGTCATGTCACTAAACGAGTAATCCAGAACCCCAAGCTCATGTCCTGGTGACAGAGGTTTGAATCTTGGCGAAAGTGAGGACTGCAGATGCTGGAGATTAGAGTCGAGCATGTGGTGCTGGAAAAGCACAGCAGGTCAGGCAGCATCCGAGGAGCAGGAAAATTGATGTTTCAGACAAAAGCCCTTCATCAGCAATGAGGCTGGGAGCCTTGAGGGTGGAGAGATTAATGGGATGGATGTGGGGCTGGGGTGAAGGTAGCTGAGAGCGCAATAGGTGGATGGAGGTGGGGGTAAAGGTGAAAGGAGGATGGATGGGTAGGTGGGAAGGAAAATGGACAGATAGGACAGGTCATGAGGGTGAGCTGGAAGGTTGGGAGTGGGGTAACGTGGGGGGGAGGGGAAATGAGGAAACTGTTGAATGTTTGAATCTTGCCCTGGCTGGTGAAATTTAATTTCAATAAAGGAAAGAAAATGTGGATTAAAAGCTGGTTTAATGGCAACCATGTACCTTAGAGTGAAGGAAACCCACTGCCCATGTTTGATCTGGCTCACATGTGACTCCAGACCCATAGAAATGTAGTTAACTCTTAAATACCCTCTGGGCATTTACAGTTGGGTAATAAATGCAGGTCTATCCAGTGATGCCTGCATAACATAAGCAAATTTTAACAGCCGGTCTCAGCTGGAGGAGAGGTGACACTCCCTCAGAACTGTACTACACAGAATGTCAAATTATACCTTGATTTGGAGATGCCGGTGTTGGACTGTGGTGGACAAAGTTAAAAATCACACAACACCAGGTTATAGTCCAACAGGTTTAATTGGAAGTACTAGCTTTCGGAGCGCCGTCCCTTCACCTGATGAAGGAGCGTCGCTCCAAAAGCTAGTGTGCTTCCAATTAAACCTGCTGGACTAATACCTTTGTATTCAAGTTGTTGGATTGGAAATCAAACAGATAATATATGACTGGGAGCTGAGAACTACATTGAACTCCAGCTGACACTCCATGGGTTTACCACTGATTGAGTTCAGTGGTAATTACTAATCGCTACGATTGTTTGTGGTCAGGGCTCCATGTTTGTTGGGAGATCATGGTGCAGACCTGGCTCTGAGTTCCATGTGATTCCACTATTGTAGGTTTTGGTAACTGGTGAGCACCGCTTGTCTGAGTTTCCAGTCTGTGTTACAAGTAGTCAAAGTTTCCACTGGTATTGCAGACTTGTAGTCACTTTTTTCTTTTTCTTATTCAGGTTATGTAATCCCCACTCCCATGAACCTCACATAGATAAAAGCTTTTGACTGGGATATGATTCTGTGCACGCCAGTCCTAAGCTGTATTCAGCCGAGTGACTGTCAACAAATGTCTGATGACAAGGCATTATAAGCAAGTCCAACGTCATCCCTATGTTTCTATAGGCACTTTCCCATAAAGGACATAATCCACACTGACACTCCTCATGTTCTATCTTGAAAGCACTAAACTCCGTTTGCTGTAATTATAATGTCACCAGAGTGATACCAATGCCAGCCTTACAGATTGTTTAATTGATTATACTTTTTGTCAATGATATTTGTCGATGATTAATGGTCTTGCTAACCTTTAGGGTAAAACCTTTTGATGAGAGATTTAGATTCTCCCATTTATAAATTGCACACATATTGATTTATGGTTATTATATCATACTTGTCACAAAATGCCCAATATCTGGAGGAAAAGTAAGGATTGTACTGCAGCACATTTAATGATAGTACAAAAAAAATTGCTTGTGGCTCAAAATTAATCAATGTCATTTCTACATATTTTCTGCACCACAGAAACCTGAGAACAAATGTGACATTCCAATTTTTTTTCCATTCAAGACTAAAGCAGGCATTTTCTAAAATGGGAGGGACTGTCTTGAATTTGCTTTTACCACCATTAACTCTTTCGCATTTAAAGGCATGATCAACTTTAGGAATTGACTTTTCCAGAAGCACATTGAAGGTCGTAAGGAAGAAATGGAAGGATCGTTTTCTGATCGAGAAGTCAAGCTCAAACCGTTGTTCTACCAATGATTCGAAATAAGAAGAGCAGGACTAGACCACATGACCTTTGAACTTGCTCCTCCGCTCATCATCAATGTGGTCGATTTTCTACCTCTAATTTCATTTTCCTGCCCAGTCCCCAAATCTCTTTGTTCCTTTAAAGTTTGAAAGTCTAACTATCTCAGTCTTAAACATTTTCAACAATTCAGCAGCCATGACTCCTGGTGGTAGAGAATTTGAAAGTTTCACTGAACTCTTTTACCAGAATGAAATTCATTCAAAGTTTGTTTTATGCGAGAAGGTCAATTGGGAGATAAGTGTTCACATTAAAAAAATGGTCATTGACAAATGTATGAGCTAGAATGGAGGAAAACACACTCTGCACACAATGTGGGAGAAGCAAGCACTGCCTACCAATATCAGGTGGCAGTAATGATAGTTTCCAAGGAAAGCAATTCTTACTTTCTATGCATTAGATAATCTTTTTACTCTTGATCTCAGACATACATGGACTAGGTAAAATATCTTGAAGCTTAGATTTTGAACATTTGATTGACAACTGAGAATATTCCACACAATGGCTCAGAGATTCCTTTCAGGGTTGGAAACCCTACTTCTGTCCCTGATCATATGCAAAAACACTCAAGTGCCTTTGATGACTTCTGTGCTGAGGGTTCCTGGACAGCAGCCTTCTATTCTGAACCTAACCAGTGATCCTTGAAGCCGGCAGGAAGAAGATGGTTAAAAAATAAACACCTTTTACAGTGCTGCATGTCATATTCTGAAATTTGAATGTCCATCAGTTATTTTGAAGATTGCTGTGAAAGAGTGAAGTGAGTGAAGGGAATGAAGGTTTGGGGAATGGAGGAAGCTAGGGTTACAGGTAGGTGAGATGGTTTGGATGCCAGGTGGGTACAGTGCCATGCCAGAGTATTTATGGTAGTTTAGAGGGTGTGACTTGATGATAGGAGATATCAGGTTGGATCAGAAACGGTGCTGTCTGGTCAAATTGAGGGCTGTTGGGTTGTCGTGGGGGGGGAGTGGGGACTGTGTTAGGTCATGATCAGGTCAGTGGAGGATGTTGCGTTGGGGTTATGTTGGGGTGATTGTCGGCTCACGTCATGAGGTTGGTGGATCAGTTTAGTTGGAGGCGGCTGTGTGGCGGGGCAGGGGGACAGTGTCAAGTCTGATTGCGTTAGGAGAGTATTGGAGGGGGTTATTGAGTCCAATGGGGTCAGCTAATGGGAAGGGGGACAGGTGGATGGGGTTCAGTTCTGTAGGGATGGGGATGCTGTCGAGAGTGGCATGGTAGGGATGCAGTGTTGGGTAGGGGAGAGAATGTCATTTTGGGTCAGGATTAGGGCGAGCTTGGCAATTAGGTAGGAAATGGCAGGTCATGAGATGGGGTGGGGATCTGGTCCAGTCTGTTTGAAGTGAGGAGGGGGTTGTGGGGGAGATCTTAGCAATCCGATGAGGTGGACATATTTGAATCCATTGGGCTCAGGTCAGAGATTGTGTCAGAGCCAGAGGGTCAATTGCTGACATTAAGATCGAGTGGGTGCAGTTGGGGAGTTCAGTTCAATAGTTACCCTAAGAGGTAGAGTAGGTTTTTACCGCTGCAACTTTTGCTGGGTAACTATTCAACTTAAGTGAATTGGAACCCCCAGATCCTCCAAATTTAAAGAGCCTCTTTTGGAAAGATCCAAGCATTAGAGAATTGCCAATCAGAATTTTCAATCTTCCAGACAATTTCTTTGGAGTCAGCTGCGTCAGGATTTCTGTCTCGTGCAGACTCACAATGCCGTCCATGCTCCAGAAGCAATGCTACAATTGTTACATATTACTTATCTGCTCAACTCAACTGGTGAGTCCCCTTACCATTGAATTAAAACTTTGCAGGTTGAGTCTTGCTTCAGGGCTTGGAAATTTAATCAAGGCTGAAAAAACAGGGCAGTACTGAAAGAGCGCTGGATTATTGGAGGTTTTGTCATTTAGACGAGACATTAAACATGAGAGTTTTGACAGCTGGTTTCTGTTCAGTAGAATTTAGAAGATCCCATTGTATTAAAAATAAGCAGTCTTTCTGATGCTTTGGTCAACCTGTCTTTAGATTAGCAGGTCATTTGTTTTTTAATAGATGTCCCTATCTGTTATATGTTCTCACAGGACAGTAATTACATCAATTCATTAATCATGGCATTCTTTGGGACAATTTAAGGCTGTCACAAGACCCTACATAAATCTTAGTGCTTTCTTTTCTACAGTCTGATGTACCTTGGATTGGGGACATTCTAAAGTCTGTCAGCAGTGCCTGGCAAATGCTCCTCAGAGAAACCTGACCAGAATTGACTCCACCTTATTAACCATTGATTATAAATGTGGTTAAATACTGGCACAGGTTACAGGCGGAGAATGACCATTTGGGCAGTTAATGGAGGGTGATTGGGTACCTGTGAAATATTTCATTAACTTCAGGAATAGAGAAGGGCAACATGATAATAAAAAGCACATTCATAGGGATTATATTTGACATCTTGAGTGAATTTTCCTTACCTTTGTGAAAAGACACAAGCACATTTACAAAAAAAATGACATCTTTCATGAAATCAGGACATCCCAAAGTACAATGCAGTCAATAAGATACTTAGCCTATTGAAATGTAATCTCCATTTTGAAGTAGATACCACAATCTGCACACAGCAAACTCCTACAAAAGGAATGCAATAATGACCAGATCATTTGTTTTTAAGTATTGGCTTGAAGGCTTGGGAACAGTTAGGGCAAGGAAGAGAACTCTGTTAGATAATGTAATAGTCCTGAAGAGGTTCATGTTCACCCATTCTATCAATATCACGTGAAATCTGTGGGTGGAGTTGAGGAGCTCTATTCTAGCTTTCAGGTGGAGCCGCTATCTCTGGACCAGCTCCCTAAAGTCCCAGTAATTGTACCTGACTAAATGTCGGATGTGCTAATTGCTATCATGCACAGTACCTCTTGTCTAAATACTCTACACTAAAACATTCTCTACCACTAACCACTAGACCAAAGATAAAGGAGGACTGATGGCAACAAACTATCTCAAAAAACTTTTAGCCAATAGCACACACTGGTGAATGTGGCAAATACTGTGATGCACCAATAGTGGTAACCTTGAAAAATGTCACGCACTCCCCATTCTGCTTCAAAATATTGTCATGTGTCTTTATATTTCTCCATCAGAGAACGATAGCCCAGTTTAACTGCTCATCTGAAAGACTCCAGCTCTGCAGTGAGGAACAAACACACAAGCTTCTGACTTAGAAACTAGAGTCTATCAGCTGGGGCACAGCTCAGTGTTCACAAAGAGGCATTCCTGCTTTCACCATCCTGACTGTTTCACAGATCTTGTTTTTCCTTCCTGAGCAGTGACAGTGGTCTGGCATCACTCAGCAGCTTTTAATTCCCCAAGTGGATGCGAGAAAGTGAAGTAAGGAAGTAGAGAAAAGACCATCCTTTGTGCACAAGTCAGAATGCAAAATTCTTTAATAGAAGGCAGCTGATAAGTTTAGTCCGTACTAGCTCAAGGAATTTGCAGAAAATTCATCAAATGTGACAATAAAAATAACCTTTGGCAGCTGTTGCATGTCATACGTTTGGAACGTTGATTTGTCTGAGAGAATATATAAGACCCCAGATCTGCCATATCCTGTCTGTGTGATGACAGCAATGTAGACAGTGTGACCAGGGTAACAGGTGGGTCTCCTCCAGGTATTGAGAGAAATCAGTGCATTAAGATACTTAGACATTATGTAACAGTAAGATGTGGCTTCCTCCCTGCTGTTAATAAGTCACTTATAAAAAGAATTTGAAAAACAGCCAGGTTAGTATTTCACTATGGAATAACAATTAGGAAGGAAACATTCCCTTTAAATGAGAAAGAAAGAAAATTATGCATCCATAAGTTGCTTAATGGCAGCTACTGTTAGTGTGTTTCTACAGAAATACAGAGTGGAACCATAAGACGTGGGCAGCACGGTGGCACAGTGGTTAGCACTGCTGCCTCACAGCGCCAGAGACCCGGGTTCAGATCCCGCCTCAGGCGAGTGACTGTGTGGAGTTTGCACGTTCTCCCCATGTCTGTGTGGGTTTCCTCCGGGTGCTCCGGTTTCCTCCCACAGTCCAAAAATGTGCAAGTTAGGTGAATTGGCCACGCTAAATTGCCCGTAGTGTTAGATGCAGGGGTAAATGTAGGGGAATGGGTATGGGTGGGTGCGCTTCGGCGGGTCGGTGTGGACTTGTTGGGCTGAAGGGCCTGTTTCCACACTGTAAATAATCTAATCTAATCAAGACGTCCTACTCAGCCTGTTATGGATTTAAAGAGTCAAATGTCAAAATGTGTTGATTGAGTTAGTAAACCTCCAACTCTGGACTAGATGGTCTTGGGTTTTAGTCATATGTTGGAATTTTAGCTCACAATTGAGACTGATTTTTCAGTGTAGTACTGAAGGGTTTCTAGTGATCAGGTGTCTTTTTTTTTTAAACCAAGGCTTGTACCATGCCGTTAAGATGGACATAAATTATCCCATGGGACTTATTGGAAAGCAGCAGAATTCCTCCCAGTGTCTAGGTTGAAATTTCTCATCCCAACAGATAAAGCTAGTTAGTCCTATCAGCAGAATTGTTACAGGTGCAGAACGGCTGTTGCATTGGTTGCCACAGCACACAGACTGAACGTAGTAAGTAATTTACTGTGGCTAGCATGTATTTGGTATAAATAGGTGTCATACAAATACAGATAATATAAAACATCCTTGTGCAGTGGTCATGGTGGGATTGGACTGATTACATGCTGAGCACTGCTTCATCACAGTTCACCAATAACACCTAACATTGTGTATGAGGTTGGATCGTACAATACCTTGGGAGTTAGGTCGATTCTTTTCAATAACTAGTGAGCAAACAATATTTTTTTCATTCTTGTCAATTTAAATTGAAAGCTTAATCAGTGCTTTACACAGATCGTAAAGATAATGTTTATTTTCCCAGACCAGGCGGTCTGGATTTGGGTCCCACCTCAGGATGTGATAGCTACAGAGATGTGTCAAAAATACATTCGAGCAAATAGACATTTTTTGTTTAAAAAACACATTTGTAAGATGGATTTGAGCAGGTAAAGGTTCAACATGATGGGACATCAGCACATTGTTAGGTTCAGTTTGTCTTAGCCAGCAAACACAGTTGGTGTCTAATGGTGTCTAAAGGAGGAATACTGTCCAGAGTACTGGAGGACTCCTTTCTCTTAGTGTCATGGGATCTTCTCCATCCATCTGAACTGGAGCCAGAAGTTAGAATGCTGCTTTTAAAGTCTCATCCAAAAGCAAATTATTTGGCCTCATTGGTTCTTCCCTTTTTTCACTATAAAATTCTCACAGGAAATATGGTGCTGTTTTCCACTTCTTCTAGTGCTTGGCTGGTATGGAGGTGTAGCAGAAGTATTGCTGTCTTGCACCCTAAAGAAAATCCTTGTGAATGGTATTTCTATGAGGTTTTGGCTTAAACAGACTATTGGACCAGAATACAGAAAGTTTTACTACACTGCATCACAGTCGCATCATGGCAAGTTGGCTGGAGTGAGAAACTGTTTTATGCCCAGTGCTAATATCTCTTACCTTTAATAATTACACAAGGAAGGAGAGAACTTGCATTTATAATGTGCCTTTCACATCTGAAGTGGGTTATAGTTCATGGATTTTCTTCTCAAAATTCACACATTGTGGGAAAATGCAGCAGCTACATGTGACAATGAGAACAGTGATCATTACTCTTTTTTTTGATAGGATATTGACAACAAGCTAAGTTTCAGCCAGGCCCACTGTCCCATTTTTGAGATTGAACACATCCATTTAAATTTGACTTGCTAATCTCATCTGTTGGATGGTATTTCTGACGAGACAGCACACTCTTGGTACTGAACCTGAAATACAGTGTTTAGTCACATGAACAAGTCCTATTCAATGGATTAAACCTACAACTAAAACACTTACACATGCAATCAAATGGAAGTTTATTGTAAACTGGAAAGATTATTTTTTTTTAAAGTTTTCTTCGCCATTTCTGAATATATAATTTGTATTACAAAGATCTCGCTGAGTTTCTGGAGTGCAACATTGTAGTGAATAAAGCAGACAGCTCACTCCCTAAAGCTGTGATAATCTCACATTAATTTGCATATCTCACCATCGTATCTCTCCTAAGATCAGTTAGAGTTATGACTGATTTTGACATCTGTCTAGGCCTTTTATTTTGGCACACCACAGGAAAGAGAAGAGATTGAAAAAAGAAGCTATCAAACCTGACAATGTGAGGGAGCCGAAATAATATTGGCAGAGATTTCTATCTAACCCGGGGTGCCTCAACAACAGTATTTCTCAGTTGTTTGTTTGTAATTACCTTTCTTCAGACACAAGAACATCTCCTCAGACAAATTCCCACCAAATATCATCAATGCTGCTGGTGGCATTTTTTTTTAACCAAAGGCTAACGTGTAAAAACAGATGGATAAACCAAACAATAAATATGTATGTTTTTGGCAGGTTTGTCACAGTGCACTACCCAGTATGGGATAGAGTCACGCAGATCAAGAAAGGCATCAGCTCAATCTCCAGCCCACGTGGAGCCAGATGATTCATTCAGGGTGAGGAAACAGCGTTAATGTTTTGACTGTGATATGACTTTTCTGTTTCTCTCTCCTCATATGCTGCCAGACTTGTTGAGCTTCTCCAGCATGGTCATTTTTTTTACTTCAGATTTCAGATTTTTTACTTCAGATTCTGATGAATCATAAATAAAGCTAGTCTCAGTGATGGTAACCAAGACAACCACTGTCTATTGTTGTTGGAAAACCCAAGTGGTTTGCAACAGTGCGATAGGGTAAATATTTCCTTACATGTTCTTGTCTACGAGTGACTCCAGGCCCACAGCAAAGTGGCTGACTCAGAAGTAGCCTCTTACGTCACTCAGTTCAAGAGCAAGTAGGGATGGGGAACATGTGCTGTCCTTGCCAGTGGTGCCCACATTCCAGAAAAGAGAAAAAGAAGCTACAAGGGTCCACAGTTGACTATTCCAGTGCTCTCGGAACTTACCACACGTCTCGCAAACTCTGTAAACTTCTGCTCAGCCATATCTCTGCTCCCTAAATCCTAACTTGTCCCAAGTTCAGTTCATTGTATGCTCACTATTCCTTTCTATTCAGCAACATCTCAGATCTAAAATTCTCATCCAAAGCCTCAAAGACTCCTCCATAGTAGAACGAGATCTATTCGTGGTTTTTTTCAATGTAGAATACTGTATATGTCATTTAGAGGTATCCTGTGCACTGGGGGGATCAAATGTAGACCTAGAAACATAGAACCACAAAATCCCTACAGTGTAAAAGTAGGCCATTCAGCTCTTTGAGTCCACACTGACTGTCCGAGGAGCATCCCACCCTATTCCTGTAACCCTGCATTTCCCATGGCTAATCCACCCAACCTACACATCCCACCCTCCTCGCCTATCCCTGTGACCCTGCATTTTGCAAGGCTAATCCACCCAACCCGCACATCCCTGGATACTGTGGGAATCCACCAAGCCTTGTGTCTGGTGTCCTGTCTTTGTCGAACATAATCATTCAGTCCACAAACATAAGCATTTCAATTGTCAGTCAATCTCCGACTCTGACATTTTTGTAGTTGGCCTGATAAAATATTTCAATGAAACGCAACACAAGCTCAAGGGACAAGCCATCATTTACCTCAGCACCCTACTGTCTTCTGGAATCAATACTGAATTCAATAGTTTTAGATCATAACTCCTACCTTCATCCTCTTCGACTTGCTTTCTTGCTGTTGTTTCTTACTTGCTGGATGTTCTTTCTCTTTAATCTCTCATTGCATCTTGTTGGCTGCAATATAATAATTTACATCTCATTGAGGCATAACCTCTGACCCAGCTGTATTCTAAAGTAGAGGTAAATCAATTTTTGATTTTAGTTTTGCAAAGGCAACATGTTTTAAATGATCAGAAACTCATTTTTGAACAGTGTGTTTGAACAATATTACTAAGAAAGTACCTGACTTAAGCTAAAAGACCAGAAAAACCAACTGGGGGATTTAATTGCTGAATGCTTATTAAGTTGAATTTGTGCTACAGGGAAACAGATGGTCAAGGGCTGCAAGGAGGTTGAGTTAAAAAAAAATAGAAGAACTGTGAGTTTGTAAAAGTCTGCAGGCTAGATATAAGTCTTTTTTTAAAACTGTCCAAGGGAAAAGTCTGGAAAATACCCTGAGTTACTCTAAAAGTTCAGAAAAGAAAAGAAAAGTCAACAGGTTAACCTATATTTTAGCAGCTCTAGAGTGACAGGGAGAATCACATACAGTGAAAGTACAGAAAGTCCAAAAGAAAAATCTTGCAATCTCATCAGTGAGGAAGAAATTAAAGAGTTAAGATAGGAGCATACTTCACTTGGATTGAGCGTCTGTAGAGGATATTGCTGAGGAAGAGGATTGGATCTTTCTTTTTTGCCAATTAAGGAAAGATCTTTGCTTTTTACAAAATTCTCATTTCCTTAGCACTTTCCAAAGCCACAAAAACCACCAGGTAGAAGGACAAGGGCAGCAGATACATGGGATCACTACCACCTTCAAGTCCTTTTCCAAGCCGGGCACCATCCTGATTTGCAAATATGTTGCCAATCCTTCAGTGTCACCCGGTCAAAATCCTAGAAATCCCTGCCAGATGGTATCACAGGTCTACCTAACTGAAATGGACCACAATTCAAAAGTGTAGCTCATCATCATCTTCTCAAGGGCAACTAGAGATGGGAAACATATATTGACCCAATCACCGACACCCCATGAATGAAAAAATAAATGTGTTCATTTGCAAAAGTACATTGCAAGTCTTTTGTGAATATGTTCAGTGACTAATCACCACGTTAATTCAATTACAAAAATATAACTGATGATCTACAAAGCCATGTTGCATTCTGTTACATATCCAGCAACACAATTACCTGGAATCATAACAATTTGTTTCTTTACAACATCATTAACATTCTTTCGATCTTGAAATCTTTTGTTAGCTTATCTCTCCTGGTTTCCAACATATTATAAACCTTCCCTTTTGTTTTACCAGCTCCCTTGCCATTTCTACTGTTTTAATCATTCTGACATTTCTGCTTCCCTTCTGTTCTGATAAAAGGCTATCGACCTGAAACATTAGGAGAATCTTTTGCTCTTGTAGGTGGTTGAACTTGGAGGCAGGAAATGTCACATTTATGCTTTACTGTCTATTTCCTATTTATTAGCTAATCTTCCATCTATACTAATATACTACCCCTACACTGTGAGTTTTCATCTTCTGCACAAACTTCTGATGAGCTACATTATCAGTGCCTTTTGGAAGTCCACGTACATTCATCTGTTCCCCTTTTTCATGGCTTATGTCAATTCCTCAAAGAAATCAAATAAATTATTTAAACACGGTTTGTCTTTCACAAAACCATATTGACCCTAGTTGAAAGCCTTGAACTTTTCTAAGCCTATAACCTATTTAATAAAGCTTTAGGCAGACTGGGGCCCAAATTAATATAAGTGAATTATATAAGTGATTTGGATGTGAAGAGAGGAGTTATAGTTAGTAAGTTTATAGATGACACCAAAATTGAAGGTGCAGTGGACAACAAAGAAGGTTACCTCAGATTACAATGGGATCTTGATCAGATGGGCCAATGGGCTGAGGATTGGCAGATGGAGTTTAGTTTAGATGAATGTGAGGTGCTGCATTTTGGAAAAGCAAATCAGAAGAGGACTTATACACTTAATGGTAATGTCCTGGGGAGTGTTGCTGAACAAAGAGACCTTGGAGTGCAGATTCATAGTTCCTTGAAAGTAAAGTTGCAGGTAGATAGGATAGTGAAGAAGGTGTTTGGTATGCTTTCCTTTATTGATCAGAGCATTGAGTATAGGAGTTGGGAGGTCATGCTGTGGCTGTACAGGACATTGGTTAGGCCATTTTTGGACGATTGTGTGCAATTCTGGTCTCCTTCCTATTGGACAGATGTTGTGAAACTTGAAAGGGTTCAGAAAAGATTAACAAGGAAGTTGCCAGGGTTGCTGGGGCTGTTTTCCCTGGAGTGTCGGAAGCTGAGGGGTGACTTTATAGAGGTTTATAAAATCATGAGGGAAATGGATAGGATAAATAGACAAGGTCTTTTCCCTGGGGTCGGGGAGTCCAGAACTAGAAGGTATAGGTTTAGAGTGAGAGGGGAAAGACATAAAAGGGACCTAAGGGGAAACATTTTCATGCAAAGGGTGGTGCATGTATAGAATGAGCTGCCAGAGGAAGTGGTGGAGGCTGGTACAATTACAGCATTTAAAAGGCATCTGGATGGGTATATGAATAGGAAGGGTTTAAAGGGATATTGGCCAAGTGCTGGCAAATAGGACTAGATTAGGTTAAGAATTCTGATCGACATGGATGAGTTGGACTGAAGGGTCTGTTTCCGTGTTGTACAACTCTATGACACTATGAATGTTAAATGGCTGGTGCAGTTACTTGGAATACTGGTCACTGACTCCCAATAATTTAGGATTGCTTTGACATTTGTTAAGCTAACTGACCTGTAATTCCCTGCTTTCTGTCTGGCTCTCTCTTTTAGAATAAAGAAGAAATATACACTATTTTCCATTTGAATGGAACACACTTCAAATCCTCGGCAATTGGGGGGAAAATACCTGAGGTAATTAAAATAACTCTACAGAGACTGCTATCCCATCACCAAGTCACCCTTTATTTACACAGGGAGAGTCCTTGACACTGATCCAGCTCCTACAGAGCCAGCTCTCAGAGTGAACAGAATCTCTAACACTCCTGTTTATATCCGTCAGCCAGGGCTCCTTGCTTGGACCAGATTAACAATCTCCATGTACAGCGCATCATCCGCCGTCATTTCCGCTACCTCCAAACGGACCCCACCACCAAGGATATATTTCCCTCCCCTCCCCTATCAGCATTCCGTAAAGACCACTCCCTCCGTGACTCCCTCGTCAGATCCACACCCCCCACCAACCCAACCTCCACTCCTGGCACCTTCCCCTGCAACCGCAGGAGGTGCAAGACTTGCGCCCACACCTCCCCCCTCACCTCCCTCCAAGGCCCCAAAGGAAACTTCCATATCCGCCACAGATTCACCTGCACCTCCACACATATCATCTATTGCATCCTCTGCACCCGATGTGCCCTCCTCTATATTGGGGAGACAGGCCGGCTACTTGCGGAGCGTTTCAGAGAGCACCTCTGGGACACCCGGACCAACCAACCCAACCACCTTGTAGCTCTACACTTCAATTCCCCCTCCCACTCCACCAAGGATATGCAGGTCTTTGGACTCCTCCATCGTCAGACCACAACAAAACGACGGTTGGAGGAAGAACGCCTCATCTTCCGGCTAGGAACCCTCCAACCACAAGGGATGAACTCGGATTTCACCAGTTTCCTCATTTCCCCTCCCCCCACCCTGTCTCAGTCAAATCCATCAAATTCAGCACCGCCTTCCTAACCTGCAATCTTCTTCCCGACCTCTCCGCCCCCACCCCAGTCTGACCTATCACCCTCACCTTGACCTCTTTCCACCTATCACATTTCCGACGCCCCTCCCCCAAGTCCCTCCTCCCTACCTTTTATCTTAGCCTGCTGGACAAACTTTCCTCATTCCTGAAGAAGGGCTTATGCCCGAAACGTCGATTCTCCTGTTCCCTGGATGCTGCCTGACCTGCTGCGCTTTTCCAGCAACACATTTCCAGCCCAGATTAACAGTCCCAAGCAGGGGACTCATATTCTATGAGGCCCCCTTAGCTGACCTTGTTACAATCACTACAGTAATCTTTTAATTCTGTGTCCTTCCATTTGGAAATCAAATTTTAAGAACCCCGATGCACTCTCTGCAGATGTTGCTTGTCCTGTTGAGTGTTTCAGGAATTTTCTGTTTTTCTTTCAGATTTCAAGCATCTACAATCATTTGCTTTTCAACTAGATCTCTTTTTAAATTTGTGCTACTGTTTCCACATGGTTATGTGAAAAGCATCAATGCACACAGAGCAGGACAATGACCATCAATGCAAAGAAAGTACCAAAAGTTGTACAAATTCTAGGTCTTAAGAAGGTAAATTGAGAAGACATGTGCAACGCATTAAACCCATCTGGCATAAATTGCTTTCCCTCTCCGTGGAACATCCCCAATTTTAAAACCCTCACTATTGATGGATTGACTGTAGTATTCATGTTACTGAAGGACCACTGATTGCAATTGTGCGATCATCAGCAATCCTGAATATAAATGATGTGATTCCTACGTGATGATGTTGCATGCTGTATCTCTTATGCGGGTCCATTGGGTCCCCCAACAGAACTAAATGCCAGAAGTTGATTTCCTCCCTCTTAATGAGATGCACAGGTCTCCAGACTCCACTAATACAAGCAGCAGAAAGAACGTTAAATAACTGGGAGAGGTGTGACTTGATTGAGCATCAGTTTCACCTGAAAGGTGAAAAATAAAGTCTCCTGCTATTTCTTAATCACAGTCAGGCAAGCACGGGGGTATTTCCACTTTCCAATCGTTATGACCTCTCCAAGTGTTCAGTTGGTGCTAGTCAGTGCTCCAGTTAGTATTCACCAAAGACCCATGTGCATTATGTTGTTTTTGATCTGGTATTGAATAATAATAATTCAGTTGGAAACCACTTCACATTCTGGGGAAAAAAAATAGAATCTTGTAATCACTGGAAATTTGAAACAAAAGCAGAGTTCTGATACCCTGACAAAAAGCAATCAACCTAAAGTTTTAACTCTGTTTCTATCGACACAGACGTCAGCTCACCTATTGAGTGTCCCAGTATTTGCCATTATTGAGTTAAAAATCACACAACACCAGGTTATAGTCCACAGGTTTATTTGGAAGCATTAGCTTTCGGAGCGACGCTCCTTCATCAGGTGTTGTGTGATTTTTAACTTTGTCCACCTTAGTCCAGCTAATTGAAATATTAGAAGTGATATTAAGGGAACAGCAATAAATTTTCATACTTAGACTAAAGCAGTTAAGGTTAGTAGAGGGTTAAGAGGAAACATTTTGCTCAGAGTAGCTTAGATTATATCTGAACGTCTGAAAGTAAGAGGCTTTTGATCAGAGCTAGACTGGTACCTAGATTCTTGGGAACTGGTGACCAGTATGCCAATTAACTGCATCATCGATTTAACATTCATTTAATTTGGGTTCAATTTGCCTAAAGAAAACAATGAACATTGCTCACCCTTAAAGGGTCAATGAAAAATTCCAGTTCCTTCAGCATATCCCTAGTGGGGAATAGCCCATTGTACAAAAATAGGGCAATACCATTATTCACTTTCAAACACAACCATTCATTCCTCCATTACTGAAACCAGTTGAATCCTGTCATATTTTAGCCATCTGTTTCTTAGCTCTCATGATCTTTGCTGAAACATTCCTGGCTTAAAGTTCAAAGGCCTCTTGCAGTTCAAACCAATCTGGACTTGCATTTCCCTTTAGAGCATTTGCACAGTGACACAGTTTTTCAAAGACACTTGAGTGTTGGACATCATTCTGTTTTGATGACCGAGTGAAAGGGAAATGCCAAAAGTGTTTGAGATCACGGCCACTTGAGGGATTGCGGAGGAGAGACATGTACAAAGCTGATTACAATCTATACCAAAATGAGGGACTGAGTTCCACTGGTAATGCTACTATACAGCTGGTTTTCAGTTTTAAGTTTTTAGTTAGTTTTTAATATTGCTGATTGTAATGGTTAAAAGCTGGCCTGATCAGAACCAGGTTTTACCACAAAATTGACGCAAATTATAGTAAAATGAATAATGTAATCTTGCTGAATCTCAATGGTAACTTGTTGTTTTACATAACCTTTGCAGCATTCCAAGGCATGCAAGAGAAATGGTCACTGTGCAAGACTTAGAAGAGGGGTTGAAGTCTTTGGTTGACATTAAGAGGAAACTTTTGAAGTTGAGAATTGATGAGGAAAATAACTGCAGAGTGCAAGGTCACAATAATTGAACGGAGGAAACAGGAAGATATCCAGAGTACCAGGATCAGAGGAGCAAAGGGGATTTACGGGAAATAAGATTGCATAGGGAGAGATCATGGAGGGAATTATATATGAGAGATGCGGTCCGTTACTCATGTCTTTCCAACTTGAAAAAGTATGCTGACTCCCCCAATGTGAATAGTTTAACCTCAATATCGTGAGCTCTTATCTTGTGCAAAAACATTATACGTGGCAACTTATCAAATGCCTTCTAAAAAATACAAATACTTGGCTTCCATCAGTTCCCTTTTATCAACTTTGTTTGTTATGTCATCAAAGGCCTTTCAAATTCGTCAAACCTGATTTCCCCATTCATAAAACCAGGTTGATTCTGTTTGACTGCATTCAGCTTTTCTGAATGTCTTTTTATTTATTTATTAATAATTAATTGGCTTTTTCCCAATGGCAGATGTTAACCAACTGGCCTATTGTTTCTTGATTTCTGTTTCTCTCCACTTTGAATACAATAACACATTAGCAGTTTTCCAATATGCTGGAATCCGGTGATTCTCGTAATCCAGAATCTAATGATTTCTGGAGTAACTTGACCACACCAATTCATTTACTGTAACCGCAGTCACTTTCTTGAAAACCCTTGAATTCAGGCCATTAGCTTGAAGACTTGTCTTCCTTTAGTTCCATTAGCTTGGCAAATACTTTGACCATCTCGATAGAAACTGTTACAGTATCTTTCCTTTCAGTAGTACCCTGCTTATCAGTAACCTTTGGCATGATTATGGTGACCTCCATTATGAAGACAGTGGAAAATATTGGTTTAGATTATTCGCCATTCCCCTGTTTGCCTTGATCAATTCCATTGTTGAGTCCTCTGAAAACTGGCAAAAGCACCTCAGAATGAAATACACCACCAATTATATTATATCAGAGAAAATGCCACTGAATGACATCACAGATTCTAAAAAGAGACAGTGTAAGATAGCAGATGATGACACATCCCTCCCAGATCGTCTAAACGCCTTCTATGCTCACTTTAAACAGAATCTCGGCTGAGAGGTGACACCTATTCTGACAGGAACTGATGAACTTATCCCAACAGTCACTGCATCAGAGATCAGGTCAGTTTTCCTTCATATGAATCCAAGGGAAGTGATGGGACCAGACAGAGTACCAGGCTGTGCACTTAGAGCATGCGCAGATCAACCGGCAGAGGTCTTCTCAAACATCTTCAACCTCTCCCTGCAGCAGACCACAGTCTCTGCCTGGTTCAACAGGGCCAACATCATCCCTGTGTCTAAGGAGGTTCATGCAGCATATCTCAATGACTACCGCCCAGTGGCCCTAACTTCGGTGGTCATGAAGTGCTTTAAAAGGTTGGTCATGACATTAATCAACTCCAGCCTCTCTACTACTCTTGACCCACTCCAATTTGCCTATCGGACTAACAGATCCACATTAGATGCCATATCACGTGCCCTTCACTCCTCCCTAGAACATCTTGACACCAAGAACAGCTACGTAAGAATCCTACTCTTCAACTACAGTTCAGCCTTCAACATATTATCCCTTCGAGACTGATTACTAAACTTAGTGATCTCGGACTAAGCCCCACTCTCTGCAATAGGATCCTCAGTTTCCTGACGCACAGGCCACAATCAGTGAAGATTGGGGACAATACTTCATCCTCATTAACACTCAACACTAGGCCCCCTCAGAGGTGTGTACTCAGCCCCCTACTGTACTCACTGTATACCCATGACTGTGTCACCAAATACCAGACTAATGCCAGTTACAAGTTCACTGATGACCCCACCATAGTCAGTCAAATTTCAGATGGTGGCAAAACAGACTACAGACGGGAAGTCGAAGGCCTAGAAAAATGGTGCACTGAGAACAACCTAGCTCTCAATGCCGGGAAAACCAAGAACTCATTATTGACTTTCGGCGGATGTTACTCACATTACACATTAACAGCGCAGAGGTGGAATGAGTGGAGAGTGTCAAGCTCCTGGGAGTGGTCATCTACAAAAGCTTTCTTGGACTGTTCATGAGGATGCACTGGTTACAAAGGCCCAATAATGTCTCTTCTTCCTCAGGCAGCTGAGGAAATTTGCCATGACGGCGAATACCCTTGCCAACGTTTATAGGTGCACCATCGAGAGCATTCTGTCAGGATGTATCACTACCTGGAATGGCAACTGCACCATTCAAGATCAGAGACGGTTACAGAGATTGGTGAACTCGGCCTGGACAATCACAAAGGCCAAACTCCCATCTATAGAATCCATCTACCAGGCCCATTGTCAAGGAAAGGCTGCCAGTATTCTCAAAGATCCATCCCACCCTGGCAATGTTTTTCTACAACCTCTACCATCAGGGAGAAGGTACAGAAGCCTTAACACATGCACCAGCCGGTTTCACAACAGTTTCTACCCTACTGTTGTTAGAATACTGAGTGGACTCACAAACTCTTAACATTAGCCTGTACCTGTGTTTTTGTTTTTGCTGCTGTTTACCTATTATTTACTTATCTATGCTACTTAACTGTATTGCTCGCAAGACAAAGCTTTTCACTGTGCCTTGGTACATGTGACAATAAATTCAATTCAATTCAATTCAACTGAGGTAACAACTCTTAGTGCATGGAATCACCAGTTTTAGAATTCTAGAGTTTCTCCATCTTAAGGTAGACAATGTGGATCTACAGCTTTTATATTGATTATTTTTGAGTAAGAATCAATCCTGTATTACATTATAGTAACAGGTACAATACTATGAAGTGTAGAATATTAAAATAATCAATTCATCTCAACATTAATTTTGACTGTATAACTTCATCTGGAGAAAAAGGTGAAATAGCAATCATGTTTGTAAGTATAGAGGAGTATTCAAATTCATCTAGAAATAAATGTGTAGGGGATTCAAACAAGTAATATACTGAGGTAATACTCCCAAGAAGGCATTTAGAACACTTGCCTTCATTGCACACTCAGAGCAGTGAGTACAGGAGTTGGGTTGTCATGTTATAGCTGCCCAAGACATTGGTACGGCTATATTTGGAGTACTGCATATAACTCTGGCCCCCCTGCTATAGGAAGGGTGTTATTAAACTGGAAAGGGTATAAAGAAGATTGACAGTGATATTACCAAGACTAGAATGTTTGAGCTATAAGGAGAGGCTGGATGGGCTGGGACTTTTTTCCCTGGAGCATAGAAGATGGAAAGGTGACCTTATAAAATCATGAGGGGCATAGATAAGGTGAATAATCAAGGTCTTTACCCAGAGTTGGGGAGTCTAAAAACTAGAGGGCATAGGTTTAAGGTGAGGGTGGAAAGGTTAAAAAGGGACCAGAAAGACAAACTTTTCACAGTGAGGGTGGTGCATATATGGAATGAATTGCAAGAGAAAGTGGTAGAGGCAGTACATATATGGCATTTGAAAGAAATTTGGACAGGTATTGGATAGGAAATGCCGGAGGGACATGGGCCAAATGCAGGCAAATGGGACTAATTTAGATTAGGAAATCTGGTTTACATGGACGAGTTGGGCTGAAGAGTCTGATTCTGTACTGGATGACTCTATCACAGCTTTTGTCTTATAGCTGAGAGGACATCTCTTAACACTCTGGTCTATGATATCAGGCTGAGCGTAGGAGACTGAGGGGTGACCTTATAGAGGTTTATAACATAATGAGAGATACAGATAAGTGAATGACAGATGTCTTTTCCCTATGATGGGGAATTTCAAGACTAAGGAGCATATTTTTAAGGGGCATGGAGAAAGATTTTAAAAAGACATGAGGGGCAATTCTTTTACACAGAGTCGTTTGTGTGTGGAATGAACTTTCAGAGTAGATGTGGGTACAGCTACACCGTTTAAAAGACATTTGGATAAAAACATGAACAAGAAATGTTTGAAGGGATATGAGCTGAGTGCAGGCCAGTTTAGTTTGGGATTATGGTCAGCATGGATTGGTTGGACTGGAGGGTCTGTTTCTGCGCTGTCTGACTCTATGCCTGTAAGTCAATGCTTTGCTAAAGGCCAGATTTAATAAACATCTTTTGATTTGGAAACAGCCTGATCATTGTCTTCAGCTTTCTTAGAATTCTTTTGCATCAAACCAATGAATGTGCATTTTTATAGCTATCTCAGGCAGTTTGGTTGACCATAAACAGTTTCAAGGTCTTGGTGTGAAGTTACTCTTGTGCGAATTTGTTTAGCATTTTATTTTTGACAAAGACTCAAATTCCACATTTGTTAGCATTTCAGGTTTTGCACGAATTAACTTAACTCCTCAATGTTATTGTATTACTGTTTATGGGAGCTTTCTATGTATGAATTGGCTGCTGTGATTTCTACATATGACACATCAAATTATTTAGCTTATGAGTTATTTAGTACAGAGTAAAAAGTCAATCACGAGTTTAAGAAATAAATGCTGTATAAATGCAATCAATGTCAATTTGTCTGTAAGTGCTTTATCCATTCTCCAGTAAAAGTATTAGATTAGATTAGGTACAGTGTGGAAACAGGCTCTACGGCCCAACAAGTCCACACCGACCCTCCGAAGAGTAACCCCCCAGTCGCATTTCCCTCTGACTAATGCACCTAACACTACAGACAATTTAGCATGGCCAATTCACCTGACCTGCAAATCTTTGGACTGTGGAAGGAAACCCACACAGACACAGGGAGAATGTGCAAACGCCATACAGACAATTGCCCGAGACTGGAATCGATTCTGGGACCCTGTTGCTATTAGGCAGCAGTGCTAACCACTGAGCCACAGTGCTGCCCATAATTAATTTTAGTTTGTCACTTTTCACAGATTTCTGATAATGAAAAATTTAATTTGATCTCAGAATTCCAGGGACTTATTGAAGAGTTAGTATTTGCTTATTAATATAGAGGTGATAGCGAAGTTATAATATTGCTACACATTTAATCTAAGCAACCAAGGTAATGTTCTGAGGACCTGGGTTTGAATCCCACTATTACTGATTGTCAGGAAAACGTATCAGGTTCATTAATATCCTTAAGGGAAGGGAACTGCCATCCTTACCTGGTCTGGTCTACATGTAACTCCAGACCCACAGCTATGTGGTTGACTCTTAACTGCCCTCTGGGCTATTAGGGATGGACATTCCATGAATGCACTTAAAATACAATTAACCAGTTACCATCCAAATGAATCTGTCTCTAAGTGGAGTACAGGGTGCAATTTATTTGGTCACCTGTAACTGAGGGGAATAAGCAATCTCTGGGACCTGTCAGTATTCCACACCACAAACGTATTACTGCAGGAGAAGAACCTAACCAAACTTCCTTGGCAGGCTTTGTCTCAGTATGGTAAGTAGGGACATCATTCATGTGTGGCAGTGCTGTGTTTTGACAGTAAGCACCATCTGTATTGATTTAAAACATTTGTAATACATTATGAAGAACAGTATTTTTCTTCTGTCCCAATGAATCAAAAGCACGTTAGCTAGAAAGGTAAAGAAACACTGTGCAGAGGAACTGAGTATTTGTTTTGTTGAGCGACATGAAGGGAAATTTTTCAAGTTTGCTACCATGCAGATTTTACAAGTTTAAGAGTCTCTCTTTGCCTGGCTGTTTAAATATTTGTACTATCCACTTTTTTAACTACCTTGTTATCTTTATAAGTTCACCTTTCAAGACTCCTCATAAATGACACAAAAAGCTGAAGCTTCTCTATGACAGGGAGTATTATGGTCAAAAAGTGTAACGCTGGAAAAGCACAGCCGGTCAGGCACCATTTCCCCAAGGAAGTATTATGGATCAGCCTTGTGGCACCGCTTCCAGGTCGTAGATTTCTCCCTTGACAATTGGAACTAGGCTGATTATTCGAGGTGTAGCCTTCCCAGAGTGCTGCAGACTTTGATCATGACTTCCTCTGTTTTGTAGCCTGCAGCAGAATTATGTGAAAATTAAAGGTCGAAAACAGGCCATTTAGCCCAACTAGTCAGTACTGGTTTCTGGATCAGTGGTGCTGGAAGAGCACAGCAATTCAGGCAGCATCCGAGGACAGGCAAAATCGACGTTTCGGGCAAAAGCCCTTCATCAGGAATAAAGGCAGAGAGCCTGAAGCATGGAGAGATAAGCTAGAGGAGGGTGGGGGTGGGAGAGAGTGGCATAGAGTACAATAGGTCAGTGGGGAAGGAGATGAAGGTGATAGGTCAGGGAGGAGAGGGTGGAGTGGATAGGTGGAAAAGGAGCTGGGCAGGTCGGACAAGTCCGGACAGGTCAGGGGATCGAGTTTCTGGAGGTTAGAAGCTAGGATGAGGTGGGGGAAGGGGAAATGAGGAAACTGTTAAAATCCACATTGATGCCCTGGGGTTGAAGTGTTCCGAGGCGGAAGATGAGGCGTTCTTCCTCCAGGCGTCTGGTAGTGAGGGAGCGGCGGTGGAGGAGGCCCAGCACCTCCATATCCTCGGCAGAGTGGGAGGGGGAGTTGAAATGTTGAGCCACTGGGCGATGTGGTTGATTGGTGCGGGTGTCTCGGAGATGTTCCCTAAAGCGCTCTGCTAGGAGGCGTCCAGTCTCCCCAATGTACAGGAGACCGCATCGGGAGCAACGGATACAACAAATTATATTAGTGGATGTGCAGGTAAAACTTTGATGGATGTGGAAAGCTCCTTTGGGGCCTTGGATGGAGGTGAGGGAGGAGGTGTGGGCGCAGGTTTTACAGTTCCTGCGGTGGCAGGGGAAAGTGCCAGGATGGGAGGGTGGGTCGTAGGGGGGCGTGGACCTGACCAGGTAGTCACGGAGGGAACGGTCTTTGCGGAAGGCGGAGAGGGGTGGGGAGGGAAATATATCCCTGGTGGTGGGGTCTGTTTGGAGGTGGCGGAAATGTCGGCGGATGATTTGGTTTATGCGAAGGTTGGTAGGGTGGAAGGTGAGCACCAGGGGCGTTCTGTCCTTGTTGCGGTTGGAGGGGATGGGTCTGAGGGCGGAGGTGCGGGATGTGGATGAGATGCGTTGGAGGGCATCTTTAACCACGTGGGAAGGGAAATTGCGGTCTCTAAAGAAGGAGGCCATCTGGTGTGTTCTATGGTGGAACCGCTCCTCCTGGGAGCAGATACGGCGGAGGAATTGGGAATACGGGATGGCATTTTTGCAAGAGGTAGGGTGGGAAGAGGTGTAATCCAGGTAGCTGTGGGAGTCGGTGGGTTTGTAGAAGATGTCAGTGTCAAGTCGGTCGTCACTGATGGAGATGGAGAGGTCCAGGAAGGGGAGGGAGGTGTCAGAGATGGTCCAGGTAAATTTAAGGTCAGGGTGGAATGTGTTGGTGAAGTTGATGAATTGCTCAACCTCCTCGCGGGAGCACGAGGTGGCGCCAATGCAGTCATCAATGTAGCGGAGGAAGAGGTGGGGAGTGGTGCCGGTGTAATTACGGAAGATCAACTGCTCTACGTAGCCAACAAAGAGACAGGCATAGCTGGGGCCCATACGTGTGCCCATGGCTACCCCTTTGGTCTGGAGGAAGTGGGAGGATTCAAAGGAGAAATTGTTAAGGGTGAGGACCAGTTCGGCCAAACGAATGAGAGTGTCGGTGGAGGGGTACTGTTGGGAACGTCTGGAGAGGAAAAAACGGAGGGCTTGGAGGCCCTGGTCATGGCGGATGGAGGTGTAGAGGGATTGGATATCCATGGTGAAGATGAGGTGTTGGGGGCCGGGGAAACGGAAGTCTTGGAGGAGGTGGAGGGCGTGGGTGGTGTCTCGAACGTATGTGGGGAGTTCCTGGACTAGGGGGGATAGGACAGTGTCGAGGTAGGTAGAGATGAGTTCAGTGGGGCAGGAGCATGCTGAGACAATGGGTCGGCCAGGGTGGTCAGGCTTGTGGATCTTGGGAAGGAGGTAGAACCGGGCAGTGCGGGGTTCCCGGACTATGAGGTTGGAAGCTGTGGGTGGGAGATCTCCTGAGGTGATGAGGTTCTGTATGGTCTGGGAGATGATGGTTTGGTGATGGGGGGTGGGGTCATAGTCAAGGGGGCGGTAGGAAGAGGTGTCCTCGAGTTGGCGTTTGGCTTCAGCGATGTAGAGGTCAGTGCGCCAGACTACCACTGCGCCCCCTTTGTCCGCTGGCTTGATGGTGAGGTCAGGATTGGAGCAGAGGGATTGGAGGGCTGCGCGTTGTGAGGGTGAGAGGTTGGAGTGGGGGAGGGGGGTCGACAGGTTGAGGCGGTTAATGTCCCGGCGGCAGTTGGAAATGAAGAGGTCGAGGGCAGGTAATAGGCCAGCGCGGGGTGTCCAGGTGGATGCAGTGTGTTGGAGGTGGGCGAAGGGGTCCTCAGAAGGTGGGCGGGAGTCCTGATTGTGAAAGTAAGCTCGGAGGCGGAGGCGACGGAAGAATTGTTCGATGTCACGGCGTGTATTAAATTCATTGATGCGTGGACGGACGGGGACGAAGGTGAGTCCTTTGCTGAGGACTGATCGTTCGTCCTCAGTGAGGGGGAGGTCTGGGGGGATGGTGAAAACTCGGCAGGGCTGGGAGCTGGGAGCTGGTGTAGGTGTAGAGCTGGGAGTGGGGACGGAGCCAGTACCTGGAGTGGGTGTGATGGTGGGGGGAATGGGGGTAGAGTCATGAGCAGGGGTAGTGTTCCCCTCGGGGTTCTGGGGGGTGGGGATAGTGACAGTGGGGTCTGTGGGGGGCGTGTCAGCAGAATGCAGGTGAGTGGCGCTGGTGGGGGCAGAAGTGGTGGCAGACACGGCAGTAGGGGTGGCGGAAGTCACTGAGCGTGTGGCATCGGCGATGATGTGAGGGCCGGAAGTGGCTGTGGGAGTGGCCATGATGGGGGCGGAAGTGACATCATCAATCAGCGTGGGGGTGGTAGCTGCATCAGCCGCATGGCTAATGGCGTTTCCGAGGCCAGGGGAATCTTCTGGAATGTTCAAGGAGCGCTGGTTATGGAGCTGGGTAGATAAAAGTTTGTTGTACTTACAGTTTTTGATGTTTGAGATGGAATTGAAATACTGTTTGTTGAGAGTATGAATTCTCCTAAGGATGTAGTACAGAGTGGGTCCTTTGCAATTCTGAGAGAGTGTGGCCCTCAGCTGAGGCAGGGCAGACTGTAGAGAGGTTAGGTACCGGCGCATTGCTGCAAGCGTGGAGCGGAGGATCTTGATGGAGAACCGTTGCTGGTGTTTTTGAATCTGTAATCTGTACTGTTTGTCCTGTTCGGGTCCGAACTCTGCTGGTTTAAAGGTGGTCCGGAGTCCTTGTGGGGTGAGTTGGTTACGGAGGTGGTGTTTTTACTCCACTGAAGTCCTTCATCTAACTCTTCTAAAATATTATATCCTTCTCTTCCTTTCTCCCTCATGTACTTCTCTAACTTCATTTTGTGTGCAATTGTTCAACTGACTTTTGACCACTCCATGTGATAACAAATTCCATATTCTAGCCATTCTTTGAGGTTCTTTAATTCCTTATTGGTTTTATTGGTCATTATACATACTGAACTATTTTGACCTTCCCGACAACAGGAAACATCACTACATCGACGATCTTCAACTCTTCCTCCCTCACATTCTTACCTAATATGCCTCTAAACACTGCTATGCCATTTGTCTCAACAGATCAAATGAATTTCTCCTGCATGCTCTGTTGGAGTTTATACGGTTATCTGATGTTTACTATAACTATTTTATGTGAATCTGCTACCATATGGGTCCTAGAGGCATCTCAAACAACAATCTTTGGATTTTTGCAATTAAACACACATGGACTGTGCTCTAAAAGGTCTTATTCAATTTACTGCATGATAACAGTGAGCACTGTACATACTGTAATTCTCAATGCAAAGTCCAGGCCAGGATTTGCTTTAATATTTGAATTACCAAAGCAGAAAAATGTGAAGAGTCCACAGGGAAAGAACAAGGATGTGGGACCAATTCGGTAATTTTCTTAAAGAGCTAGTATGCGCATGATGGAATGAAAGACCTCTTTTTACTTTGTATGAATCAATGGCATTACGTGCACAACAAAGTGAAACAATAGAAGAAACTGGACAGAGAGAATCAATGGACAAAACTATTAAATATTTGGAGAGGAGCAGGCAGAGTTTGCCAAGCTAACTATTGTATTAAAATCACATGTTATTTGGATTTGGAAGAAGGCAGTTACCCTGTATAAGAATACTATTTAAGTTTTGCATTTAATTGCAGGAAAACTGTAAACATTTCCACTTGTGTACCAGTTCTGATTGAACTGTTGTGCATTGTTGCTGATTATGAGGACCAATATTATTTCACCGTGCTATCATTTTTCATCAGCTCACAGCCTGCAGGAGTCTGCTTTCTGAAGAGCCCCAGTGGAACAACAACAACATAAACAAGTTATCTTTATATAGTGCCTGAAATGTAATAAAATATTCCAAGGTACTTTAGAAAGCAAAATTTGATACCCAGTCATGTAAGGTGACATTATGAAAACTAGAGAAGGGGACCAAATGTTTGGTTAAACACATGGGATTTTTGGAGCAGCTTGAAAGAGAGGAAAAGTTGGAGAGTTTGAACATGGGAATTTCAGGGCTTTGGGCACAGGCACCTGAAAGCCCAGCCGCAAATAGTGAAGCTATCAAAATTCAGGATGATCCAGAAGCCGGAATCGGATAACTGCAGATATCTCAGAGGGTTGAAGGGCTGTAACATATTACGGAGATTGGGAGGGGCAAGACCATGTAGGGATTCGGAAGCAAGAAGGGCAGTTTGGAAAGGGAGATATCATTAGATCAAGAGCCGGTGTAGCTCAGCAAGCACAACAGTGTGTCATTCGAACAGGACTTGGTGCAAGATTCTCTTTACTCTTCCACAGAAGCGGCTTCACTGGTCTTGCCAGACCTTATTAACTTTCTAACAAGTAGATGCCATTAGTCTGGAAGGGACTGGGGGAGGTGGCAGGGTCAGGGGGTGGGAGAGCTGTGCGCTAGTCAGTATCCATATTGGGATTGGCAGTATCTGTGCAAAGAAAACAGAGTTAAAATTTCAAGCCTGGTACCTCTTCAGCAGAGCTGTTATCCGTGAGAAAAGTGGTATTTATGTTGAAGACGAGGTTGGGGGTGGGGGTGGGGTGGGGGGTTGGGGGTGGGGGTGGGGTGGGGGGGTGGTGGTGGGTGGAGGAAGGATAGAGGTGAACAGATCAGTGTTGATGGAGCCAAAGAGAAAGAGATTCATCAGCAATTTCTGTTTCTGTTTTTGATCTCCAGCATCTGCAGTTCTGTTTTTAAAAAATGAAAGAACTGCAGATGCTACAAATCAGGTTGCTGGCAAAGCTCAGCAGGTCCTGCAGCATCTGTGGAGAGAAAGCAGAGTTAACGCTTCAGGTTCTGAGGAAGGATCACTGGACCCGAAACGTTAATTCTAATTTCTCTCTACAGATGCTGCTGGACCTGCTGAGCTTTACCAGCAATTTCTGTTTCTGTACCTGCAGCTTTTGCTCTGTTTTACACATCAGGATTACTATGTTTCACGCACTATAAGATCGGGCCTAATCAGAAACCTCATAAATAGAGCTCAAGCTGTTTTTTTCACTGTGTAAACCTGATCCTGAAATAAGTGCATCAGTGCCAACCTGTTGGATGATGGCAACCCTGCTCAGATGATATCTCACAAACAAAAACAGAAATTGCAGGAAAAGCTCAGCAGATGTGGCAGCATCTGTGGAGAGAAATCAGAGTGAATGTTTTGGGTCCAATGACACTTCCTCAGAACTGATGCTAGCTAGGAAATGTTGGGTGGGAAGGGGAGGGGCGTGGGTAAAGAGCAAACAATAGGTGGGGATAGCGCCCGAAGAGGGAGTAGAATAGTGGACAGACAGAGGAGTGCATGATGAACTGGCTGGGAGGGTGAATAGCTATTAATAGGGATTGTTAGTGGCTCACAATGGGTTGTGTGTAATGGCAGACTATAAAGGGCTTTTGCCCGAAACGTCGATTTTGCTGCTCCTTGCTGCCTGAACTGCTGTGCTCCTCCAGCACCACTAATCCAGAATCTGGTTTCCAGCATCTGCAGTCATTGTTTTTACCTATGTAATAACAAGGCCTGGTGTGAGGGGGTTGGGGTAAGGACATGGAAGAATTCAGGCCCTAAAGTGGTTGAACTCAATATTGAGTCTAGAAGTCTATATGGTCTGCAAATGGAAAATGAAACACTGTTCTTCCAGCTTACGATGAGATTCGCTGGAGCACTGCAGCAAGCCTGAGACAGAGATATTGGCCACGGAACAGGGTGGGGTGTTGAAGAGACAGACAACTGGAAGCACAGGGTCTTTTTTGTAGACAGAAGCAAGTGTTCTGCGAAGTGGTCACCCAATCTACTCTTCGTTTCCCTAATGTTGAGGAGACCACATTGTCAGCAGCGAATGCAATGGACTAGTTTGAGTGAAGTGCAGGTAAAATGCTGCTTCACCTGGAAGGTATGTTTGGGGCCTTGGATACTGAGGACGGAGAAAGGAAATGGGCAGATATTGGAGGAGAAGGTGCCATGAAGCTGTTGGGTGGGTGTTGGGAGTGAAGGAAGAGTGGACCACAGTGTCCTGGAGGGAATGGTCCATGTAGGAGGCTGACAAGGAAGGGGAGGGGACTATGTGTCTGGAGGTGGCATCTCACGGGACGTGGCAGAAATGGCGGCTAATGATCCTCTGGATGTAGATGCTGATAGGATAGTAGGGAAGGACAAGGGGAACCCTATTGCTGTTGCGGAAAGGAAGAGAAGATTGAGAGCACAAGTGCAGGAGATAGGTCGAACCCGGTTAAGGTCCTGTCAACAGTGGTGCTGGGGAATCCTTGGTTGAGGAAGAAGGTGGAAATTTCAGATGCTCCCTTGTTAAAGTTGGCATCATAGGACCAGATGCAATGGAGACAGACGAGCTGGGAGAATGGAATAGAGACTTTACAGGAAGCAGGGTGTGAGGATGTGTAGTCAACATAACTATGGGAGGAGGTGGGTTGATAGTGGATGTTAGTGGCCAGCCTATCCCCAGAAATGGAAGGAAGGAAAGAGAAAGGTCAGAGATGGAGAAAGTGAAAATGAGGGCAGGGTGGAAATTGCAAGTGAAATCAATAACGTTTTCCAATTCCGGATGAGAGATGGGAGCAGCACCGATGATATTGTTGATAAACCAGGGAAAGAGTTGTGGAGGGAGCTGGAATAGGACTGGAAGAAAGAATGTTCTATGTACTGCACAAAGAGACAGGCATCACTGGGGCCCATGCGGGTATCCATGGCCACCCCTCTGACCTGAAGAAAGTGAGAGCAGTTAAAGGAGAAGTTGTTCAGGGTGAGGATGAGCTTGGCCAGGCAGAGGAGGTTGGTGGTGGTTGGAGACAGTTCAGGCTCTTGTTCCAGGAGAAAGCAGAGAGCCCTGAGACCATCCTGGTGGGGAATGGACATGTAAAGGGATCGCATGTTCATGGTGAAGAGCTTTTCCAGCAATTTCTGTTTTTGATTCTGATGTGTCATATCTGCAGTTCTTTCAGTTTTTACTCGGAGCATTTCACCCCTAGAGACAGTAAAAGTAGAGTGAGAGAATTCCAAGTCACAATTGTTACAGACCAGATCAAACCCCCTTCAAATATATCAAAGAGATAGTCTAGACCTTAACATTTTCTTATTTAAAGGCAAGTGTAAGGTTCTTTTTCCAGATGTAATTCAATTTAGGGTGTAGGTTTGCTCACTGAGCTGTAGGTTTGATATCCAGACGTTTCATTACCTGGCTAGGTAACATCATCAGTGGCGACCTCCAAGTGAAGCGAAGCTGTTGTCTCCTGCTCTCTATTTATATCTTTCTCCTGGATGGGGTTCCTGGGGTTTGTGGTGATGTCATTTCCTGTTTGTTTTCAGAAAATGAACAGGAAATGACATCACCATAAACCCCAGGAATCTCATCCAGGACAAACATATAAATAGAGAGCAGGAGACAACAGCTTCGCTTCACTTGGAGGTCCCCACTGATGATGTTACCTAGCCAGGTAATGAAACGTCTGGATATCAAACCTACAGCTCAGCGAGCAAACCTACACCCTAAACCTCAACCTGAGCCACAAACCTTGCAAAAATGCAATTCAATTGTTAACACTAATTGGCTTTGATCAAAACACACTTTATTTTTACTTTACAGTTAAATAAAAACAAAATAAAGAATTATTCTAACTTTAACCCTATAGGGAAATTTAAACAGAATAATAGATTATTTAACTACTTAACAGCAACTGTTCCAATACAGTAACATCCCGTAAACACATCCTTGGCAAGGTAAAATAGATTGTCTCACATGTAATGTTCCTCCAGTCCAGGAGGAAAGAACATCAAGGGAACATTCTGGCAGAGAGAATCCAGGGTTGGAGGACTTGAGCTATAGGGAGAGTCTGAATAGGCTACGGCTGTTCTTCCTGGAGCGTCGGAGGCTGAGATGTGACCTTATAGATGTTTATAAAATCATGAGGGGCATGGATAGTGTAAATAGATAAAGTCTTTTCCCTGGGATGAGGGAGTCCAGAACTAGAGGGCATACGTTTAAGGTGAGAGGGGAAAGATTTAAAAGGGACCTAAGGGAAAATGGTTTCACACAGAGGGTGGTGTGTGTATGGAATGAGCAGCCAAAGGAAGTGGCGGTGGCTGGTACAGTTACAACATTTAAAAGGCATCTGGATGGGTATATGAATAGGAAAGGTTTGGAGGGATATGGGCCAAGTGCTGGCAAATGGGACTAGATTAATTTAGGATATCAGATCAACATGGATGAGTTGGACCAAAGGGTCTGTTCCCATGCTGTATGTCTCGTAGCATGGAGAGATGTATGGCAGCTATAAAACTCCAACAGTTGCAGAAAGGTAAACTAAAACCTTAGCTCTGTGGGAGCTTGACTCCACGCATTCATGCTGCTTCTATTTAAAACAACCAAGGCCTCACAAGCTGTTTACTTTGTTGTCTTGGAACAGACTGCTTGGCACCTCTGTCTCAACCTCTCTTCATAAAACAAAACCCAGATGAAAATCACTTCTTAAAGCCACAGCACCATCACACAGTCAGTATATGGCTTGGAGAGGAGCTTGGAGTTGTTATTGTTTTCATGCATCTTCAGTCCTTGTCCTTCAAGGTGGTTATGGCTCTGGTTCTTGGTTTGGAAGGTGTTGGGGGGACACCGGCTGTAGAGTTTTAGATGACTTCAAGTTGACAGACAGCAGAATGTGGGAGGGCAGCCAGGAATGGGCTAGAATAGTCGAGTCTAGGGGTGACAAAACCATTAACCTTACCCACATGCTAAGCACTTCCTACACGGACCCTCTTGTATCAACTAGTGTTTGTAAGCAGTTAGTCTGTTCACATTCCCTGAGCACACTTTGAAGGATGCACAGTCTATTTCTGTTATTTTCTGGAAGCTGAAACCAAATAATGGAACATCAAAATGCAGCAATATATCATTACTGAAAGCTATCATTATGACGGATATATAGAATTTGCCTGTATGTTCCCCACCATTTACAACATCCTTCCTTATTTCACACTGCCTTTTATATCAGGCAAATGGCACTGACCATTTTCCATTACCATGGGGGTCAATGAGGACAGTGCTGCTTATAATGTATTTAAGTGCAGAGGCTTTTACAGGCATTTCAATAAACATTTAATGCAGTTGAAAAGACCCTGCTGATTTCATACAAGTTACATTTTCAGGCAGTTTCAATCAGCTGTTTGAAAACTTTACTTCCTGACTGCCTCCTGTGGAGGTTAAGAATATAAGTAACCCTTAGAAGCAGTCCAAAGATCTCCATCACCCATTCACCCTGTAAACATGGTGAAAAAGTACATCAAATTCCACCTTTGTCTCCAGCTGTTGTTAAATGGATACTTCATACACCACAGGAATTATAACATGGTGTGTGTGTGTGTGTGTGTGTTCAAACTGTCTAGTGTTGAGAATCAGCAAGTTGTTTCACCATTAGCCCACTCAGTACATATGGTGCAGCCTCTACGTATCTGACTTTTAGCATAATGCTGAGCTACAGAAGGGAAACAGTGAGTCAAGCTGCCATGAAGCAGCAGGTTTCGTATCCTATTCAGCGTTATCTTCATTACTGTCTACACAATAAGCTCTTTATAATAAACCTGGTGAGCTTTGTTGGCATTGCTATTTGTTTGAATTGTAAAACCGTCCCTTAACTTTGTTTAGCCCCTTTAATGGGCCATTGAGAAGGTCCTGCATGGACACCGTAAACACCCTGTAAACGTACAGCCAAAATATTCGCAGCAGTAAATTTGTTAATAGTCTGGAGAAAGAGTACTTGGAATGTCACACATGATGAGATGACAAGAAAACTTCAAAGGGATGATTTTTAAACTGATCTTTAATCTCCTGGGAATTATCTCAGACTGTGACAATGATAGAAGCATAGGTAGCAGTCTGGGCAAGAGACATATTTTATATCTTCTCTTTTCAAGGATACACTAGAACAGGGGTTAAAAGCCAATTCTATCCTGGTCTGTTTGTTAGTGCAACAAGGTGTGCCATGTGGGAGAAAGTGAGGTTTGCAGATGCTGGAGATCAGAGTCGAGAGTGTGTTGCTGGAAAAGCACAGCAGGTCAGGCAGCATCCAAGGAGCAAGAGAATCGACGTTTCGGGCCAGAGCCCTTCATCAGGATTCCTAACCTGCTGTGCTTTTCCAGCAACACATTCTCAAAGGTATGCCATATATTGAGGTGCTTATAAGTGCCAGAGGGCAGAGGTATACACCTGGGTTCAAGCCATAACGTACTGTGAATGTCACAGTTGAAGATTCATTCACTAGTAACCTTTACAGATAGAGGGGTCTTTGCTCTGAGAGCTAGCTAGCTAGAAAGCGTGTCAAATAAAAACAGGACTAAAGGGTTCTCTCGCTCTATGTGTAGCTAGCCAACTACTGTCAAAAGTAAACAAGACAAAATGATTTAAATTAATCTACAAAACCAAGAATCCCATTATCTACTTCTCATGAATAACACATAGAGACTGATCCATAAATCTTTTCTTTTTTGCTATTTTTCATTTCTAATCTGTGTGTATGTTTGTTGCATTACTATTTCCTCTCATGTTTGATAACTAATAAATTCACTCTTCTGTTAACTCAAGAAAGTCTGGTTAAATTGGCTTCATTGACACATAAATTAATTTGTTCTGGGAGAAACATGGAGTCATACAGTGATAGAGATGTACAGCGTGGAAACAGACCCTTTGGTCCATCTCGTCCATGCCGAACAGATATCCTAAATTAATTTAGTCCCATTTGCCTGTGCACAAAGGAGAGAATCCTTTGTAAATAAACCCTGCTACGACCAACCAAGGGGCCAGGTGAATAAAGACAGAGAGCCAGTTCATCCTTCCTTAGTCAGGGGTTTGACAATTTGGGATATCCCATTGGGCACTGTAATGGCTTGGGGAACTTTGCCCAGGGTTTGATTGTAACACATGGATTCCATTGACCAGCACAGCAGTTGCTGCCTATCCTTAACTGCCCTCAAACTGAGAGATTTGCTTGGCCATTTCAAAGGGCAGTTAAGAGTCAACCCCATTGCTGTGGAGTCAGATGGAAACCAGACCATGTATGGAAGGTAGATTTTCTTCCCTAAAAAGTGTTAGTGAACCAGATGCGATTTTGCAACATTGATGATCATTGTGATGGACATGATTACTGGGACGAGTGTTATTTTCCAGATTTATAAAATGAATTTAAATGCCAACAGCTGCCATGCTGGAAATTGAACCCATGTGCCCCAAGTAATAGCCTAGCCCACTGGATTATTAGTCTCACCTACAGAGAGTTAATCGTTGAAGGATGTTGCAGCTGATTAGATGCTGGTGCACATCCTTCATTCCTCTCCTTGGGGAGAAGCTAGGTTAACAAGGGCAGAATGAAAACAATCGGAAGTCACTGGTTCTCTTCTTCTGACACTTTGACGTATAACACCTGCAGATTAGACGTTAACGTCTTATACCATTGGGTCTCCAGTGATGTTACTCATTGGATGATGCACTGATTTACAAGGAACATGCATTATAATGTCCTGTGTAATATTCTGAACAGAAAATGATCTGATATCAATACACCGGGCAATGCACAATGACTCATTAATTAGTGAGACATGATTGCGAGCTCTCATTTTTCAAACAACTTAAGAAAGAGAAAATGTTTAATGATACAGATGTGTGGAATATAAGTTACTGTGAGCTAAGTAAGATAATAAAGAATGTTTACTAATGCTGATTAAGCATAATATATACTAATGTGGTAGATTGATGAACAAATGTTCCTTTAATATTACAAAATCCAGATGTTAAACAGAACCGCAAGTCAAAGTTTTACTGGCATTCAGTCAAGGAGTTTAGATGTGTTTGTTAATTTTAGACTGTGACTCAGGACTATTCTAATTTTAAAAGTGGTTTTCATTATTAAACATTAGGGTGAGGAGTAGTATTGGCACAGAGAGATATATCACTCAATCAATATTTGATTACATACCCTTGGCAAATCACCATTTCTTAATACTGATATGTGATAACAATAACAATTTGTATCAATACATAGCTTTAACATTAAAAAATATCCCACGGCACCTCATAAGTTCATTCTGAAATAAGGTTCGATAACAAGCTTCATAAGGAGGTGTAAAGGCAAATGACCAAAAGCTTAGTCAAGGTTTTAGAGAGCATCTTAAAGGGCAAAAGGGATTTGAAGGGAAGGTTTTGGGATTTCCAGAGCTTAGGCCTTGACTGATGCAGACTAGGCAAAAGTGAGGACTGCAGATGCTGGAAACCAGAGTTTAGATCAGAGTGGTGCTGGAAAAGCACAGCAGGTCAGGCAGCTTCCGAGGAGCAGGGGACGTTTCGGGCAAAAGCCCTTCATCAGGAATAGAGGGAGGGAGCCTCTAGGGTGGAGAGATAAATGGGGAGTGGAGGGGGGTGGAGCTGCTGGGGAGAAGGTAGCAAAGAGTACAGAAGGTGAATGGGGGTGGGGATGGAGGTGATAGGTCAGAGGGGAGGGTGGAGAGGATAGATGGGAAGGGAGGCTGGAAGGTAGGACGGGTCATGGGGACAGTGCTGAGCTGGAAGTGATGCAGACTGATCACCAATGATGCAATAATTAAGACTGGGGGATGCTTTAAGGCTGGAATTGAGGCACACAAGTATTTTGAAGGATGTTACAAAGAAAGGATTAAGCAAGGTCTTGAAGATGTTTGAAAAGTAGTTGAGAATTTTAAAATTGAACAAATTGTTTAACCTGGAGTCCATGTAGGTCAGCAAACACAGAATATTAGGTAAATGGGAATCATTGCAATTCAGGATTTGGATAAAAACACCTTTCAATGTGCTCAAGATAATAAAGAATAGAATATGGGAGCTAGCCAAGAGAATGATTAAATTGTTAAGTTTAGAGGTAAAAAATTAATGGGTGAGATATTGATAATGGGTATGCTGAGACAAGGCAAAGTAGGGGTGCTGTTTTGAAGATGGAATTAGAGGGTCTTATTGATGGAACTAATATATGGTGACAAGCCTAGCTCAGGGTCAAATATGGCACCAAGGTCTGATAATATATAACAATTAGTACTTGATTGTGGAATGGAAGAGATGTCTGTATCATTGTTGTATAAATGAAGCCTAATGAAGAGGTTTTTGAATTTGGGAATACTAATACAGAAAATAGAGACTGCAGTTCTATAACTGAGAGAGGATTGTGGCCGGCTGGAGTGTTTTCTTTCTTGCCAGGTTTGTTAATAGAGATCTGTGCAATGATGTATTACATGTAAAGTTGCCAACTCTGGTTGAACATATTCCTGGAAGTTTTGTCACATGACATCCTATCACCAACCTCCTTCCCGTTACCAGTGGTCTGAAAAGAACGTTGCCTGTCAAACAGCCTTTCTAAAACAAAAATAATCCATAATGTGTTTACATCTAATCAACAATAGTTTTTTAAAATATTTCTTTTTGTTGCTCATAGCAGCCATTGCAGACACTGAGTGTTGACAACGTTAATCACATGACTGAGCGACTTCACTGAGTACATCCGGTAAAAGTTAAATTCTGAAACTCGCCCTGACATCAACCTTGGGATTTGCACTGTCATGAACTTAACACAGCAGCCAATTGAAGGACAGACTGTCTTTTGCTTCCTCCTTATTATTTCCCCAGTGTATAGCAATGTGCTCTTTGGATAATGGCCTTTCTATGCCAACCTGTGAGATGACTTTGTGTTGCAAGTTCTACCAGCAACAGAATTAGATGGGCAATATAATAGCTTTGTTAACGTGCTCTGTATGCTCTCCTGTTGAGTCCATTCACTAACATGTTGCCCTGTATTGAACTCTGCAATACAAATTGTGAAATCTCCCTAGTTCATCCCTATTGGTGCTGATCCAAAGATCTCAGCAGGCAAGCCTCTTAGTGGCTTTCAGTTTTTTTTTGGGGGGGGAGATGATGTGTAAGGGGTTGGTTTATGGCTAAGTGGGGAGCAGGCCATGGAAAAAAGGTAATAGGATAACATTTGTTACTCTTCATTGCCATTCATTGTCCAATGATTGGAATTGCATGTCACTAGACTCGGGATGAGGATAGGATTGTGCTTCATTGATGATCTCACATACACTGAGTCTTACTTAACACTCACTCACTGACTAGCACTGGCTTTTGATCCACCAATAATCTAATTTTAAGTTTCTGATCGTGAGTTCAAATCTTTCCACAACCCCGCCTCTAGACAACTCCCGTGTTTCCAACATCCAACCTCCAACCTTACGTTTCTCTCAGTCTGCTGTCTTTGCGGGAAATCTACTTCCTTTCCTGAAACTTCAGTGGCCATCCAGAAGCCAAATGGATGCTACTGTCTTGACAAATTCTCCACCTCTCTCACCTGCTGTAAGAAGCTCCTCAAAACTTGCCTTTTTCATCATGTTTTTGGGTCACTGGTCCTAATGGACTGGATTTCACAATGAACTTTGTGACCTTATGGGGGTGGAAAGCCGGGTCTGAGTCCACATATCCACACAGTGCAACCTCCCCCCACCCTTCACAATGGGAGCCATGGTAATTTTACCACAGGAGACCCTCAACCTGGCTGCCTATGGGCCCTACCAGCATTGCCTCCGAAGCTGGGAGGCATCAGCAGTGCCAAGTGCTGCTGAGCCAGTGAGGAGACTTTGGGAGGTGCCAATGGGCAGGAAGGAATAACTCAAATTCAGGATGGCTTTTAGACCTCAGGCCGATCCATGCCCAGGTTGGTCAGACAAGCAAACTGTGCTAAGTGGAATTTAGGGTGACATGGTGGCTCAGGGGTTAGCACTCCTGCCTCACAGCACCTGGGACCCCGGTTCAATTCCAGTCTCGGTTGACTGTCTGTGTGGAGTTTGCACGTTCTCCCCTTGTCTTTGTGGGTTTCCCCATGTGTTACAGTTTCCTCTCACAGTTCAAAGATGTGCAGGTTAGCGCAATTGGTCATACTAAAATTGCCTTGTGGTGTCTGGGAATGGAAAGTCAGGTGGATTAGCCGTGGTAAATGTGGGGGTACAGGGTTAGGGTGGGGGAGCTGGGTCTGGGTGGGATGCTCTTTGAGTAGTCATTGCAAACTCAATGGCCTCTTTCTGCACTGTAGGCATTCTATGATTCTAATCAGAAAAGGTATGAGGTATTGGATTTCAGAAAGACTAACAGAGCGTGGGAGTGCAAATTGAATGGTAGGATCCTAGGGAATATAAAGCATCAGAGGAACCTTGATGAGTATGTCCACAGATCTTTGAATTCATCAGGACATGTCAATAAATTATTTAAGGAGTTGCATGGGATACTTGCCGTCATTAGTCAAAGTGTTGAATACAAGAGCAGGGAAGTTATGATGGAGTTGTACGTAATGTTAGTTCGGTCACAGCTGGAGGACGGTGTGCAGTTCAGGTCACCACACATTAGGAAGGATGGGACTGTTCTAGAGTGGGTGCAGAGGAGATTCACCAGGAAGTTGCCTAGGCTGGAGCAATTCAGTTATGAAGAGGGACTAGATAGGCTGGGGCTGTTTTCCTCAAAGCAGAGAAGACTGAAGTTGGTGGAGGGGGTTGGATCTGATTGAAATGTGCAAAGTTCTGGGGCTATAGACCAGGTAGATGGGGAGAAACATTTCCTCTTTAGTCATGATTTGGAGGTGCTGGTGTTGGACTGGGATGGACAAAGTTAAAAATCACACAACACCAGGCTATGATCCAACAGGTTTATTTGGAAGTATTAGTTTTCAGAGTGCTTCATCAGATGATGAAGGAGTGGTGCTCCAAAAGCTAGTGCTTTCAAATAAACATGCTGGACTATAACGTGGTGTTGTGTGATTTTTAACTTCCTCTTTAGTAGAAGGGTCAATAACCAGGGGATATAATTTTAAGGTAAGGAGCAGGGATTTAGAGGAGATTTGAAACAATAGTTTTTCACCCAGAGGCTGCCTGTAGGGGTGGTAGAAGCGAGAACCCTCAAAACATTTAAAAACTCTTAAGATGAACATTTGAAATAACATATGAGGCTATGGTCCAAATGCTGGAAAATTGGGTTTAGAGTAGAAGGAGGTTTGATAACTGACTGAAACACAATGGGCCGCAGGGCCTCTTACTATGCTGGAAAGGGTCTATGATTGGAGGAGAAAGCCCTCTGGCCGTATACATTAAGGATGCTGTCTGCCCCTGGGACCCCCTTATCTCCAGGGCCCTTGGGAAGACTCTGTGAAGCTGGCATCCTTCTCACGCAATGAGGGGAACCCAGGTGGTGCATGTCAGTCCTGAAATCAACAGAATGCCAATAGCCCTGTAAGGTGGCATGAATTTGAACACTGAGTGATACAAATAGTTTGCTTGTCCATGGAGCAACCAGGCGATGCTGCAAACAACCCATCGCTGGAACACTTACCCAGCAGCAGAACAGAACCATCCTGGCATAGTTACACATATTTTACCAATCCACCCACCTCTATAGCTGCCAGCGGGGAGTGGAGATGGGGAACAGACCCGAGAAATGTAAGCCCAGTGTCTCCACCTTTGACATGGTTTCAATTTCAGTCCGATTACACTTTGTGAGGCCATGTGGGGTCGGCCTCCTTATGCTGAAGGTGCAAAATGCCATCCCAGTGGGAACAGTGTCTAAGTTAGCACTTGGTTGACTGTTCAAATGCAAGGACAGAGGAGGGGCTGGTACCTGTGGGGTCATGGCCCTAGCTTGAGCCCTACCTCCAGGAAAAAGGGAATGGAAGAGGCTCAGAAGAGGGAAAGTGTTATAAAAAGGAAAATGTTGAATTTGTAAGCGCCATCGGTGTAGATTTCGAGATAAAAACTGCTTGATTACAGCAGGATTCAATGTCCAGTCATGTTCCAGGACAATAATTATATAATCAGCGAGCTATTTTTCTCCCTATTTTTACACTTAAAATCTGACAGACAGGAAAAAAAACTGACAGTTAATTACTTAATCTGAAGTTGGTGAAAAATTATATGGTTCACTGCAGCTTTTTTAGGGCTGTATTAGCTAACAGGAAAATCTAGAATGCTTAATGAAGAAAGAAAGAGATGCATGTGTGCTGTGAACATGTGTTACAGTTTGTTTTTAATGTATGAAGTGAATGATATTTTGACTAGGTATGTGTAGACTGGGCACACATCTGTTTTCAATGAAGAAACAAAACCTGCTTGGCCTACTCCTGCATCGCTGACCCCAGTCAGGCACTCAACTGTAGTTTTTTGTTACTTTCATGTTCCATGTGTTAAAATTTGTTGGAAAGTCCACACTAGCAGAAAGGGTCATACTTTGCTTCCTCTAGTGTTGTCTTCATCACAGTTTCTCTGTAATTTTGTTGACTGTAAAACAATGCATCCATGGCACACTGATCCATAAAGTTAGACCATATTGCCCTTTTTTCCTGAGTCAGAATGGTTAGGTTCAAATTCTATTCCAAAGTAAACTCTAGGCTGGCACTGATGCAGTACTAGTAAGGGAGTGGATCGGTTAGATTGGATGCCGATTTGCAATGCGACATATAATTCTTTGAAATGTGCATCAGATACAGACAGGCTGATAAGAAGGTGTTTAGCCTTCATTGCTCAGACCTTTGAATAAAGTCAAGATTAGAGTGGTGCTGGAAAAGCACAGCAGGTCAGGCAGCTTCCGAGGAGCAGGAAAAATCGACATTTCAGGCAAAAGCCCTTCATCAGGAATGAGGCTGGGAGCCTCTGGAGTGGAGAGATAAATAGGAGGGGGTGGGGCTGGTGGGAAGGTAGCTGAGAGTGCAATAGGTGGATGGAGATGTGGGTAAAGGTGATAGGTCGGAGGGGAGGGAGGAGCGAATAGGTGGGAAGGAAGATTGACAGGTGGGACAGGTCATGAGGATGGTGCTGAGCTGGAAGGTTGGAACTGGCGTAAGGTGGAGGGAAGGAAATGAGGAAACTGGTGAAGTCCACATTGTTGCCATGGGGTTGAAGGTCCCAAGGCGGAAGATGGCATCAATGTGGACTCTCATCAATGTGAACTTCACCAGCTTCCACATTTCCCCTCCCCCGACCTTACCCCAGTTCCAACCTTCCAGCTCAGCACCATCCTCATGACCTGTCCCACCTGTCAATCTTCCTTCCCACCTATCCGCTCCTCCCTCCTCTCCAACCCATCATCTTTATCCCCACCTCCATCCACCTATCGCACTCTCAGGTACCTTCTCCCCAACCCCACTCCCTCCCATTTATCTCTCCACCCCCGAGGCTCACAGCCTCATTCCTAATGAAGTGCGATTGCCCGAAACATCTATTTTCCTGCTCCTCGGATGCTGCCTGACCTGCTGTTCTTTTCCAGCACCACTCTAATCCTGACTCTAATCTCCAGCATCAGCAGTACCCATTTCTACCTTTGAATATAGGAGTCAGCATGCCATGTTGAGGTTGTACAGGATGTTGGTGAGGCCTATTCTGGAATACTGTGTGCAGTTCCTTCAGCTCCCTGCTACAGGAAGGATTTTATCAAATTGAAGAGGGGTCAGAAAAGGTTTACCAGGATGTTGCTAGGAATGGAGGGGTTGAGATACAGAAATAGACTGGAATGGCTGAGACCTTTTTTCGCTGGAGCATAGAAGGTTGAGGGGTGACCGCATGGAAGTTTATAAAATCATGAGTGGCACAGATGAAGTGAATGACAAGGATCTTTTCCGAGGGTGGGGGAGTTCAAAACAAGGGGGCATATTTTTAAGGTGAGAGGGGAAAGATTTAAAAAGGACCTGAGGGACAACTTTTTATACAGAAGGATGAGGGATGAGCTGCCAGAGAAAGTGGTGGATGCATGTACAATTACAACATTTAAAAGACATTTGAATAAGTTCATGCATAGGAACGTTTTGGAGGGATATGGGTCAAGTGCAGGCTTCCCACATTACAACAATTTCCTACATTTCAAAGATTCTGCAATAATTGTGAAGACCTATGGTGCTACCTGTAATCTTGAGTGGTGCTATATAAATGCAAATGCTTTCCTTTTCACTCTACCCTTAGATGACTGAGCAGGGTGGTACAGCAGGATGGTACCCTCCTCATGCCTTGGGCATAAGGACAGTAAGCAAGTGCCACGATGCAAGTGCTATTACTTGTCTCAATGTATCATGAATCTGTGGAATTCACGACACCAGAATGCGATGGACGCTACGACATTGCGTAAATTGAAGGAGGAGATAGATTTTTAATTGGTAATGGGTTGAAGGGTTGTGGAGAACGAGCAGGCAAGCAGACTTGAAGCCGAGTTGAGATCATCCACAATCGTATCTAATGACAGAGGTAGGGCTGAATTGCCTACTCCCGCTCCTAATTCTTCTGTGTGGTTTTGTTCATCCAACAGCAGGAATTGTCCAGTGATGGGAAGAATTCCCTAATCCCAACATGTCTTCCTGTGAATAAACACACAGAGAAATGGGAAACACAAAAGCCTTCCTGAAGTGTATTCAGCATTTTTAAACAACATGATTTATAAGTGGACTTACACATTAATTAAAAATAAAAGGATGTTGAGGTTAAACTTTAAAGTTTTAAAAATGCCATCTTGACAGAGAGTCTGGCTGAATAAAGTGGGAGAGTTATGTGTCTAGTCTGGACGGCGAGATGAGTTCATTAGGGACAGGCATTCTAGACTCTTTTCCTCTTTAAACTGTCTGCAGCACTGACTGTTGCATCAAAATCCTGGTTGAGCTAATATTTGTTGTTAATCTCTGTTAATTATGCTGATTGACAGTCTGTGTTAGTTAACAATAAGAAGAATATGAGGATATCATGTATGCATTGAGGTACTATAAGAACTAAAGGGGACAAACAGGGGATGAGGGTGAAGTATTATGGGAAATGAATACGTTAATGATGCTGTTGTAAATGATGATGTGACTCTGACATTAGCAGAGCTCAGCAGAACAGAGAGAGAGAGAGAGAGAGAACCAGATAATGAAAACCAGTGTGGAAGAACCGAAGGATCTTGGGGTCCATGTCCATGGATCCCTCAAAGTTGCCACCCAGGTTGATAGGGTTGTTAAGAAGGCGTATGGTATGTTGGCTTTCATTAATAGGGTTATTGAGTTTAAGAGCCGCAAGGTTATGCTGCAACTTTATAAAGCCCTGGTTAGGCCCCACTTGGATTGTTGTGTTTGGTTTTGGTCACCTCATTGCAGGATGTGGAAGCTTTAGAGATGGTGCAGAGGAACTTTACCCGTATGCTGCCTGGACCGGAGAGCAGGTCTTATGAAGAAAGGTTGAGGGAGCTCGGGCTTTTCTTATTGAGCGAAGAAGGATGAGAGGAGTCTTGAAAGAAGTGAACAAGATAATGAGAGGCATAGATAAAGTGGATAGCCAGAGACTTTTTCCCAGGGTGGAAATGGCAATCACGAGGGGTCACAATTTTAAGGTGATTGGATGAAGGTTTAGGGGAGATGTCAGAGGTCTTTATGCAGAGGGTGGTAGGTGCATGGAATGCACTGCCAGCAGAGGCAATAGAGTCAGATACATTACGGACATTTAAGCAACTCTTGGATAGGCACGTGGATGATAGTAAAATGAAGGGTCTGTAGGTTAGTTTGATCTTAGAGTAGGATAAAAGGTTGGCACCACATCAAGGGCCTGTACTATGCTGTGCTGTTCTATGTTTTTAATGTTCTATAACTGTACTACCACATAATGTCTATCATAGTGCGAATAAAGAATTGTCAGGATCTCTGAGAATGAGGAAGAATTACTCTGGATTAAGGACAAACTAGAGATACAAGGGACTCAAAGCAGTAGCATTGTGGTCAGACAGCACAGCTGCTAAGATTGCAGTAGAGTTATCCAAGAGAATCCAGAGAGTATGGAATCCATAAAGGAATAACCATTTATTTTGTGTCTATAGGAGAAGCATAATCCATAGACATAACTGCAGTAGTGTTTAGTATGGTCACCACAGAGTTCTCACAATGCCGAAAATGGCCTCAGTTGGATAACAGTAATAAATAGGAATCTGGATTACAGAAAATATATTGGACTCAAGCCAATGAGTTGAATGGAATCCAGGGCTCAGCGATCAGAGCTAACAGGCAGTTGGAGTCTGATTTAGAGAATTTATGTATCACCAGGGATTGCCTTTGAGAAGGTGGAGGTGAATCAGCTTAAATACAACTGCACTGCTTATTGGAGTATTTCAGAGGTAAGAGTCAACAATATGACCATAGCCTCATGCAATGGCCAGATCAAATCACAATAGGGGGTTTTCTTCCGAAAAGTCAATAGTGAACTGGACAGGTTTTTTTGCAAAAAATTGAAAATTTCACAGTCATCATTACTGACATTTTTTTTAACTATAGTTTTATTTCATTAATTCCTCAGTATCTTGGTGGGAATTGCTTCTGGATTGTAAATATGGGTCTCTGTACTACTAAATCAGTGGCATAACCTCAACATAACATACCATTTTAGTGAAAACTTCCAACTTATGTGCTCTTCAGTATCCTCACTGCTGTAGACACTTGATTATAGTATTCACGGGGGAGAGATATATTTTAGCAAATATCTCTGAGCTACAAGTGCCAAGTTCATAATGCTCTTTTCCTCAGTGCCGTTTGACAGTATGATTGAAGTGGGTCACAAACAAAATCAAAACACACTTCAGTCTCATATTCTGTGAATTAGGTACAGAATAAAGCTCCATAAGCTTCCAAGAACAATTCAAACCGAACCAATATTTCCCACATCACGCACAAACCACCTTGTGGCCTCTGTACAGAATTAAGGTCTATATCCGCCCAAAAGTAGTTTCAGTATATCCAAACACTCTTCCATTGGCTAGCTCTCTCAGCCTTGATCAGCTCAATCAGCGAGAAATAGTCACTTGATAGCTAAACACTCATCAGCAATGCAGAGCCTTAACAATGGTAGAAGGTTCTGAACAGTTTGGTGCAGTTTATAACTGAAGCTCCGCAACTCTATTTGTCAACATAACTGAACCCTGTGGTGGATGTATTTGCTGAGACTGAAATGAGCTCTATATATCTTGAGATTAAAGTTTCCGTCTGAATTGCCAGCACCCACAGATTAAACCTTGGATTCTGACAAAATGTTGTAACAAGAGTCATTGTGACTTCATTGTCATGATACATTGGCTCTCGAAGATCCCCTTAAAAAATGTAATGTACAAATCATGGGCTTTGCTGGTGCAGTAACAATATATTATAAATAAATAACAAGTCACAGAATCCATCATAAGGTGCTACTATGCAATTTTAATTCTCACAGAAACGCTAGCAATTCAAGGAGAGCCAGTGAAATATAGAAATAACACAGAGCTGATACTACCAATTTATGTAGTCATGATTACAATTTTTTTTTGTCCTTCTTCATCAATTGCTTCCTTACTGATACCTCAAACCATGAGTTATGTGTGTACATTAACCATGGGCACTGGCAGGCAATTCAACTACACAGCCATTTGTAGCCCAGTCCTCACTTCAACTTTTGGTTAATATTCCCTTCCCTAACCAGTTAATCCCTAAACTGTCGAGAATCACTGAAGCCAATTGCAACAAGGGAGTGAATAAAGATGCTTTTATTTTGTGTAAAAGGTAGTTAAGTATGAGGAACAACCTGTCCCAATACGGTATGGCTGCTTTGGCCTTTATGCTTTTACCAGACGTGAATATCGCTGACAAGGTTAATGTGTATTGTCCATCCTTAAGTATCCTTGCAAAAGTAGTGTTGAGCTGCTTTGTTGAGTCTTTCTGGTTCATATGATGCATCCACAGTGATTTTGGGAATGTAGTTTCAAGGTTTTACCCCAGTGAAGGAACAGTGATACAGTGAGGGGAGAGAGTTGGGGGAAGTTGGGATGTAGTGGTGATGTCAATGGAGTACTACTCTGGAGGCCCAGACTGGGGATTACACATTACATGGGGATGCCACAGTAACCAGCAAACATTCTGCGGACCATTCAGGGTCATTCAAATCCAATGGTCAGCAAAGCTGTGATACTTCAAATGCAACCATGGCAACTGATGAAATTGAATACAATTAACCAATCTGGAATTGAAAGCGAGTTTTAATAATGGTGACCATGAGACTATCATGGACTGTTTTAAAACAAATCCCATATGGTTCACCCTAACGTCCTTCAGGTGAAAGAATAAACCATCCTTACTTTGTCTAGTACATGTGACTCCAGGCGCACAGTAATATGGTTGACTCTTAACTCCACATCATTCAGTTCGAGGCCAATCAGGGATGGGCAACAAATTGCCAACTATGCTCACATCCCATGAATGAATAAAGAAGAAAAAATATATAGCTCCAAATCAGGATGGTGCATGTTTTGGAGGGAAACGTGTGAGTGATGGTGTTGCCATGTATTCTGTGTCCTTCTTTGTGGAAAAATAAGGCTGAAGTTTTTCTAGCAGTCCTTAGAATGAGGCCTTTCTGGTTTGAGATCAGTCAGTTTTCAGTTGGTAAGAATATCAAGAGGAGGTGGACGTGGTTCAGGGATGAATCAACCACTGAACAAACCTAAGGGTCTGACGGCCTATTCCTATACCTGAGTTCTGATTCACTTATCATGTCTTTTATTTCTGTGCCACATTGCACTTGTTATTCAGTGATTGGTAACCTGCCCTTGATTTTTTTTTCTTCCTCTTAAAACCCTGCTTCCTTTCAAATTTTTCAGCTATTTCTTCTGACAAAATCAGAAATGTGCACAGCAATTCTGGTGATCCTTTGAACCTCATTTACACTGCATTTTCTTACCCTGTTTCTGAAAGAGCTGAATAATTGCGCTGATGTTAGTTACTACTCAGTGGCTACTCTTCAAAAGCCATCAAAATGATTTCACTCCACTAAGTATTGCAGAAAACAGCTCTCATTAATCACTGAACAAGTTGTGCCCAGATATTCCTCATATAGTTCCTTTAGTAATGAGCAAGCAATTGATAAGCAGCATTATACCACCGTCTTGAGAAATCATAAGACTGCTCCACTGAGGATCCCGCATTACAGCGCCGAGCACAACATGCTGCGGTCTGTTCAGTCACACTTTAACTGCATCCTTAGCAAACCTGCAATAGATTTGAGGGTTGCTGGAGGTTACTGTAAAACTAACAAGGAACGTGATTGACAAGAGAACAAGAAGAGGTGAAAAACATGAGTTCCTCTGGGTAGTGAACTTGTACCTGTGACCTTGTGTTGCTCAAGCCATCCACCTCCCAGTGCATAAAGTAACTCCATTCAGATGACAGAAAGGTCTTGATTTGACAAGCCATTTGCAAGGACTTCCTTTTTGGTGTTTGATGCTGCTTGCTGAGAATGGTCACCTGATTACTTTAACTATTGCTCTGGTACATCTTCTACTTTTATCCTGCTTTGTTCTTCCAAAGCAAATATTGACCTATCCAGCAGTAATGTTTTCAGTGGCCCCCATCGGAATTCTTCCAAAGTATTGTACACCAAATCCTGTCCACCCCTGCACATTGCTGATCTAGGCTGTCCCCTCATCCACCAATGCCAAAGTCTTAAAATTCTCATTCATGTTGTTCAATGCTTCATGAAAACTCAGTGTTTTTCAAATCTTTAGTGTCCCCCCACTTATTTTGCTCCAATATTGGTGCTCATACAAAATAAAATTTGGAAGAACCGTGGATGCTGGAAATCAGAAACAAAAATAGAAATGCCTGGAAAAGCGCTGTCAGCATCTGTGGAGAGAAATCAGAGTGAACATTTCAGGTTCAGTGACCCTTCCTCAGTATATTTGTGGCCATACCTCCACCTACGGGGCCCCTACGCTTTGGAATTTCCTCCACCAGCCTCTCTACCCTGCCAATTTAAGGCTTTGACTGAGCCTCTTGATAATCACCTGCCTCATTCATTAGTCCAGTCTTTCTCTGATTATGTTCTTGAATTTATACTGAAGCAAGCGGGATTTGAATTCAGGTCTCTTGGGTCAGAGGAATGGACACAACCACTGTGCCAAAAGAAACCAAATGGTTATGTTATTGTAAAGCATGTTGGTACATTTTATTATGTGAAAGGTACCATACATTCCTGATGTTGGGGAGGTGGTAATTATATAGATTGATAGTATTATCATTGGACTGTTAATCCAGATTAGTACTCCATTGACATTACCACTACATCCCAACTTCCCCCAACTCTCTCCCCTCACTGTATCACTGTTCCTTCACTGGGGTAAAACCTTGGATCTACATTCCCAAAATCACTGTGGATGCACCATTACCATATGAACCAGATGCTGAAAATCAGGCAGCAACTGAGGAGCAGGAGAATTGACACTTCAGGCGTAAGCCTGATCTGCTGTGCTTTTCCAGTGCCACACTTTTCGACTGTTAATCCAGAGACCCAGGTAATGTTCTGAGAACTTGGGTTCAAAGCCTGACATGTCAAATAGCAGAATTTGAATTCAATAAATGTCTGGATTAAAGAGGCTTCTGCTGACCAAGAGACCATTACTAATTGCTGAGAAATACCTGTCTGGTTCACTAATGGCCTTTAGGGGAGGAAACTGCTATCCTTAGCTGTGAGACCAGACCCACAGCGATATGATAGATTCTCAACTGCTCTCATGAGGGAGGGGTGATAAATGTTGGCCCAGCCTAATCTCATGAATGAATAAAAACAATTCCCATGTGTGTGTGAGGGGGGAAAAGAAACTAATTCATCATTAGAATCATACAACATAGAAACAAGCCCTTCGGTCCACCCTGTCCTTACCAACCAACAAACACCAAACTACACTAATCTCATTTACCTGCACTTGATCCATAGCCTATCATGCCCTGGCATTTGAAATGCTCATCCAGATGCTGCTCAAATGCTGTGAGAATACTTGCTTCCATCACCCTCTCAGGTTCCATATTTCTACCACCAAATAGACAAGTGGAGTGAGCAAGCAACAATGTTGCAGGAAGAGTTTAGTGTGGGAAATGTGGGGTATCTCATATTTACTGGGAAGAATAGAAATGTAGAATATTTTCTAAACTTGTATGAAACATAAATGTTGGTCTTCAGAAAAACTTAGTTGCAATTGTAACTAGAAGTTAGAATGTGGGCACAGCAAACAAATGGGAAAACAAATTCATCTTCATTGCAGATGGATGGAAATACAAAAATGAGGAAGTCTTGATACATTTACGGAGGGTATTGTTGAAACCACATCTGAAGTACTGTCCACAGTTTTGGTCTCCATATCTATGAAAGGACAGAATTACATTGCCGGCAGTAAAGAGTCACTGGATGGGTTCCTGAGTTAAAAAGGGTAGTCCTATAGTGAGAATTGGATCTACGTTCCTTGGAGCTTAGAAGAATAAAACATGTGAGATTCTGAAAAGACTTGACAGGGTAGACAATGAAAGGTGTTTTCCCTTCGCTGGGGAACATGGAACACACAGGCACAGTATCGGGATTGGGTGTTAATCCTTTGGAACTAAGATGAGGCATAATGTCCTCACTGAAGAAATGATGCATCTTTGGAATTTGCCACTGCAGAGGGCTGTGGATATAATAGTGTTGAACATGTTTAATGTCAGGTTACATGAATTTTTTTGGTGTCTCAGGAAATTAAGAACAATGGTGGGTGGGGGGGGGGTTTGGGGGGTAGATACAGGTGAACAGTGGACTAGAGGCCAGCATCAATGGGTAAGTAGGTTCAGGGCTCTGTCATCTATTCCTGCTCCTCTTTCTTATCTCCTGACTATTGTTTGCACCAAGAGTTCTACATTTTTCATTCTTTGTCTTCCAGCAAAACTGTTCCTCTTTAATTTACTGCTGGAATTTATTTATTCCTGTGAGATGAAGTCAAAAGTTAGGACACGCGTGGCAGTAGAATTTCAGATTCGCCCATTGTGCATGACCAGATTTGTGCATAACCAAAGTTAGGACATGTAAAGTAGAGTCATAGAGATGTACACCGTGGAAACAGACCCTTCGGTCCAACCCAGTAAAAACGATGACTGCAGATGCTGGAAACCAGATTCTGGATTAGTGGTGCTGGAAGAGCACAGCAGTTCAGGCAGCATCCAAGGAGCAGTAAAATCGACATTTCGGGCAAAAGCCCTTCATCAGGAATAAAGGCAGAGGAGCCTGAAGGGTGGAGAGATAAGCTAGAGGAGGGTGGGGGTGGGAAGAAAGTAGCATAGAGTGCAATAGGTGAGTGGGGGATGAAGGTGATAGGTAAAGGAGGAGGGTTGAGTGGATAGGTGGAAAAGAAGATAGGCAGGTAGGACAAGTCATGGGGACAGTGCTGAGCTGGAAGTTTGGAACTAGGGTGAAGTGGGGGAAGGGGAAATGAGGAAACTGTTGAAGTCCACATTGATGCCCTGGAGTTGAAGCGTTTCGAGGTGGAAGATGAGGTGTTCTTCCTCCAGGCGTCTGGTGGTGAGGGAGCAGCGGTGAAGGAGGCCCAGGACCTCCATATCCTCGGCAGCGTGGGAGGGGGGAGTTGAAATGTTGGGCCACAGGTCGGTGTGGTTGATTGGTGCGGGTGTCCCGGAGATGTTCCCTAAAGTGCTCTGCTAGGAGGCGTCCAGTCTCCCCAATGTACAGGAGACCGCATCGGGACCAACAGATACAACAAGTGATATTAGTGGATGTGCAAGTAAAACTTTGATGGATGTGGAAGGCTCCTTTAGGGCCTTGGATAGAGGTGAGGGAGGAGGTGTGGGCACAGGTTTTGCAATTCCTGCGGTGGCAGGGGAAGGTGCCAGGATGGGAGGGTGGGTTGTAGGGGGTGTGGACCTGACCAGGTAGTCACGGAGGAACGGTCTTTGCGGAAGGCGGAAAGGGGTGGGGAGGGAAATATATCCCTGGTGGAGGGGCCTTTTTTGAGGTGGCGGAAATGTCGGCGGATGATTTGGTTTATGCAAAGATTGGTAGGTGGAAGGTGAGCACCAGGGGCGTTCTGTCCTAGTTATGGTTGGAGGGGTGGGGTCTGAGGGCGGAGGTGCAGGATGTGGGCGAGATGCGTTGGAGGGCATCTTTAACCATGTGGGAAGGGAAATTGCGGTCTATAAAGAAGGAGGCCATCTGGTCTGTTCTGTGGTGGAACTGGTCCTCCTGGGAGCAGATATGGCGGAGGCAGAGGAATTGGGAATACAGGATGGCATTTTTGCAAGAGGTAGGGTGGGAAGAGATGTAATCCAGGTAGCTGTGGGAGTCGGTGGGTTTGTAAAAAATGTCAGTGTCAAGTCGGTCATCATTAATGGAGATGGAGAGGTCCTGGAAGGGAAGGGAGGTGTCAGAGATGGTCCAGGTAAATTTAAGGTCAGGGTGGAATGTGTTGGTGAAGTTGACGAATTGCTCAAGCTCCTCGTGGGAGCACGAGGTGGCGCCAATGCAGTCATCAATGTAGCAGAGGAAGCGGTGGGGAGTGGTGCTGGTGTAATTATGGAAGATCGACTGTTCTATGTAGCCAACAAAGAGACAGGCATAGCTGGGGCCCATACGTGTGCCCATGACTACCCCTTTGGTCTGGAGGAAGTGGGAGGATTTGAAGGAGAAATTGTTAAGGGTGAGGACCAGTTCGGCCAAACGAATGAGAGTGTCGGTGGAAGGGTACTGTTGGGGACGTCGGGAGAGGAAAAAACAGAGGGCTTGGAGGCCCTGGTCATGGCGGATGGAGGTGTAGAGGGATTGGATATCCTTGGTAAAGATGAGGCGTTGGGGGCTGGGGAAATGGAAGTCTTGGAGGAGGTGGAGGGCGTGGGTGGTGTCTCAAACGTATGTGGGGAGTTCCTGGACTAGGGGGGATAGGACAGTGTCGAGGTAGATAGGAGTGAATTCAGTTGGGCTGGAGCTTGCTGAGACAATGGGTCGGCCAGGGTGGTCAGGCTTGTGGATCTTGGGAAGGAGGTAGAACCGGGCAGTGTGGGGTTCCCGAACTATGAGGTTGGAAGTTGTGGGTGGGAGATCTCCTGAGGTGATGAGGTTCTGTATGGTCTGGGAGATGATGGTTTGGTGATGGGAGGTGACTTCCGCCACCCCTACTGTCGTGTCTGCCATCACTTCCGCCCCCACCAATGCCACTCACCTGCTGACACGCCCCCCACAGATCCCACTGTCACCATTCCCGGCCCCCAGAACCCTGAGGGGAACACCACCCCTGCTCATGACTCCACCCCCATTCCCCCCACCATCACACCGACTTGTAGAGAGAGGAGGAAAACTTCTTCAAGGCAGGCATCCTTGCAAGAGGATTCGCAGTACGGTTAAAATCAACGAGGTAAAAACAATGACTGCAGATGCTGGAAACCAGATTCTGGATTAGTGGTGCTGGAAGAGGTGAGGGAGGAGGTGTGGGCACAGGTCTTCAAAATAGCAACATGTCAGATTGATCTAAAGAACTGATACAGTCACAAACATTAAATTCCTGAATGTAGTGAGAGAAGTGGACTGATGTACTTATCTACTTGGGATGTGTGGCAAGAAAGCACAGAGTGTAATTCAACTCAGACACTTGGCAGCTATACTAATGAAAGTCTCCATCACACTTCACAATGGCCAAACATTAACTGGCAAAGTAAAGGTGAGTTCACAACACATGGTGTTACTCGTGATTTGTAGGGAGGATGAGGTACCCTGAGAGCTGTGAATTGCCACAAATTTGTGTTAGTCCTAAGCCTCACAAAAACAGAAACCTGCTGTCAAAGACAGTTATTGTCTCCGTGAGGGCTACAATAGTGTTGGGTTGCACCATAAATAAGAATTGAACATGGTGCATATAGTTAGGGCAAATACTTAACAGCATAAACTACAACACACCTACACCACAATATGGGAAATTGCCTGGGTATGTACAGTATAGAAAAAGCAAGACCATTCCAACCCAGCCAATTGCACCCCATTGATCTACTTTCTATCATCAGTAAAACAATAGAAGGTGTCATCTGCAGTGCTATCAAGCAGTATTCACTTAGCAATAGCCTGCTCACTGATGCCCAGTTTGGGTTCTGTCAGAGCCACTCAGCTCCTGACTTCATTACAACCTTTGTTCAAACATTGATGTAAGAGATGAATTCCAGAGATGAAGTGAGAGTGTCTACCTCAACACCAAGACCACATTTGACCAAGTGTGGCATCAAGGAGCCCTAGCAAAATTGGAGTCAATAGGTACCAAGAAAGAAATCACTCTATTAATGAATTCATACCTGGCACAAAGTAATGTTTGTTGTTGTTGGAGGTCAGTCATCTCAGTTCCAGGACATCTCTGTCAGTGTAACTCAGGGTAGTATCCTAGGCTCAACCACCTTGCTTCACCAACAACCTTCCCCCATCATAAGGTCAGAAGTGGGAATGTTCACTGTTGATTGTATGATGTTCATCATCAGTTGCAACTCCTCAGATACTGAAGAAGTCCATGCCCAAATGCAGCAAGACCTAAACATTATCAAGGCTTGTGCTGACGAGTGGCAAGCAACATTTGCACCACACAAAAGCCAAGGAATGATCTCCAATAAGAGACAATCTTGCCATCATCCATAGCCATTTAATGGTATTACCATCACTGAAATCATTATTAGTAAATTTTGGGGATTACCATTAACAAGAACTGAACTAGACTATGTACAAAAACATGGAGATGCTGGAGAGTCAGAGTCGAAAAGTGTGATGTTGGAAAAAGCACAGCAGGTCAGGCAGCATCCGAGGAGCAGGAGAGTCAACATTTCAGGCATTAGTCCTTCATATTCCTGATTATCAACTTGTGCTCAAAAAGTCGACTCTTCTGTCCTGCGGATGCTGCCTGACCTGCTGTGCTTTTTCCAGCACCACATTTTTCGAATAGGTACAAAAAACACAATTGCTACAAGAGCAAATTAAAGTTTAGGAATCCTGCTGCAATTAACTCACCTCCTGACTTCCCAAAGCCTGTCCATCATCTTTAAGGCACAAGTCAAGAGTGTGATGAAATATTTCCCACTTTCCTGGATGAATGAAGCTCCAACAACACTTAAGAAGTTTGACACCATCCAGGATAAGGCAGTCACTTGAGTGGCATCACATCCATAAGCATCCAATCCCTCCACTACCGACACTCAGTAACAGCACTGTGTACTGTCTGCAAGATGGCACTGCAGACATTCATAAAGTTCCTTTGACAACAACTTCCAAACCGATGGCTATTACTATCTAGAAGGACAAGGGCAGCAGATAGATGGGAATACCACCACTTGCATGTTCCCCTTCTAACCTTTGAAAAGGTGCTACACAGGAGGCTGCTGAATAAGATAAGGGCCATGGTGTTAGAGGCAAGGTGCTAGCATGGATAGAAGCTTGGCTGTCTGGCAGAGAGTGGAGATAAACACGTCTTTCTCAGGATGGTAGCCAGTGATTAGTAATGTTTGCAAAGTTCAGTGTTGGGACCACAACTTTTCACTTTATACAATAATGATCTAGATGTAGCAACTGAGAACACTCTGGCTAAGTTTGCAGATGATACAAAGTTGGTGGAGGGATAGGTAGTATTGAGGAAGCAGGGAGGCTGCAGAAAGAATTATACAGGTTGGGATAGTGGGCAAAGAAGTGGCAGATATATTACGATGTGTGAAAGTGTGAGGTCATACACTTTGGTAGGAAGAATAAAAGCAAAGACTAGTTTCTAAATGGGGAGAAAATTCAGAAATCTGAAGTGTAAAGGGACTTGGTAGTGCAAGTACAGGATTCTCTTAAGGTTAACTTGCAGGTAAAGCCAGTAGTTAGGAAAGCAAATATAATATTGGCATTTATTTTGAGAGGATTAGAATATAAAAACAGGAATGTACTTCTGAGGCTTTATAAAACTCTGGTCAGACCACATTTAGAATATTGTGAGTAGTTTTAGGCCCACAGTCTCCTTTCAATTCTGCCATCTTAATGCCTATGGAAATTTAAAAGGTGCCCTATTGGAACAGGTCAAAGGGAGGTTCCATCGATCTGCCAGCAAGGGAGGGGATATTTCCTAAGGAAATTCACTTTAATAAATTCCAATGGGCAAAGTCATTGGGTCACCGCAATATAGGAAGGATGTGGAATCTTTGGAAAGGGTTCAGAAGAGATTTACTAGGACGCTGCCTGGTATGAAGGGAAGGTCTTATGAGGAAAGTCTGAGGGACTTGATGTTGTTTTCATTGGAGAGAAGAAGATTGAGAGGTGACTTAATTGAGAATTATAAGATAATCAGAGGGTTGGATAGGGTGGACAGCCAGAACTTTTTTCTGCAGATGGTGACGCTAGCACGAGGGGGCATAGCTTTAAATTGAGGAGTGATAAATATAGGACAGATGTCAGAGGCAGTTTCTTTACTCAGAAAGTAATAGGGACGTGGAACGCATTGTTTGCAATAGCAGTAAACTTGCCAACTTTAAGGGTATTTAAATGGTCATTGGATAAACATATGGATGAAAATGGAATAGTGTAGGTTAGATGGGCTTCAGATTGGTTTCACAGGTCGGCACAACATCGAGGGCTGAAGGGCCTGTACTGTGCTGTAATGTTCTATGTTCTCATGTACTTTGGTTTGAATGGAAGAGATGGCAGTGACATAATGGTAATATCACTAGCCCAGTGATCGCAAACCCCAGACTGGGGATATGGGGTCAAATCCCCCACTTCAAAATTGAATTCAACAAAATTTCTGGAATTAAAAGCTAGCCTAATGGTGCCCATATAATCATTGCTGTGAAAATGTATCTGGTTTATTAGTATCCTTGAAAGAAGGAAGTTTGTCACTCTTGCTGTGCCATGTGGCTCCAAATTCACTTCAATGTGATTGACTCTTCACCACCTTTCGGGTAGTAAATGCTGAAATAACTGAATAACTGAAAAGTAGCACACACACTTTCCAGCAAAGCAATCAGGAGCAGGAACCACTGCTAATTCTTTTCCTACTTGTCTAGAGCAAACAAGGGTAGATTATCCAATTGATTAGTTCACTGCCAGTGGCATTCTCACTGACTTTAAGTGGGTTAGTGCCAGCACTGAAATATCACTAATCAGAAATTTTAGACTGCAGTGGCTAACTGGTCAGTGCATAACATTAGAGCATTATGATAATGATCAAATAATGGTCATTACTAAAACATTGTTGTGAAAAGTCTCACTCTCTTATTAATCAGAGAGCTTCACTCAGTTGCAGCCCCCATCATTTATACCATATTAACCTAAATAATTAGCATCTCTTTCTATTCCTCTCCACTTCAGCTATTAGCTTCCCATTAAATACATTAATACTATTCACCTCAACTACTCCTTGATTTAGCAAGTTCCACATTCTAACCTAAACTCTGGATAAAGACACCTCTCCTAAATTCCCAACTACATTTATTGGTGATTGTCTTACATTTATTGTCCCCAATCATGGAGTTCAACCGAACAAGAAACATCTATGGAGGCTCAGTAGTTAGCACTGCTGCTTCACAGTGCCAGGGACCTGGATTCATTTCCACTCTCGGGTGATTGTCTATGTGGAGTTTGCACATGCTCCTAATATCTGCACAGGTTTCCTCCAAGTGCTCTGGTTTTCTCCTACAGTCCAGATGTGTAGTTTAGATGGATTAGCCATGGAAAATACAGGTTACAGAGATAGGATGGGTCTGGATACGATGATGTTCAGAGGATTGGTGTAGACTCAATGGGCCAATGGCCTGTTTCCACACTGTAGGGATTCTAGGATCTCTCTAATTAAGTCAATCCCCAAGGAACATTCTCAAGATCTCCTGCTGATTGGAGCTTTAATCAGTCTCCTGAACTCAATGTAGGTGGCCAAAAGTGACTGCAAACATATCTATAGTGTGTGGATGGCAGACTTGTCAATGTTCTTCAAGTTTTTCCCCTCTTGTTGGAATATTACTCAACTACTTTGCCAGGCTCACGTTGTGTGAATGAGATGAATTTTATTCCTCTTTGCAGTTTGGCAACTAATAAACTCATAGTGTTATAGAGATGTACAGGATGGAAACATACCCTTCGGGCCAACCCATCCATGCCAACCAGATATCCCAACCCAATCTAGTCCCACCTGCCAGCACCTAGCCCATTTCCTTCCAAACCCTTCCTATTCATATACCCATCCAAATGCCTTTTAAATGTTGCAATTGTACCAGCCTCCACCACATCCTCTGGCAGCTCAATCCACACACGTACTACCCTCTGCGTGAAAAAGTTGCCCCTTAGGTCTCTTTTATATCTTTCCCCTCTCACCCTAAACCTATGCCCTCTACTGCTGGACTCCCCCACCCCAGGGAAAAGACTTTGTCAATTTATCCTATCCATGCCCCTCATAATTTTATAAACCTCTATAAGGTCACCTCTCAGCCTCCAATGCTCCAGGGAAAACAACCCCAGCTGGTTCAGCCTCTCCCTATAGCTCAAATCCTCCAACCCTTGCAACATCCATGTAAATTTTTTCGGACCCCTTTCAAGTTTCACAACATCTGTCCAATAGGAAGGAGACCAGAATTCCCAGCAATATTCCAACAGTGGCCTAACCAACGTTCTGTACAGCCGCAACATGACCTCCCAACTCTGTACTCAATACTCTGACCAATAAAGGAAAGCATACCAAACACCTTCTTCACTATCCTACCTACCTGCGACTCCACTTTCAAGGAGCTATGAACCTGCACTCCAAGTTCTCTTTGTTCAGCAACACTCCCTTGGACCTTACCATTAAGTGTATAAGTCCTGCAAAGATTTGCTTTCCCAAAATGCAGCACCTCCCATTTATCTGAATTAAACTCCATCTGCCACTTCTCAGCCCATTAAACCATCTCTTTAGTGTTCTCCTTCTTGGGAAGTGATGGCCCTAGTGGTATTATTGCTGGACTGTTTAATCCAGAGACCCAGCTAATGTTCCAGGGACCTTGGGTTTAAATCCTGTCCTGAAAAATGATGAAGTTTAGAATTCAATTAAAGTCTGAAATTAAGAGTCTAATAACGACCATGAATCCATTGTTGATTGTTGGAGAAGCTCATCTGGTTCACTAATGTCCTTGAGGGAAGGCAACTGCCATCCTTTACCTGCTCTGGACTACATGTGACTCCAGACCCACAGCAATTCGATTGATTCTTAACTGCTTTCTGGAATGGGGATTAAATACTGGCCTAGCCAGCAACATCCTCATCCCATGAATGAATAAAAAAGAACTCAAGCAAGCCTGGTCAAATTGATTCCCTTTAAAACATTAATACATTGGAACTGGGAAATATGTTTTTATAACTCACTTGGATAATGCGTTGTCAATCGAGTCCCACTATTTCTGCAGTACCAAATGTTAAATTTTTTTAAAGATATGTACAGATCCCAATTTAATAGACTCTCAGACCAAGGCTTATAATACAAACGGACCTGAGGTTTCTGTATTGAACAAGAATTATTATTTATTGTAAATAATTGGAGTTTTGATTGGCCAATGTAGGCATGATGGGCTGAATGGCCCCTTTCTGTTGCATAACAATTCTGTGATTGTGTGATAAAACATTGGCTTATAACTTACCTCCTTTTTTAAACTCTTATAAACTCCCTCTCTACACACAGACATGTACGCGCGCGCCTCTTTACACCTACACACAGACACACACACATGTGCACACGTGCCACACACAAACATAGACAAGCAAATAGGGGAAAATAGATTATTAGTGGAGGTAGAATTAAACTGGACAGTCAGTTCAGCAGTCTCTGTTTCCCAATTCTAATGTTGAGATGATCCATCTTTGGCTAGGCAAACCCTTAGTGTTCAATTATCTTTCTCTGGAAGTGTCCACTGGTTTGTAAGAAGTACAGAGCAATTGATTCACTTGGAAAAATGTCCCTGATGTATCTATTCAAAAGTCACAATTTACAGCAAAGTAACTGTTTCTCTTCAAGTTTGAACTGAGTTTTTACTGCAGAGCAGAGTTAGTTTCTGCTGGGGAGAACCATAGCACACACTTCAGTCTGTCTGTCTGTCTGTCTCTCTCTCTCTCTCTCTGTATCTCTGATGTTTGTTTTCCAACCTGCTTAGTTAGCTGAGAAATGATTAACTTCACTTGTAAACAACTCCTTGGCTCTTGACCATTAAAGGCATAAACATAAAAAGATATGCCTCTTAGATTATCCACGAAGGAAAGAGCCAAATACTCATTCTGAGGAAGGGTCACTTGACCTGAAATGTTAGCTTTGATTTCTCTTCACAGATGCTGTCAGATTTGCTAAGATCTTCCAGCAACTTCTGTTGGTGTTTCTGATTTACAGCATCCGCAGTGCTTTCCAATACATTATTTTCTTACAGTGGGAGGGGGATTAATCAAGAACGGAATCCAGATCCTCCCTCCTCACCCAGGGTCAAAACAAGCTGGGACTCCTGCTGAGGGACTGGTCACAACAACAGTTGATGAAGGACAAATAGATAAGGAGAAATAGATATTGAGGTTGTAAGATCATCTGACTTGAACAGTATCTTGAGTATTAGGGGAACATCACTGAGGTGGAACATTTTCAAATAATTAACATTTATTTATTGTTACTTTCTGTCACATCCTCACCTATGCTAATAATCTAGCTACATGTTGTTCATTAACGAGTGGGTTGTGCCCTATTCCCTCGGTGTGCTCACTCCATAAATGGATTCACCATCACTTCATTATGGTTTAATATTCACTCCATCTATTGCTCACCATTTTAGGAATAAGACCTTCAGCTGATATCTGACTATAAAATCATAAGAAAAAGGAACAGGAATAGAACATTCGGTCCCCGTTCTGTAGGATCATGGATGATCCAACATCCTCCATGATCATTTTCCTGCCTTTTCCTCATAGACTTTGATTCCCCGACTGATTATGAATCTATCTATCTCAGCCTTAAATGTACACAAGGACTCTGCCCTCCCAACTCTCTGTGGTAAGGAGGTCCAAGACTCAAAACCCTCTAAGAGAAGGAATTCCTCTGTATCTCAGTCTAAATTTGGAGTCCCTTTATTCTGAGACTATACCCTCTGGTCCTAGACTCTCCCATGAGGGGAAATATCTTCTCAGCATTTACCCTGTCAAGTCCCTTAAGAATCCTGCATGTTTCAAAGAGATCACCTCTCATTCTCCTAAATTCCAGTGAGTAGAGTCCCAACCTGTTTAGCCTTTGCTCATCAGACAATCTCTCCAAACCAGGGACCATCCTCGCAAATGTCCTTTGAACCACCTCCGTTGAAATTATATCTTTCCCTAAATAAGGGGACCAAAAGTCACAGTAAGACTTCCCTACTCTTATACTCCAACCCCCTTCAAATAAGGATTAAATTGCATTAGCATTGTGCGCTGGCTTTCTGTGTTGCACATACTAGTCTGTTTGTGTGACATCTTCCTGCAGTCTTTCTGCTGCTTAATGTGCCTCGGTTGTTACATGGAGAAACCAGGGTTCAAATCCCCCATGGTGAAGAGCCATTTACTAGTATTTAAGGCTGAGATAGACAGAGTTTTAATCAGCATAGAGTGGACATTAGGATTATTAGATCGTCCATGATCGCATAGAATGGCGAAGCAGACTTGATGTACCGAATGGACCACTTCTGTTCTTATATTATAACTTACTCATGTATCCAACAGCATTTTCTGTGGAATATGCAGATTTTTTAATTAAACTGTGGCTGTCTGGTTAGGTAATTGAACATCTGAGAGTCAGAATCAAGATTGGAGAGGGAGGCGGGGGAGTGGTATAGCGTCCTGCTGATGCAGTGTAGCTGCTGCTTTTCCCCACCCCCATCTCCCAGCCACCAGTCCTGATCCCACTCCCCCCAGTCAGTTTTCTCCGTTATGTGTCTGTGTTTTTGACTCACTGTCAAATCTGAGCAAGGCATAATAAATGGAGGAGCTGAATCCTGAAGGTAAAGGAAAAGGCAATTGGAGAATAACCACACAATTTGATGACACCTTCCAGTAAAGAATGATTTTTGATTAGGATTTGGTTCTAACAAACATAGTGGAGAAACTAAAACATTGTCTTTCTTTCATCTGTCATGAGATATTATGACCAATCAAAATTTACAAACTCTTGCTCTGCATATTCCTCTATCCCTTTCACATTTTCTGAGTTTGAGTCTCTCTTTCTTTCTCTGTATGTTCTCTCTCCAATTTACAGCAACAGTTTAGCTCTTAAAAAAAAATCAGTTCCAGCCTGACCTATGTCCAGATCAAGCTCCCTTGAATATTAATCAAACAGAATATTAACTATGATTATTTTCACTCATATTGAAATCATATTCCTAGATCGAGGAAGAACAAAAGAAATTTATATTGCCCCTTTCCATTTTTAGAAATAAAACAATTCACTTCGTACAAACAGCAACAAAATAGTCTTCCTTCCTCTTAAAACCCTGGCTACATTGTGCCAAATGCTCCTGCAATTCATTCTTAATGAAAAATAAACATATTTAAGCTTCATTTTTTTGGAAATCCAATTCTCAATTGCATCGCATGGCTGATTTTAAATTGCAAAAAAAAATGCAAACAAATGAAATCATGAAAGTCATCCTGAATCAGGAACTTGCTGTGGTTGGAGGAACAAGATGGTGCTAAGCACTGCACTGTACCAGACAATCTGTGTCTGAGGTCGCTATGGGCCAGAACCCAGAGGCTTTCACTGAGCTCCCCTTCTCCCCGACTCCCCGCTCACCTCAGCTGTCTCTCACCACATCTGTATCCCAGGTTGGATTGGCTATCTTCACCAAAACTCTTGTCTATTTACACCCTTGCTGCTGACAAGAATGACCCTCCCCGCTCCAACGCCCAAATGGAATTCCAGGCCAGTTCACCATGATTTTACTAAACGTGATGAGAGGTCAAGTCGATGGTCAATCACTAGCGAGCACCCTACCCAATGCATGCTCCTGCAAGTTGCATGGTGCTCCACACTGATCACACTGTGATCTTTTGTTATAAATTCTGTGTCTTATAATTCTGTTCCAGAGTTGTCTGATGAAGGAGCAGCATTCCGAAAGCTAGTGCTTCCAAATATACCTGTTGGACTATAACCTGATGTTGTGTGATTTTTAACTTTGCCCACCCCAGTCCAACACCGGCACCTCCACACCATGGCATATTTAGCACACCCCCAACCCCAGCCACCACCCTGTGGTTTTTGAAAACCTCTGTCAAATCTCATCTCATCCTTCTTGTCCCAATGGAAAATAGTCCCAACTTGTTCAAACTCTCCTCATATCAAAAGTTCCTTATTCCTGGAACTATTGTTGTAAACCCTTCCTGCAGTGTGTGCAATGAGTTCACATCTTTCCCATAATGGCACCCACAGCTGTGTACAATATTCCAGTTTCTGTATTTGATTACATACCCACTCTGACGCTTGTTGCTTTTATAAAATGGCAATTTCTGCTATAGGGTGGAGTCTTCCCCTTCATGGAGGTGGTGAGGAGGGGTAATAATTGGTTCAATTTGCCCTGGAGAGGAAGTCACCTCCTTCTGGCCACCTCAGTAATTTTTCTGCTGAGCAAGGACGGGACTTCCTGCAGTCTTTCATCAACAATTAAGGCCCTGGAATGGTTCATTCATGGCCACTGAAGGGCCTCAGCTCACCACCACCCCGATCACCTGCCTCCCTCAGGAGGCAAGAAGAGTGGCCAGTTTCCTGAAGGGAAACCATGGTAACCTGTCTGGGGAAGGGGCCAACAACTGCCCCAATCTGGGGCACTTAGAGGCATGGATGGGGTTTTTGGGGGGATGGGCGGGGGGTGGTAGCATGGAGGTGACCATGTCCTTGCCTTTGACCCCACTTTCCCCTGTGCGGCAAGAATTAAAAGAAAGACTTATCTTCTCACTTCTGACTCCTGTCTCCAGTAAGCCTGACGGGTGGTCTTTATGACGTAGAAGATGCCAGCCTATGGTTGAATGGCAGTACTAGCAAGCCAGCATGCCAGTATCAAAGCGTCTGATAGGGTGAGAAACCCGGTCTTAGGGTCAATTCATCACAAAATCAGAAATTTCTGGAGAAACTCAGCATGTCTGGCAGTGTCTGTGCAGAGAGAAACAGAATTAACATTTCAAATGCAGTGAGCATCTTCAGAACTCCAGACCTGCTGAGTTTCTCTAACTATTTTTGTTCTTGTTTTGAATTTCCAGCATCTGAGGGTCTTTGTTTCATTTTCAGCCCTGATGTGCCGATTAGCAGGCGGTACAGTTAGTTTTCTGGATGGTGGGAGTGATGCCTTAAATGAAAAAAAGGGAACATCTGAATCCCAGTGTCTTCCCAGGTCAAACCAAGGTGCAGGGAGTAAATTCACGACCATGTCCTGACAGAACTATCACTGAACTAGACTGAGGTTGCATTAATTATGGGACAAATGTGAGAATCCCTACAGTGCAGAAAGAGACCATTTGGCCCATCGGGTCTGCACTGACCTTCAGAACAGCAATCCACCCAGACCCAGGCCCCCACCCTATCCCTGTAACCTTGCATTTACCATGGATAATCCAGCTGCACCTTCCTGGACACTATGAGCAATTTAGCATGGCCAATCCACCTCACCTGAACATCTTTGGACTGTGGGTGGAAACCGGAGAACCCAGAGGAAACACACACAGACACGTGAAGAATGTGCAAACTCCACACAGTCGGCCAAGAGTTGAATAGGGCTACTGCTGAACGACTCTGATAAGCAACTTTTGGTCCTCGAAGGGTTAAGGCAGAGGAGCAAGGAGAAAGGAGAGCAGAGAGAGTGAAGGTTACAAGTTGAAGTCCCAGGCTGCTTGTCAGTCAGTTACAGATGGGCATGGTTGATGGAGTTTCAGCAGTTCTCAGTCAGGCTTTCACTGCTCTGTACTGAAGCGTGGCTTTGAATCTCAGGTGAAGAGAGAGCTCAAGTACGATTGCTGCCAGATGAACACACAGTAACGCTGACAGCGCTGCTGACGACTTTGCCCATCCAGAAAGTTTGTCACTTTTTTTTTGCATCGAGGATGTTTAAAGGTGTAAAGTTGTGATGGCCCTTCCTGTTTTTGGGCAATTTGTTGTTTAGTATGAAGATCAAGTTTTTTATTTTTTGTGAAGATTTTCAGGCTATGGGCACCACTGGCTGGGCCAACATGTATTGCCAATTCCTAACTGCCCCTGAGAAGGGGGTGGTGATCCTTATTCTTGAAGGAGCTTTAGGATTTTGACCCAGCGACACTGAAGGAAAAGCGATGTAGTTCAAAGCCGGGATGTTGAGTGGCTCAGAGGGCATCTCGCAGGTGGTAGTGCTCTCTTGCCCTTGAGATGACAGATGTCATGGATTTGGAAAATGTGCTGCCAAAGAAGTCTCAGTGAGTTAGTGCAGTGCATCGTGTAAATGGTACACATTGCTGCTACTGTGCATCAATGGGAAAGCGAGTGAGTGAATGTTGATGCCATGGGTGGTACACTGATGAAAAGGACTGCTTAACTCTTGAATGTTGCTTGAGCTGCACCAATCCAAGCAAGTGGAGAGTATTTCACCACATTCTTGATTTGTACCATGTAGATGGTGGACAGCCTTTAGAGAATCAGGAGAGGAGCTACGCACCACAGAACCTTGACCTGCTCTTGTCCCCATGATATTCATTTGGCTTGTCTTGCTCAGTTTCGGGTCAATGGTAGCCTCAGGATATTGATTGCTTTCCATTCCAGCACTGATATCACTAAGCTATCAGGTTGTAAGTTTGCTTGCTGAGCTGGTGGGTTTGTTTTCAGATGTTTCGTCATCATGCTAGGTAATATCATAATGAGCCTCCAGTGAAGCGCTGATGTTCTGTCCAGCTTGCTATTTATGTGTCTTGGTTTATTGTGGTGGGAGATATCACTTCCAGTTCTGTTTCTGACAGGTAGGTAAATGGGGTCCAAATCTATATGGTTGCTAATGGAGTTCCAGTTTGAACGCGATGCCTCGAGGAATGTCTTTGTTTAGCCTGCCCCAGGGTGGATGTATGTTCCAGTCGAACTGGTGTCCCTTTTCATTTGTGTTTATGGATACTAGTGATAGTTGGTTATGTCTTTTGGTGGCTAGTTGGTGCTTATGTATTCTGGTGGCTCATTTCCTACCCGTCTGTCCAATGTAATGTTTGTTCCTGTCCTGGCAAGGTATTTTGTATATTACCTTCGTTCTGCTGGCTGTGCATATGGGGTCCTTTAAATTAATCAGTAGTTGTTCTGGTGTGCTAGTAGGTTTGTGGGCTACCATGATACCTTAGGGCCAGAGGAGTCTGGTGATCATCTTTGAAATGTCTTGGATGTATGGTAGGGTGGCTAGAGTCTCTGAGTGTGTTGTATCTTCCTTAACTGGTCCATTGTTCAGGAATTGGCAGACCGCGCTTATCGGGTAACTGTTGTCCCTAGATACGTTTGAATAGGTGTTTCTTCTCGGCTTTTCATAGTTCTGAGGTTAGGGTTAGGAAAGCAATCCCTAGACTTGCAGCAGGCAATGTCCGGAGAATTAAAACAGTGTCACACTCAAAGCAAAATTCCTTCTCTCTTCTTTCTCCAATGTGCCGCACTTTTATACTTGAACAGTACCTCAACCCTCCACCGTATCAACACATAACTGTGTCATGACTGAATTGAGAAGACGGTACTGATAATGAATTCCATAAGCTATCAGAAATATGTCATTAGCCAATTAAACCACCAATGATGCTTAAATCACTTGACTGACTGCTATTCAGGACAAAATTAATTCATATCCGTTTTCATCATTAATAGCAAATAACTATTTATTGTAAACAAACTTATTCTTTAACAAATGGTAAACAAAAGTTGATTACTAATTAATGATTACGCAACTTAAACTATTCCTTTTTAAAACCCCAAACACAGACATGTTTATGCATGAATAAGATAGACAAATAAAGTGTTGACTATAATATTATGAATGGAAAATGAACTCTGTATTTCAAGAGTCTGGAAAACAAGGTGGACACAGCTCTTTTCAGTTTATCAGAGATGACATGATGTAGTCTGCAGAGTGAATTGATCTTTGATACAATAGCGGATTAATAGATCTAAGATTTTTTTCTTGTTTTATAAATCTTTCTCTGGAGAGTAGGCTTTTGTATCTTTCCACTCAGAGAGAGAGAGAGAGAGAGAGATGTTTGACACAGCCACACACAAAAAAGGACAAATCCAAACAGGCCTCATCAATCATTGCCTCATCAGTCTACTCTCAATCATCGGTAAAGTGCTGGAATTCAAATTCACTGATTTCAGGATTTTGACCCAACGACCCATAGAAGTAACGGCAATATATTTCCTGCTCAGGATGGTGAGTGACTTGGAGCATTGTGGATGTGTTCATGGACTGCAGCAGTTCAAGTAGGCAGCTCACCACCACCTTCTCAAGGGCAACTGAGAACAAACAATAAATGTTGGCCCACAAATTAATTTTTTTTTAGATTACATTACAGTGTGGAAACAGGCCCTTCGGCCCAACAAGTCCACACTGCACCGCCGAAGCGCAACCCACCCATGCCCCTACATTAACCCCTTACCTAACACTATGGGCAATTTAGCATGGCCAATTCACCTGACCTGCACATCTTTGGACTGTGGGAGGAAACCGGAGCACCCGGAGGAAACCCACGCAGACACGGGGAGAACGTGCAAACTCCACACAGACAGTCGCCTGAGGCGGGAATTGAACCCGGGTCTCTGGCGCTGTGAGGCAGCAGTGCTAACGAGTGTGCCACCGTGCCGCCAAAAATTTTAAAAACATTCAGGCTGTGCTGAGTCTTCTGAAATTTTTGGGGTGATAGGAGCTGGGGTAAAAAGAGAATGGAAAGTGGGGGATATCAAACAGATAAGGTTCCTTGAATTGCTCACCATCCTGAGCCATTTATTCCGGTGGATGATGGAGTTTAGGATATCTGACCTAATAGGTCTGTGAGGTCCTATACATTTGAATATTTAGTTTTTAACCAGGTTTGTAAATGAAGGATGCACATTTTGACATTCAGTGACATTCAGTGATGAAGCAGCCCTTTCAGGGAGAAATAGAACAGCAGAAAAGAATGAGCTACTCATTTCATTTAATAAAGATATTTGCTGAAGGGCAAGAGTAATTGGCTTCGATGGTCTGGCTCTGTCAGAACCACCTGTTCCTTCCTGGGCTCCTGAAACGTTACCTGACCCCTCTATATTGAATACTACACAATGAGATTCCCAAGCCTGTGCTATGGGCTCTTACCAGTTATTCAGGCTCCAACATGAACACTTAAGATGTCAACACAACTTCACACAGCCAATTAAACTGCACTTCCCGCTTCCAGACCAGGCTTTGTCAGACATCATCTCAAAGCAAGAGCTTTCCCTTCTAGACTGCCTTGAGACTAGTTCTCTGGATGAGGCCTTTCATTCGTTGCCCGTTTACCCTGTTCAAACACGTTCTTTTTTTCTAATCAAAACTTTTCCTGTCAGTGCAGAAGTCATGTTAGGATAAAGAAAGTAGAAATAGGCCCATGGATTTCCTGGAAATTGGAAGATGATTCTGCTGCTAAGTATTGAGTCCTATGTATTAATCTCCTGTGATGTCTGCCCGAATTAATCTGGTCAAGAGCTGGACATTCAGGTGGGATACGCTTTGGAGGGCCGGTGTGGACTTGATGGGCTGAATGGCCTGCTTCCACATTGTAGAGATTCTATGACTCCATCATGATGATTTGGTCATAAAATTCACAGACCATCGTCACTTAATGTCAAAAGAGTGCAATTGATCTATTGGACCTACTCCAACTCTGAAAGAATTAACCATTTAATTGCACACCTTTGCAGCTCTGCAAATAATTCTTCTTTACATAGTTCTCCAATTTTCTTTTGAAAACTGAATTGAATTGAATTTATTGTCACATACGCCAAGGCATAATGAAAACCTTTGTCTTGTGAGCAATACAGGCAGATCACAGAGTTAAGTAGCATAGATAAGTAAATAATAGGTAAACAGTGGTAAAACAAAACACAGGTACAGGCAAATGTTAAGAGTTTGTGAGTGCATTCAGTATTCTAACAGTAGGGTAGAAAGTGTTTCGAAACCGGCTGGTGCATGTGTTCAGGATTCTGCACCTTCTCCCTGATTGTAGTGGTTGTAGAAAAACATTGCCAGGGTGGGATGGATCTGGTGGCCTTTCCTTGACAGCGGGCCTGGTAGATGGATTTTCTCGATGGCAGGTTGGCCTTTGTGATTGTCCGGGCCGAGGTCACCACTCTCTGTAACCGTCTCCGATCATGAATAGTGCATTTGCCATACCAGGTAGTGATACAGCCAGACAGAATGCTCTCGATGGCGCACCTGTAAAAGTTGGCAAGGGTATTCGCCGTCATGCTAAATTTCCCCAGCTGCCTGAGGAAGAAGAGACATTGTTGGGCCTTTGTAACCAGTGCGTCCACATGAAGGGTCCAAGAAAGCTTGTTGTTGATGACCACTCCCAGGAGCTTGACACTCTCCACTTGTTTCACCGCTGTGCTGTTAATGTGTAGGGGGGCATGAGTAACACCCTGCCAAAAGTCAATAATGAGTTCCTTGGTTTTGCTGGCATTGAGAACTAGGTTGTTCTCAGTGCACCATTTTTCCACCTCCCATCTGTATTCTGTTTTGCCGCCATCTGAGATTCGTCCAACTATGGTGGTGTCATCAGCGAACTTGTAAATCTGCTTCTCCCATCCTTTCTGCAAAGTATTACTGATCATAATTTGCTTCGGAAATGAAAATTTCCTCCAATGGATAACTACCTCAAATCTGTGTGCTTTATGTTCCAATCCTCCAGCATCTTCTCACTATCAACTCTAGATAGATTTTGTCACCCCAAAAACTTGTTTCAGATGCATGATAACACAGCTCTGGATTTATTGGAGCCTTGAACCCTGAGGCAGGGACATTACCACTGCATCACAAAAGCCCTCACTCTATCCAAATGTATCAAAACCACTCATAATTTTGGACACCTATATTTAAATTTCCCACAGCTTTCTCTGTTCTAAGCAACAAAAAAAGCTCTTTACAGTCAATAAAGTCTAAGGACATGTAATTACTGTTATAATGTCGGAACTGCACGAATGATTTTAAACCAATACTGCAGGTTATTAACTTACTTGTCAGAAAGAATAATACTTTTTTCCCTAATCTAAATCTTTCCAAACGCCGATGAAAAGAACTAAAAAGAACAACCAATGAGAATGTGAATTCAACATTTAGGGAAACCTGTCACAGAATAGATTGGAGTTTTTGTGTTCCTACCACATGCAACCCCTAAAACTGAACCATTTCGGATGTGTTTTCAACATAAAATTGTTCAGGTAGCCAGCACACCACCTTTTGAGCCAACCCTCAGCTGCCCCCTGTTGAGGGGGGCAGATATTAATACTGGCAACCCATTGTTGTACATAAATAATTAAGTAAAAATGAATTAGGTTTGTTAGCAATGGCATTGATCAGGATAATATGCTGTCCAAACCAAAATAGAAACATCGAAATTAGAAGCAGCAGTAGGCCGTGACCCTTCAAGCCTGCCCTACCATTCCATGTGATTACGGTTGGTCCTCTGTCTCAATGCCACATTCCTGCCTTGAGCTCACAAATGGGACTGATTGGGTTTTTTCAATGATCTAGATGAAAAGGGACAGGAAGAAAAGGGGTCACCTCATCCTGGGGTTCGCCTTGTATACATTGCGCTACCCTGTCCAAGATGGCTGATCTGCTTCCTCCTACACCACCCACCCTCCCTCCCAAACCTGAATCCCTCTTTCTTTAGGACAGCTCTGCACCCTAACCCAAGGACCCAGCTTTCTGGGACAGGCATGATCCCATTCATGCGCCTTTCGGCAGTCCCAGCAGCACCCACCTATGAGCTGTGGCACCGATGAGAGCGGTGAGAGATGGCAGTCAATATTAGCTTCCAGTGGCATCCTCCAGCAATCGCAACCAAATGTCTTACTCACACAAGTCAACGTGCAGAAAGTTGTTAAAGAGGCAACGATGAAGAGCTGGGTTTTTATGAAATGAATTACTCTGGTCTGGAATGGCCTGCTTGAAAGTGGTACATCCATCACCAAAGGGAACTGGATCAATAAATAAGTGGAAAAGATTGGAGCAAATTACTGCTGATACTGGAAACAAAAAATTGCTGGCAATCACTACAGGTCAGGTGGCATCCATGGAGAGAGAGCAAGCTAACATTATGAGTCTAGATAATTCTACATTAGAGCAGCTCTGAAGAGTCATCTAGACTTGAGACATTAGCTTGTTCTCTCTCCACTGATGCTGCCTGACTTGCTATGATTTCCAACATTTTTTATTTTCCAGTAGAAAAGATATTAAGGTCAAGATTATAAAGTAAAGTTACTGTAGTCTCTGAGGATTATAAAACTGCTCGCTCATTAAAGAGAGACAGACAGACAAAGAGAGAGGGAGGGGGCAATTCGTGGAGATTTTAACCTGAGGGCCACCAAGGGTTAAGCAAAGGATGACATTGAGAAAGGAGAACCTTCATGGTAACCTCAAATAGTGCTTAAATTGAACTTGTGATGTTGATATCACTCTGCATCACAAACCAGCCATCCAGCCAACTGAACTAACTGACTCTTAAAATGGTAAGAACACGATGATCAAATGAAGTGACATCAGGTCAAGTGACACTTTGTGTAACAAGGCATCATCTCGGTATAGTCCTGCAGAGATCTCAGTTAACAATATTCAAGAAAGGAGGCAGGAGTATGGCTTGAAATAAAGGACCAACCGTGATTACATGGAATGGTGGAGCAGGCTTGAAGGGCCAAATAGCCTCCTCCTGCTTCTAGTTTCTTTGTTTCTATTTTGGCATGGGCCGCATATTATCCTGGTTGATAGCATTGCTAAACAGGCCTGGTTAACAAGTTCTTCTTCCATGGCCATTTCTAAGCATACTTGCAAGAGGCTCTTTGGCAAGACCAAGGATTGTGGGGTTTTTTGGATAAACCTTTCATAAGGTCAACACAGATAGTGCATAATGTGTACAAATTGCTCTCCAGCAAGTAGCCAAGCTTCCTTTGACAGTACATTCCAAATCAATGAGCTCTACAGCTGATAAGAACAGAACAGTAAAACACACGAGGGAGCAAGGTCCCCCTGCACCTCCAAACCCCCCACCACACCCCCACCCCCTACACACCCAACCCCCACCACTCCCCACCCCCCTTCCAAGACACACACTATCTTGACTTGGAACTAAATCACCATTCCTTTTTGGCCCTGGGTCCATATCCTGGATCACTCTCCCTAACAGCTCTATTGGTGTCCTTAGTTCAATTGGACTTCAGCAGTTCAAGATGGTGGCTTTTCAAAGGTGATAGAAGTGCTGGCCTCGCTAGTGATAACCACATTTCAAAATATGATTTTAAAAAGGCTTGAACAAGGGTCACTGGACCCCGAAATGTTAACTCTGATTTCTCTATACAGATGCTGCCAGACCTGCTGTTTTTCCAGCAATTTCTGTTTTTGTTTCTGATTTCCTGCATCCGCAATTCTTTGGTTTTGTTTAGAATGAAACCAGAATGAAACAAAACAGAACATGCTGGAGAAACTCAGCAGATCCGGCAAGACCTGTGGAGAGAGAAACAGAATCAATGTTTCATGTAAAATGGTTCAACTTCAGAACTGGAACTCCTTGTATATTGTATGATCAAAACCCCCTGAACTCAGTTTTCCTCAAACTTTTCCAATGGCACACATTAATATTCATCAGCCTTGTTGTTCTATTGTTGGAAAGGACGTCTCAACAGTTAAACATCTGTAGCTGTAATCTGCAGCTCAACATCTCTAAATGTGGAGTACAGTGATTGTTAAACAGGGGTCATTCACTCAAGGTTAACGGGGCAGTTTGGAAAAGGTTAGCAGTCCATCAAATGACAGGATTATCAATCTTGGTAATCCCTCCACTGGCTGACAAGGCGATGGTCACATTAATTGCAACCTAGCTTCACATACCATTCACATGGAGCTCCTGCAATGCAAATTAGGAGCAAGTGGAACAAAAGAGAGAGATGTCACCTTTCAGTGGCAGCTTCACAATTTATGGGTTCTCAGACAGAGGGTCAGAAATGGAGTCAATGAGAACCAATCTCACAGCATATGCTCCACATGCCATATCTCGAAAATGTCATATTATCTTTTACTAATTATATCAACTCAGTATGTTATTTGTTGCTTTCGACAAAAAGGTTTTCAGAAATGGTCATGCCATTTGCCTTAATTTCAGTGCCACACTGCGGGAGTGCTACACTGTCAGGGAGTGCGATTTTTTTCACTTGAGGCATTAAAGCCAGGCCCCATCTGCCCTTTTAGGTGAGTGCAAATGTTTTACTTTAAAGTTGAGCTTCCCAAGTGTTTCAGCTAATGTTTATCCCTCAATCAGAACCACAGGTAACAAATTGTTGGGGCATTCCTCTGTTATTGCTTGTGAGAGCTTACTATGTATAAATTGGCTGTCGAATTTCCAGTGGCTTTTACACTTCTGAAAAGACTTCATTGCCGTCAAGTGCTTTGGGGTATCCTGAGAGAGATGTTTTATAAACGCCAAGTTTTCCATTGTTTCACGACTGAGGAGCTGATTCCAACTTTCAGTGGCGATGTCTAGGAATGTGTTCATACTTACATTGAGGATCTTCCACATGAAAAGATTTCAATTTTGCAGTTTGAATAAACAAGTTAGAGATACTGCAATAATGAACTTGGCGCAGATAGTGTCTTAATCTGTAGAATGTGATGGATAATTAGATACTAAATTTTGAGTAACCATTCAGAATCCACTTGGGCTTTGAGACAGAGATGGATTTTTGGTGCCGTTTCCAATTAAAATTTTAATTGAAAAGTGAGGTTCTTCTTCCAAAACATTGTCAAAAAATTATAAGCTTTTAGAGCTTTGAAATTGCTGTGGGCAATTGCATTTATAAGAGCAGTAAATGTGCAATTATGGGCCTAATGGCAGATTTGGTGATTTTAACAAGATTTTCTCTGTTCCATGGAAAAAGACTTGTCCTTTTTATTGCATGCAGGATGTTTTTCTACAACTGGGTGACTTACTAGAACACTTTGATGGGATTAAGAATAAACTGCATCGCGCAGGAAAAGAAGCCCTGTGTACCCCAGGGAAGAAAGAGTTGACCTATGTTATCCTTCCCGAAGGATGTTAGAAAATTAATTGAGCTCCAACAACAGTTCTCGGTCATTTATCTTTTTATCACTACCCTACAAATGATCAGATTCAGTGAATCGTAACAACTCGATTTGGATGTATCAATGATAATCCCTCTTACACTGTGTTAAAATTAGTGTCCAGTAAAATCTGGGTGGGCTAGGATTAGGGCAGGAAATCTTTGCAAAGATACTTAAATTGCCCCATTCCTGCAAGGTGGGGGTATCACTGTTTCTATCTGTACAATAGGAATACAAAGACACTGGGAGTCACTGTGGCTCAGTGATTAGCACTGCTGCCTTACACTCCCGGGACCCAGGTTCAATTCCACCCTTGGACAACTGCCTGGGTTAGGTTTGCACGTTCTCCCCATGTCTTTCCATCAAGTGTTCTGAAGGAGTTTCCTCCCAAAGTTGTGAAGGCTACGTGGATTAGCCATGGTAAATGTGGGGGTAGGTACGAGGTGTGAATGGAAGGGACAGTGCAGACTCAATGGGTTGAATGGCCTCCTTCTGCACTGTGAAGATTCTAATATAAGAGGATTTTTCAAGTTAGTATATCAACAGGTTAAATGAAATTATCGAAAGGTATGATCATTCATGGGCTGAGGTCATTACAGAATATAAGTCAACATTAATGGCAATCCCTAATTGACTTTGAGACCATAGTAGTGATGAACAACAGCCCATGTGGTATCGGTGGATCCACAGTCCATCAAGGGAGGGAGCTAAAGAATTGGAATACAATGAAATTGGGAGGCACAGTGCTCAGCAGTTAGCATTGCTGCCTCACAGCGCCAGGGAACTGGGTTCGATTCCAGCCTCGGGCAACTGTCTGTGTGGACTTTGCACATTCTCTCCATGTCTGTGCGGGTTTCCTCCCACAATCCAACGATGTGCAGCTTAGGTGAATTGACCATGCTAAATTGCCTATAGTGTTCAGGGATATGTACGTTAGGTGCCTTAGTTAGGGGTAAATGTAGAGTAGTAGGGGAATGGGTCTGGGTGGGTTATTCTTCGGTGGTTAGTGTGGACTTGTAGGGCTGGATGGCCTGTTTCCACACTGTAGGGATTCTATTCTTCTATTCTATTCTGTTAATTCACGGGATGTGGGTGTCACTAGTTGGACTGGCATTTATTGTCTTAAGAAGGTGGTGGTGAATTGCAGTCTTGAACCTCTGCAGTCTGTGTGCTGTTCGGGAAAAAGTTCCAGGATTTTGACCCAGCAGTGCTGAAGAAATGGTGATATATTTCCAAGTCAGGATGGTGAGTGGCCTGGAGGAGAACTTACAGGTGACCCAATGACACTGAAACAAAGAAGCAAATATAGAAATTTGGAGTGCAGTAAAAGCCATTCAGCCCTTCAAGCCTGCTATGCCACTCAAGTAGATCATGTTTGACCTTGTTCCTCAATACCATTTTCCTGCATGATTCCCATATAAAGGAAAGTGAACTACAGGTGATATCAAAGAACAAAGAACAAAGACAATTACAGCACAGGAACAGGCCCTTTGGCCCTCCAAGCCTGCACTGATCCAAACCTATCTCCTATTTTCTAAGGATCTGTATCCCTCTGTTCCCTGCATCTTAAATGACGCTATCATCCCGCCTCTACCACCTCTGCTGGCAATGCATTCCAAGCACCCACCACCCTCTGCGTAAAGAACTTTCCATGCATATGGGGCGGCATGGTGGCTCAATGGTTAGCACTGCTGCCTCACAGCGCCAGAGACTCGAGTTCACTTCCAGCCTCAGGTAACTGTCTGTGTGGAGTTTGCACATTCTCCCCGTGTCTGTGTGGGCTTCCTCCGGTTGCTCTGGTTTCCTCCCACAGTCCAAAGATATGCAAGTCAGGTGAATTGGCCAAGCTAAATTGCCCGTGGGGTTAGGTGCATTAGTCAGGAGTAAATGAGGGGGAATGGGTCTGGGTAGGTTGCTCTTCGGAGGGTCGGTGTGGATTTGTTGGGCCAAAGGGCCTGTTTCCACACTGTAGGGTATCTAATCTAATCTTATCTAATCTCTCTTAAACCTTTCCCCTCTTACCTTGAACTCATGACACCTAGTAATTGAGTCTCCCACTCTTGCTATCCATCCTATCTATACTTCCCATGATTTGTAGACCTTAACCAGGTGCCCTCCCCCCCCCCCCCCCCAACCTCCACCTTTCTAACGAAGATACTAATATACTCAACCTTTTTTCATAGCTAGCACCCTCCATGCAGGCAACATCCTGGTGAACCTCCTCTGCACCCTCTCCAAAGCATCCACATCCTTCTGGTAATGTAGTGACCAGAACTATATGCAGTATTCCAAATGTGGCCGAACCAAAGTCGTACACAACTGTAATATGACCTGCCAACTCTTGTACTCAATACCCTATCCGAAGAAGGAAAGCATGCCGTATACCTTCTTGACTACTCTGACAACCTGCATTGCAATCTTCAGGGTACAATGGACCTGAACACCTAGATCTCTCTGTACATCAATTTTCCCCAGGGCTTTTCCATTTACTCTACAGTTCGCTCTTGAATTGGATCTCCAAAATGCATCATCTCGCATTTGTCAGATTAAACGCCATCTGCCCTTTCTCCACCCAACTCTCCAATCTATCAATATTCTGCTGCATTCTCTGACAGTCCACTTCACTATGTGCTATTCCACCAATCTTAGTGTCATCTGCAAACTTGCTAAGCAAACCACTTATACCTTCCTCCAGATTATTTATGTATATCAAAAACAACAGTGGTCCCAGCACAGATCCCTGTGGAACATCACTGGCCACAGTTCTCCATTTTGAGAAGCTCCCTTCCACTACTACTCTCTGTCTCCTGCTGCCCAGGCAGTTCTCCATCCATCTAGCTAGTAAACCCATGGCTCCATGTGACTTCACTTTCTCCATAAGCCTACCATGGGGAAAATGATTAAACACCTTACTGAAGTCCATGTATATGACATCTACAGCCCGTCCCTCATCGATCAATTTTATCACTTCCTCAAAGAATTCTATTAAGTTGGTAAGACATGACCTTCCCTACACAAAACTATGCCGCATATCACTGATCAGCTCATTTTCTCCCTAATATGAATAGATCCTATCCCTCAGTATCTTCTCCAACAGCTTCCCTCCCACTGATGTCAGGCTCACTGATATGTAATTACCTAGATTATCCCTGCTACCCTTCTTAAACAAGGGACAATATTAACAATTCTCCAGTCCTCTAGGACCTCACCCATGTTCAAGGATGCTGCAAAGATATCTGTTCAGGCCCCAGCTATTTCCTCTCTCGCTTCCCTCAGTAACCTGGAATAGATCCCATCTGGACCTGGGGACTTGTCCAGCTTAATGCCTATTAGAATATCCAACACCTCCTCCCTACTTATGCCGACTTGACCTAGAGAAATCAAACATCTGTCCTTAACCTCAACATCCGTCATGTCCCTCTCCTCGGTGAATACCAAAGCAAAGTACTCATTAAGAATCTCACCCATTTTCTCTGACTCCACACGTAACTTCCCTCCTTTGTTCTTGAATGGGCCAACTCTTTCTCTAGTTATCTCTTGCTCCTTATATACAAATACATTTGGGATTTTCCTTAACTCTGTTTGCTAAAGATATTTTATGACCCCTTTTAGCCCTCTTAATTCCTTGTTTCAGATTGGTCCCAACTTTCCTGATACTCTTCCAAAGCTTTGTCTGTTTTCAGTCACCTCGACATTATGTATGCTTCCTTCTTCCTCTTAGCTAGTCTCACAATTTCACCTGTCATCCACGTTTCCCTAATTTTGCCATTTCTATCACTTATTTTCACAGGAACATGTCTCTCCTGAACTCTAATCAACTCTCTTTAAAAGCCTTCCACACATCAAATGTGGATTTACCTTCAAACAGCTGCTCCCAATCCACATTCCCCAGCTCCTGCCAAATTTTGGTATAGTTGGCCTTCCCCCAATTTAGCACTCTTCCTTTAGGACCACTCTCATCTTTGTCCATGAGTATTCTAAAACTTACGCAATTGTGATCACTATTTCCAAAGTAATCCCCTACTAAACCTTCAACCACCTGGCTGGGCTCATTCCCCAATACCAGGTCCATATGGCCTCTTCCTGAGTTGGACTATTTACATATACTTTACAAAACCCTCCTAGATGCTCCTTATAAATTTTGCCCCATCTAGACCTCTAAACACTGAATGCATCCCAGTCAATATTGGGATAATTAAAATCTCCAATCACTACCACCCTGTTGCTCTTACATCTTTCCATTTTTGTACTGCTATCTTACACTCACTGTTGGGAGGCCTGTAGTACAGCCCCAACAGTGTTACCATGCCCTTCCAATTTCTGAGCTCTGCCCATATTGCCTCATTCCATAGTGCCCTCCTTCAGCAAATCCGTGATTCCCAATCTGACCAATACAACTCCTCCACCCCTTTTAACCCTCTCTCTATCCCACCTGACACATCTACATCCTGAGATATTTAGTTGCCAATGATCCCTCAACCAAGTCTCAGTAATAGCAATAACATCATATGCCCAGGTACTAATCCAAGCCCTAAGTTCATCCGCCTTACCTACTACACTTCTCACATTAAAACAAATGCACTTCAGGCCACCTGTCCCTTTGCGTTCCCTGCCTACTCTTCCCCTTAATCACGCTGATTTCATTATCTAGTTCCTTACAGGCTTTAAGTTACTATTTCCTTACTGCCCACTAACCTCCTCATTTGGTTCCCATCCTCATGCCACACTATTTAAAATCCTCCCAACAGCGTTAGCAAAAGCCCCCTCTCCTCCCCCCCAGACATTAGTTCCAGTCCTGCCCAGTTGTAGACTGTCAAATTTGTAATCATTCCCCAGAACCAGTCTCAATGTCCCAAAAACTCTGAACCTCTCCTTCCTGCACCATCTCTCAAGCCATGTATTCATCTTGAGCTGAAAATGTGTTGCTGGAAAAGCGCAGCAGGTCAAGCAGCATCCAAGGAACAGGAGAATCGACATTTCGGCCATAAGCCCTTCTTCAGGAAGATTCCTGAAGAAGGGCTTCTTCCTGAATAAGGGCTTATGCCCGAAGCATCGATTCTCCTGTTCCTAGGATGCTGCCTGACCTGCTGCGCTTTTCCAGCAACACTTTTTCAGCTCTGATCTCCAGCATCTGCAGCCCTCACTTTCTCCACGTATTCATCTTGTCTATTCTTTCATTTCTACTCTGACTAATATATGGCACTGGTAGCAATCCTGAGATTACTACCTGAGGTCCAACTTTTTAACTTGGCTTCTAAGTCCTTAAATTCTCCCTAAGTAACCTTCCAAGTCAGATGGTGTGTTTAGAGGCAAACTTGGGGTGATGGTATTCCAATGCATCTACTGCCCTTGCCTTTTTATATGTGGGACATTATGGACTTGGAAGGTGCTGTTGAAGGAGCCTTAGTGAGTTACTACAGTGTCTCCTGCAGACATTACACATCACTACTACTGTGTATCAATAATGAAGGGAGTGAATGTTTAAAATATACTCGGGTGCCTCTCAAATATAGGATGCTGAGCTTCATGAATTTTGTGGGAGTTGCATCTATCTAGCAAGAGAAACATATTCTATAACGTCTGGTTTGAAGTTTGAGAACAGGCTTTGAGGAGTCAAAGATGGGCAATTCACCACAGAATTCCCAACCTCTGACAAATGCCTTATCTACATCAATAAAGAAAACAAAGTAAAGAAAGGCTTGCATTCATGTTATGCTATTGGATGTCTCAAAGAGCTTTACAGCCAATGAAATTTTTTTGTGGTCACTATTATAACATAGGAAACTCATCAGCCGGAAAACTCCAAGAAATAATCATGTCACAATGACCAGATAATCAGTTTCAGTGATGTTGCTTGAAAGATAATATTGGCCAGGAAACTGGATAAGACTCTTCTTCAAAAGGCTGCCATTTGGTATCTTTTACATCTACCCCGAAAAGGGTAGACAGTATCCTTACTCTATACTCTTATCTGGAGGACAGCACCTCCAAGTGTTACATTGGGGTGATAGTTTTGACTTTTTACACAAATCTCTGCAGTGGGACTCATGCCTTCTGAGTCAGTGTGAAATCCTAATGATGGAAAACCGCAGAGAGGGTGTGTCATTTCATTCCATTGTTTTGGGATGTTGGCCAACAGAACCTACCTTCGAGCAGTTGTTCTACATGGGAGACAGTATTAAGGCATTGGGTGTGAGCCTCAAGATGACTTATAATAATATAGACATTCCTACACATCAAGTATGATGTTGTTGCAAACTCAATATTTTCCTGCTAATTACCCAAAGGCATTCCCACCAGACCAGATAGAGAGCTTCACTGAGTAAGCAGTTGAAACAATAGAGTTTTGTGTGGTGCTGAATAAGTAATTTTATGATTAGTTAAATGAAAGATGACACACTCTTCTCAATTTTCAATGCATTAACTGGACAACCTTCACTTATGTTCTAACAGATGCTGAGGTTGGTTCGTGAAGAATATTCAATTTTCAATCAGGAAGGGAATCAAGGACTATGGGGAGAAAGCATGAAAGTGGAGTTGAGAACTATTAGATCAGGCATGGTCTCATTGACTAGTAGAGCACACTCAGTGGGCTGAATGTCCTCCTTCTCCTCCTATGTCTTACGTTACACTTGCATTGGCTGCACTATTGATGATGATGAAGCTGGCTGCTCCTTTTAGATAACTGCTCACATGCTGTCTGCACGGAAATACATTAAATAGAGACAATAAGGAGAAACTGTTTCCTGGAACAGAAGTAGCAAAGTAATTGGCAAAGGAACCAGAGGGAAGATGAGGAAATCCAGTTTGTACACAGTGAGCTTTGATCTAGAATGCACTGCCTGAAAGGATGCTGGAAGCAGATTCAACCACCGTCCTCCAAAGGGAAATTAGATTTATAGGTGAAAAGGAAAGACTTGCAGGCTTACAGGGTAAGAACAGGGGAAATGGGATCAATTAGTTTAAACTTTCAAAGAGCCACCATCACAGAAAAGAGACTGAATGGCCTCCATTTGAACTATTATCTGAAAGGTAATTCCCTATTCATTGGAAAGTGAATTATAGGGAGACTAGTCTGTGCATTCACAGATGTCTATACGTCTTTGGCTTCTTGAGTAAGATCATAAAGGCGCCAAATACCAATGTTCTTTCTGCCATCAATGGAAAGAGAGACCAGACAGATTTTGGATGTGGCAGCTGATCTAACTAGTGCTAACTATTTGCCCACATGGCAATCTGATTATCTACCCTCAGTGTGTTGAATGACCTGTTCAGACTGCACCATACGAACAAATGAACACAAACCAGATGAATGGTGGATGCTGTGAATCAGAAACAAACACAGAAATTGCTGTAAAAGCTCAGCAGGTCTGGCAGCACCTGTGGAGAGAAATCTGATAACATCTCTGGTCAAGTGACCCTTCGTCAGAACTGAGAGCACCTTCTGATCTGGTACTACAAGCAGGTGAAGATGATTCAACACTTCAGGTGTGCTTTGTCACTTAATAAGATCATGGCCAATTTGCTTCCAGCCTTAATTTCCCCATTCCTGTCTCCAAGACCCCACACTCTGATTCGTAACTCTTGATTCCCTTCTCCATCAAAAGCCTATCGAACCCTGACTTGAATGAATTTAATCGTCCTGCCTTCACTGCTTTCTGGGGAAGGGAACTCCATACTAATGACACTCTCAGGGAAAAATCTCTCCTCACATCTGACTCAAAAGGGAGAGCTCTTATTCTTAAACCATGTCCTCTCATTCTAGTCTCTCCCACAAAAGGAAAGCTGCTCCCTGACAGGTCCCCTCAGGATCTGCTACATTTCAATACGATCACCTGACATCCTTCTGACCTCCATTGGGCATTGAGCCAAACTGTTCCATCTTTCTTCATAAGATAAGCTCGTCATCTCAAGATTTAGCTGAGTGAACCTTCTCTGAACTCACTGAAAGGCAGTGGTATTTTTATTTCAAATTATAAAATAAAAATAGTATATAGTACTCTAGATATGGTTTCACCAGGACTGTATACAGGCTACAGTAAAAGCTCTCCACTTTCAAATTCCATTCTACTTGCAATAAATGCCAACATTCCATTAGTCACTTGGTGTATCAAGTGTACCTCATGCTAAATGTCTTGAGGCTCTTTGGTATAATATTTAGCTCCAAGAGCATGTTCCATCTGCTGGAACATCAACGTCTGCTACAGTTTATTTTGTCATGACCAGTCAGTTTGTTTGATCCTTTGCAATCAGTGGACGAGTCTTGTTTTATTCAAGCTGATCTGAACAAAAAAACTTCAGATCGGCTGAGAGCAGCCAACGTTTCAATTTCTACAAAGGTGCAATATCTCCATGATTTTTTTTTTGCTGGGTCTAGTTCAGGTGGTGGCAAAGAATTGGCTTGTCCTTCAGGCCAGGAGCCCTCAAAGTGAACCCAAAAACTGATTAAACCATTCATTCCCAGAGTGTAGGATCAGTCAATTAACCCTGTCAAGGCAGAGTAAAAGGAGATATACCAGAGGAACAAAGTGTTGCTGGAGTCCCATCAGGAGTGGGAATCCTGAATGGTATGACACTACATATTCCTCACCCTGACATACCAACCACGGCGCCCCTAATTATGATACTTAAGTGAGATCAGTCAGTGGAGCACAGTGAAGGGATTGAACTTCCGAGTCTTTATGGTTAAGCTCCACTGTAAACTGTGTGTCTACTCCTCGAGCCGTGCCCACTTTCCTCTTCTCCATTTGGGCTTTTCTCGTTTTGTTCTGTAGGTGGACTGTGCTGCATTATTGAGCACCCAAACTGCATGCCTATGTAAGCCAATCCCACATGAGCAATGTGATCTCTTAGCCAAAGCAACACAAACAAAATGTTTTCATTCTTTGCCCTCTTCTTGCATGTTTTGGTTTTATGATGATCACAAGTCCTGTCAAATTTGCTTGCTTTTGCAAAACCAGTGTGATTCCGGGGGAAATTCTACTGCCTCCTAGAATCGTACTCTTACTGCCTGCACTGAACCACTTGCAGGATGTTCCAAAGCTCAGGTATTTACTCATCTGTTTATTTTAAACATCTGGAGCAGCAGCATAATAAATTCTGGTTGATACAGTTTAGACATACCCTTAGTTTGCTCCCAATTAAATCTTGCACTCTGGATCTTGTACACTGAAATAATAATTCTCCTTATGGATAGGAATGGTACTCAGTGCCAATTTTGCAGGCAGATAGTGCTCAGGACTCTGGTTATTAGAGTAACATCTCTTCAGTCCATTGGTCCGTTAGCTCAATGGATTCCTATTGTGTGGTGCAATGCTACAGCTATCAGGGAATTTGACACTTTAGACAGGGCGGTGATGACGTAACGATAATTGTGGTGAACATTAATGTTGTGATTGTAATGAAATAAATACCCAATTCCTCACAGTGAAGGACGGGATATTATTCTGGGGAGCAAGAGTGATTGTCCCAAGCAAAGGTCACTGCCAGATACTGGCTGAATTCCGCCAGGGTCATCCAGGGATTTCCAAAATGAAAATGTTGGCAAGGTATTATCTCTGGTGGCCAGGATTGGATACAGACTTAGCCATGTTGGTGGGGCATGGCCCAGACTGTAAACAAGGACAAAACAAACCACAAGCAGATCCCACACAACTGTGGGAAGGGCCAGGTAAACTCTGGACTCATTTACATATTGACTATGCAGGTCCTTTCACGGGGTTAATATTCTCAGTTGCTGTGGACACCCACTCTAAGTGGTTGGATGTGCATAGACTTCATTCATCAAACACAGGGAGGACGATAGAAAATCTGCATGTACCTATTGCAACACACAGACTCCCAGAAGTATTGGTCACAGATAATGGGCCATCAATTATCAGCAGGGAATTTGAGTATGTTATTTGAATGGTATTCAACATATAAAGACAACTCCATACCATCCATCTTCTAATGGTGTGGCACAAAGAGTAGTCCAAACTTTGAAGGCAGGCTTAAAGAAACAGCCTACAGCTTCATTCAATACCAAACTGTGCCAGTTCCTATTTAATCATTGGACCATCCCTCATACAACTACAGGATAGCTCCAGCAGAGTTGCTAATGGGAAGATGACTCTGCACCAGGTTAAATCTGATCTTCTCGGTCCTGGGGTGGGGTGGGTGCAGGGGTAATGAAATGGCATCAGGAACCCCCAGTGCTGGACACAAGGTTCTGCTAAGCAAGTGAGTCAGTTTACTTCAGGTGATAAAGTTTGGTTTATGAACCACAGGAATGGTCCTACATGGGTAAGAGGCATGGTCTAGGTGAGGTCAGGTCTACTTGACAGCTGTTCTGATTGGTCTGGAACTGATGGGTTCATCTTCTCTGTCCAGTGTTGAAGAAACCTCACAATCTGAGGTAGACATGGCGGATTTCACCACCTTGACGTCTTTGCTGGCAGAAGAAGGGACTGAATTTCTTCCAAGATGTTGTAGGCACAAGAACCATATCTGAGACAGAGTTGAAGACACCTGATCAAGTGTTAAACACCTCCAGGATGAGCTACAAGAAAAAGAGCCAGTCTGTGTCCTCCTACTCAGAAACAGAAGGACTGTTGGGATTGTAATGAGGTCAGCCGGGTGACCTCATAGAAAACCCAATTCCCAAATAGCTCACCCCTTTGATTTGGCATGGCTCTTTATTAGACAGAAGATACAGTGCAGGAATAGGCTATTCTACACAGCCTATCCAAGTTCCTCATCCCATCCTTCCACATGTAACCTTGCCAACGTAATCTCCCAATTCCTCCTCCCTCACATGCTTAACTCGTCTACCTTTAAAGGTATGGATACTATTCATCTCAAACACTCCCTGTAGTACAGAGTTCCACTTTTCACCAGTTTCTGAGTGAAAAGACGTAATCCTTGAATTCCTTATAATAAAATCAAATGCTGCGGTTTCTGGAAATCTGAAACAAATGCAGAGACTGCTGGAGAAACTTGGCAAGTCTGGTAGCATCAACAGAGAGAGAAACAGAGTTAATTTTTCAAGTTTGGGATGACTCTCCTTTAGAAACTTTAGACTCGAAATTTTTGTTCTATTTCTCCCCCCGTCAGATGCTGCCAAATCTGCTGAATTTCTCCAGCATTCTCAATGTTTGCTCCTGAATTCCTGACTGTATATTTTGGTGATTATTGACGGCTTCGAGTCTTGCACGTCCCCACAAAGAGAAATGCTTCAATTCTGTCAATTATAATCTTTCCGAATGTTAAAGATTTCTATAGCTCAGCCTTGCCATTTCTTTAGGAGCAACACATGGACTGTTCGTCCCCCGCTAAAAGGTATAATTGACCTATACCTTGCAGCCCCTCGTTTTCCACTGAGTTAATCGTTCAGCCTCCCTCAGTCAACTCATCAAGGGGGGGGTCAATTAGTTCCCAATCATCAATGGGCAGTGTGTGAATTCATTTCACTTTCAGCATTGCAATGGGGGAGAAGAGCTTAAAAATGTGTTGCTGGAAAAGCGCAGCAGGTCAGGCAGCATCAAAGGAGCAGGAGAATCAACGTTTTGGGCATAAGCCCTTCTTCAGGAATGTTTCCTCAAGAAGGGCTTATGCCCGAAACATCGATTCTCCTGCTCCTTTGATGCTGCCTGACCTGCTGCGCTTTTCCAGCAATACATTTTTAAGTTCTGATCTCCAGCATCTGCGGTCCTCACTTTCTCCTAATGGGGGAGGAGAGTCAGATTGAACTCTACATTGTCACAGTGCTGAGAGAAATAGAAACTCAGGAGAAGACAGAGAAAATAAAGAGAAAATGATCACAACCGGGTACAAAATGCTTCCGGGTAGTCTTTTGCACATCCTTCCAGCCATCACATGTGCACTTTTGCGTTAATAGAAGAAGAAAATGATGAACAGTTTTGAAAAAGTGAGAACGATTTCTCTCTCTCTATGCCAACACATTAAGCTGACAATTTTCACAGAGCATGTTAGGACTGGAAGCACCCTGAGTGGTGTTTTAAGTCTCTCCTGTCATTGCTATGGCATCAAATTGGTTTTCCTAAGTGCCCAGAGCAGTCTAGAGCTTTGATATAAGATGATTGACCCTTCTACTTAATGGCTATGCTTTTGGTTTAAATGCATTTCCCACAGAAACAATTCACTTACCTCTTAAGTTTATCCCCCGACCGTTCAGTACCTGAGGGATAATGGTGGTGTCTCAGATGGGAGTGTGGGCTAGAAGCAGAACTAATGGGGCCACTTCTATGACCTGCATTTCCGTCTTAGTTAGTTAGTCCACATTGCCACACAAAGCTTACTTGTGCTTGTTGTATGGATGTTATGGTTGAGTAAGTTTACAGTATCTGTGAGTAAGAAACAATCATTAATCCTCATTGCTGTCCCCACCCCAACAGCTGCTCCTTCAACACCACCCCCACCCACCCAGCTGCCCTCCACCCCCCAACAACCATGTCCTTCCTCGTTCTCAGGAGAATGATGCGACTCGAAGCCACAAGACAAGAAAGCTAACAAATGATTTCTTGTAAATCTGTGACTTAATAAGCAACAGTGACAGACAGCTTTACTCTGGGAGACCACTTCTGTCAATTAAGGCTGTGTCTTGGCCTCATGCTCTGACATTCTTCAATGATAGAGAAATTGTTTTACTTGATGGTGAAAAATGGGATCTTTCCATCTCCTGGGAGGTTTTGACTTTCTTTTGATGTCTGCCAATATTAATAATATTTACACAGCATAAATGTTGGTTCCTCTGAGGTATTTATATATTTATATTCTATTCTCTGCCTCTATTTTATACATACCATGGGATATTGGTTCTTTCAGGAAACTTTATACACGGACTGCACTATGGATCTTGTGACTTGGCCAGAAGTTTTTACTTGTGATGTTAAGTCTCCAGCTCTGTCACTCAACTTATATAAAGCAGTCCTCAGTAAGTTTGTAACATGGCTGCTGCTGTCGCATGGGAACATAAAAATGATACAGTACAGAAAGAGATCATTGTGTCCATGGAGCCTTATCTTGACTATTGAAAGAACTTTTACTGTAAAAGAAATTGTCCTTTTAATTGACAAAGATTTGCCCATGTAATCTTAGCACGTTTATAATACATTCCGACTTGCATCACTTTTACAATGGCACTAGCCACTTTGAGTCATGAAAAATGCCGCATAAATGCCCGTGTTTCAATCTGGATCCATTTTTTTCCTGAAAGTGGAGAAGGAAGAGTTGTGCGAGGTGGTCACAATCTAGAATGATTGTATGAGAGTAAAGAAGGAGAAATTATTTATAACAGGAAAGAACAGTAACCAGAGGATGCAAATTTAATATGATAGGCAACACAGTCATCAAAAAGAGAAGAAAACATTTTTTTTAAGCCAGTAAATGTTATTTTGTCTAATATGCCACCTGAAACAATGCTTGAAAGAGATTCAACAAATCTTTCCAAAGGGAACTGGAAAGAAATTGAAAGGGAAACACTTGGCTTGGTTACAGGGAAGAGGAGAGAAAATGAGACAAATTGCTCCACTCTTACAAAAGTTAGCAGAGACATGATGGGCTGAATTTCTGTCTCGGTGCTGCATGTTTTTCCTTATCCTTTCACGAGAGATGGGAGTCACTGGCAAGAATTTGTTGCCCATCCCTAGTTGCCCTTGAACTGAGTGGCTGGCCAGGCCATTTCTCAGGACAGTTAAGACTAAATTACATTGCTCTCAGTCTGGAGTCACATGTCAACCAGGCCAGGTAAGGACGGCAGATCTCTTTTACTCGGGGACACTGGTGAAGTAGATGGGTTTCGATAACAATCAATGATAGGTTTTTGGTCGCCATCATTGAGGCTCACTTTCATTCCAGATTCACTCACAGAATTTATTTTTCATTGGCTGCCTTGTGGAGTTTTGAATCAATATAACTAATAACATGTTATGCAAATGGAAGGGAATTGACTATATAACTTATTATTAAAATGTTTATGTAATTCCAACCCTCCTTTTTTGTATACAGTGACCACTAGAGGATATTTGGATCCATTCTTTGGAACATCCTGTGCCTCTGGATTAATAGTCCAGGGATGTTACCATGATCTCCCTAATCATTCTATGATATGTTGAATTCCACCTTTCCCCACAAAAGTCTATGTGGCTGATGACAATCCCATGCAGCTACCTGACCAGTGTTAGGGCTGCCCCCTCAGTCCAACTGCTCTATTCTCAGCTTGTTCATGAGGTTGCATCCTCCATGCTAACAGCTGGGACAACATTAAAATAACTCAGGCAAAACTGATTCAAACTTATTAAACTATAACACACTGCACACATCAACTGCTATAAATACTACGTGGGGAATTTATGACCTTAGTCACATATTTTCCAAGTCGCTAAGCTCAGTCACATTTCAGTTTACTCTACTGTAACCAGGATTATTGAGTTCTGAATGGAACACATTTTAGATCAAGTGACTCTTTTCAAAACACTAATTATACATTTCATAGATCTCAGGCTAAAGACTTGAGATGTCTGCATCCAATTAATTGCATTACCAAGTCGAGGATATAAAATGCTACCTGCTGAATAGCAATGTCCATCAATAAGAGACTCAGTATTCAAACCCAAGGGCTAAGTTAGAAATGTAGGAATTAATGTGAATATCACACATTGTCTCCAAGAAATTTCAGTGCATCTAAGTATCTTCAAGTGACAAACATACCCAAAAAAAAGAGGTTGGCGTGACATTTCATCAACTACATAATACATAAAACCACTTTAATATTAAATTACAGTGTAGGATTATCCTGAATTTGCATAGCACCTTTCCTAAACTCCAGATGTCTTCATGCACTTTGTAACCAATGACCTACCTTTGAAGTGCAATCCCTTCATGTTGGTAAAGCTGTAATTATTTTAAAGTGTGATACACCTCCTACGCCCATTATTATGACAGCTCTCCCACAGATGAGACAAAATTTATCAAACTCTTCTGAATTTCAAGTCTGTGGGAGCCACTCACAGTGTGTCTGTTTGAGTGTGTGTATGTGTCTGTCTGTCTGTTTGTAAGTGTGTGTGTGTCTGTGTGTGAGTAGTGTGTCTGTATGCGAGTGTGTGTCTGTGTGTATGTCTGTCTATGGATGGGATGTGTGTGTCTGTGTGTGAGTGTGTATATGTGTGAGTGTGTGTGTGTGTGTCTGTGTGAGTGTGTGTGTGTCTGTGTCACCCTAAGGTGTGGGAAAACATCCTGTAAAGAAGCATGATACCAAACTGGCAGAACATCCATCAGCACAGAAAATAGAGCACCAGCTAGAAAGCATACAGTGGGCAAATAGACTTCTCCATTTAAAAACAGGACAGTCATTTTTCCATATCCATGAAGATTCTATTCTTGAAAACCCCCATAAATGATGAAGTCATGAGTGCAGGGCTTAATACTTTACGGTAAAAATAGGGTTAGGTTCACAGACCCCAAGATTATTACTTTCTGCCTATTGTTTTGAGTTAGTATTTTGCGTTAAAATAATAAATGTTACTGACATTATGTCAATAATTAAATAAAATATTTATACAAAATGGTAGACTCATTGAGGCCAAACTCACTGCCTCTAGCATCAGCCAATATACCACTTTGTAACTGAGCCCAACACTTTCGCCTTTTCACTAAGCTCCATCGGGTGCAGAGGATGCAATAGATGATATGTGTGGAGGTGCAGGTGAATCTGTGGCGGATATGGAAGTTTCCTTTGGGGCCTTGGAGGGAGGTGAGGGGGGAGGTGTGGGCGCAAGTCTTGCACCTCCTGCGGATGCAGGGGAAGGTGCCGGGAGTGGAGGTTGGGTTGGTGGGGGGTGTGGATCTGATGAGGGAGTCACGGAGGGTGTGGTCTTTACGGAATGCTGATAGGGGAGGGGAGGGAAATATATCCTTGGTGGTGGGGTCCGTTTGGAGGTAGCGGAAATGACGGCGGATGATGCACTGTACATGGAGATTGGTGGGGTGGTAGGTGAGGACCAGTGGGGTTCTGTCCTGGTGGCGGTTGGAGGGGCGGGGTTCAAGGGCGGAGGAGCGGGAAGTGGAAGAGATGCGGTGGAGGGCATCGTCGACCATGTCGGGGGGGAAATTGTGGTCCTTGAAGAAGGAGGCCATCTGGGTTGTGCGTTTTTGTAACTGGTCCTCCTGGGAGCAGATGTGGCGGAGTCGAAGAAATTGGGAGAATGGGATGGCGTTTTTACAGGGGGCAGGATGGGAGGAGGTGTAGTCCAGGTAGCTGTGGGAGTCGGTCGGTTTGTAGTAGATGTCCGTGTTGATTCCATATCCGCCACAGATTCACCTGCACCTCCACACATATCATCTATTGCATCCTCTGCACCCGATGTGGCCTCCTCTATATTGGGGAGACAGGCCGGCTACTTGCGGAGCGTTTCAGAGAACACCTCTGGGACACCCGGACCAACCAACCCAACCACCCTGTAGCTCAACATTTCAACTCCCCCTCCCACTTCACCAAGGATATGCAGGTCTTTGGACTCCTCCATCGTCAGACCACAACAAAACGACGGTTGGAGGAAGAACGCCTCATCTTCCGGCTAGGAACCCTCCAACCACAAGGGATGAACTCGGATTTCACCAGTTTCCTCATTTCCCCTCCCCCCACCCCGTCTCAGTCAAATCCATCAAATTCAGCACCGCCTTCCTAACCTGCAATCTTCTTCCCGACCTCTCCGCCCCCACCCCAGTCTGACCTATCACCCTCACCTTGACCTCTTTCCACCTATCACATTTCCAACGCCCCTCCCCCAAGTCCCTCCTCCCTACCTTTTATCTTAGCCTGCTGGACAAACTTTCCTCATTCCTGAAGAAGGGCTTATGCCCGAAACGTCGATTCTCCTGTTCCCTGGATGCTGCCTGACCTGCTGCGCTTTTCCAGCAACACATTTCCAGCTCTGATCTCCAGCATCTGCAGACATCACTTTCTCCCCTAAGTAAGAGAAGGGCAATGGAGGGCGATGTGGCAAGTATCCAGGTTTGGGGAAAGGGGTGTGTGAGCGGATATCCACATTTACGTTCACTTCATTGTATCTCCCATGAGGTAGTATGGCTGTTCATCATGTGCCACTTAAAATTATTATGGGTTGCTGTGAAAGTGGCAGCAGATATATGGCGTTTGCCTGTGAATAAAGAACAAATAAAATTTACAGCCCTGGAACAGATCCTTCGGCCATCCAAGCCTGAGCCAATCCAAATGTACAGAAAAAAATCTATCGCCCAATTCCTAAGCATCTGTGTCCCTCTGCTCCCCACCTACTCATGCATCTGTCCAGATGCACCTTCAAAGAATCGACCATGCCTGCCTCTATTACCTCTGCTGGCAACACGTTTCAGGCAACTACCACCCTCTGTGTAAAGTACTTTCTACGTGTATCCCCCAAAACTTTTCACCTCTCACCTTGAACGCGTAACCTCTCATTATTGAATTCCTCACTCTGAGAAAAAGTTTATCTCTATCCACCTTGTCTATACCCTTCATGATTTTGTAGATCTCAATCAGGTTCCCCCTAAATCTCCTTTTTTCTAATGAAAACAAACCTAACCTACTCAACCTCTCTTCATAGCTAGCACCTTCCATACCAGGCAACATCCTCGTACACCTTCTCTGCACCCTCTCCAAAGCGTCCACATCCTTTTGGTAATGTGGCGACCAGAACTGTACACAATATTCTAAATGCGGCCAAGCCATTGTCTTGTACAATGTTAACATGACTTGCCAGCTTTTATACTCAATATCCCATCCGAAGAAGGCAATCATACCATATGCCTTCTTCACCACTCTATCCACCTGTGCAGCCACCTTCAGGGTACAATGGACCTGAACTCCCAGATCTCTCTGCTCATCAACTGTTTCCAAGGCTCTTCCTTTTGGAGTATAGTTTGCTCCAGAATTAGACTTCCCAAAATGCATCACTTCACATTTGCCTGATTGAACTCCATCTGTCACTTCTCCGCCCAACTCTCTAGTCTATCTATATTCTCCCGGATTCTTTCGTGTCCCCTATGCTTTCTGCTACTCCACCAATCTTCGTGTCATCTGCAAACTTGCTGATCATACCAACATTGTCCCTTCCAGATCATTTATGTATATCACAAACAACAGTGGCCCCAGCACTGACCCCTGTGGAACACCACTGGTCACCTTTCTCCATTTCGAGAAATTCCCTTCAACTACTACTCTCTGTCTCCTGTTGCTCAACCAGTTCTTTATCCACTGAGCTAGAACACCCTACACACCATGTGACTTCACTTTCTCCATTAGTTTACCATGGGGAAACGCCTTACTAAAGTCCATATGTATGATATCTACAGCCCTTCCTTCATCGATCAACTTGTGAATGTTGATTAATTGGTTACTTTTTTTTGGCATGGATAGGCGAATTCACGAAAACTGAATGCTCGGATTTAGAGGAATGACTGTCTTTATATAGTGTGTGTCCAATTTCTGACCACGCCAATTAATATTGACGGCAAAATCATTAGATGTGAGATTAGGAACAAAATTCCTATTGGTGCAGCTGCGGATAATAGGAAGGTCACAAGTGTTCTTAAACTCCCAGAACTACAGAAGAGCAAACGTGCTGGTAATCACTACCTAACTAGACATACTACTGAGTAAAGACAAGATGGAGACTCCCCTTGGTTGTGTAAGCCAAATACAATTAAGAGGCCACTCTCTGAGTGAGGTGTTTCACCAGCTAAGTATAGAAATGAATGGAGAAGGGAGCAGCCAAAGGAGAGCCTGCTTCAGGCTGGGAATCTTGCTAATGGCCCTCTATCTGCCGAGATGAAGTGAAAGTTGGGGTTTGAGTGAGAGATGAAGCTACTGAATCATGTGAAACTACAATATTCATTGGAACTGAAGGGGGAAAGCTGACAACAACAAACACGAATGAACTGAGATTGACATCAAGATGAGACACTGCCCTGCAGACTCGCCATCTCCACACAAACACAGCCACATACTCACACACAAACCCACTCACACACACTCACTCATACACAAACACATTCACACCAAACCCACTCTCACACACTCACTCACACACAAACACATTCATGAACAAACCCACTCTCACACACTCACTCACACACAAACACATTCATGAACAAACCCACTCTCACACACTTACTCATATACAAACACATTCATGCACAAACCCACTCACACACACTCACTCATACACAAACACATTCACGCACAAACCCACTCTCACATACTCACTCATACACAAACACATCCATGCACAACCCCACTCACACACACTCACTCATACACAAACACATCCATGCACAACCCCACTCACACACACTCACTCATACACAAACACACAGGCATACACACACTCACTCATACACAAACACACTCACACACTCACTCATACACAAACACATTCACGTACAAACCCACTCACACACTCACTATACACAAACACATTTATGCACAAACCCACTCATACACACTCACTCAGACACAAGCACATTCACACACTCACTCATACACAAACACATTTATGCACAAACACACTCACACACACACAAACCCACTCATACACACTCACTCATACACACACAAACCCACTCATACACACTCACTCATACACAAACACTCACATACATATCCACTCAGACACACACAAACATACACACACATAGATTCACACAAAAAGATGCTGACTCACACATGTGCACGTACATGCACACACACATTAATTCACAGACACACACACAGATGTAACAGTCACACATGCAGATACATGTGTATGCACACACACCGACACATCACACTCACATACAGACACACACTCACACAGATACAGACAGACACTCACTCATACATACGTAAAAACACTTATGCAGACACATCACACACACACACACTTGCAAACACTCAAGCACACACACACACAAACACATACACATATACCCACAGACACACAAACACACGCTCAAACCCACAAATACACACAAACTCACATGAACACATAGACACACACACCAACTTAAACTGGGGTGCTTACCCACCTCTGTTATTTGACCAGAGTTACTTTAATACATTATGAGATCATTTGAAATGACATCCCTAATTTTAAAAGGGAAATTAAACAAATGTGACTTTAGGTAGAAAGAAGCATCAGTTATAGATAGGTGATATCTTGTTGTTCTATCCTTTAGCACATTAACTTTAATAAAGTCAAACCACATTCACACACTCACAATTAAGGGAGACACAGCAAGAGACAAGGCTCTCAGCTGCACGTCTATATCTTGCCAAATGAAAATGGGCGCGAGATTTTTTTTCGTTTTACTATTAAAAGGATGAATTCATCTTGTACTTTCCCCTTTGGCATTTAATCACAGCATCAAAGCTTAATTGGCCTTTTCATCTGTCATGCAGGAAAATAATTTGTGATGAGAGAAGACAGATCTTAAGATTGGTCGATTTCCCTGGCTTTGTTTTGTTCTTGCCTGCCCTTGCACAAAATACAGCTCTTCACATCTGCAAGACATTACGAAGGAGAAGTGAGATAAAAAAAACCCTTGTGGATTTACGCTGTTGCTTCTTGGTTTGATTCAACTCGTGAACTTCACTCAAGTAGCTCTGTGCCACCGATAAAGGCACTTCCTTGGAATTAAAACCACATTGGTTTTAATGACATACGAAGGTCCTTTGATCATAAATTAATGCCAGTTTGTCCTTCAACTTACAAAACAATAACGTTTATACAGAATCCCCAAGCCAGACTTTTAAGTGTGCATGGCTACATTTTAATAGCAACTGCACGCCGCAGTTCATTAGCTTCGTCCAGTAGAATGTGTATCTGCTTCACTCCTCATTATTCTGCTCTCCTGCCAGACAGTGAATGGGAAATGCCCAGTGCATGAGAGAACTGGTTGCGATTTCATAGGCTGCATGGATTAAATTCATCATCCTAGTGTATTTGTGGTTCATCCACAAGACTGTACTGTAGAATGCATTGTGTTTCATTGTAAAACCGCAAAGGCCATAAGAAATAGGAACATGAGCAGGCTGTTCTGCCCCTCAAGCCTGTTTGGCCATTCAATAGGATCACAGGTGATCTGATATTTCTCAGGTTCACCTTCTTGCCTTTTTCCTGTAACCCTTGGTTTCCCCCAACTAGCTCAGCCTTAAGTATAAACAGGGACTCTGCCTCCACTGCTCTCTGTGACAAGGAGTTCCAAAGACTCTCAACCCCTGAAGAGAAGAAATTCTTCCTCATCTCAGTCTTAAATTGGCACCCCATTGTTCTGAGATGACTCTCTCTGGTGCCAGACTCTCCAGTTGGAAATAAAGGAGGGCAGTGAATGATGTGCAGTCAACACTGACTGGGAAAGGAGGAAGGTTACATCTTTCTTTTCACATCTGCCACCCTAGGCTCTGGAGACTCATTTTTGTGGGCCACATCAAAGTGATCAAATTTCCATTGAACAATTAGGAAGGGACTATCATATGCATGTGGTAACTTACGGGTGCCATAGCGGCTCAGTGGTTACCACTGCTGTCTCACAACACCAGGGACCCGTGTTTGATTCCACCCTCAGGTGACTGTCTGTGTAGAGTTTGCATGTTCTCCTCATGCTTGTGTGGATTTCCTCTGGGTGCTCCTGTTTCCTCTCACAGTCCAAAGATGTGCCGATTAGATGGATTGGCCATAGGAAATGCAGGATAACAGGGGAAGGGTGTCAGGGTGGAATGCTCTTTGGAGGGTTGGTGTGGACTTGATGGGCTGAATAGCCTGCTACCACACTGAAGGGATTCTATGATTTACTGCTCGGGCAGGAGTGGGAGTGTTTCATCCACCAATCCCACTCTTCAACAATGAGACAATAGTAAAGTTGTGCATGTTTCTTGCTTTTTACCAGCAACCTTTGTTTGACATTCATTAATGTAGGTTTTGCTGCAAAATGAACAATGTGCCAAATGGTAAGAAGTGTCTACAGATGGCACTTGGCTGTGATCAGTTTCTGGATCAGTGGTGCTGGAAGAGCACAGCAGTTCAGGCAGCGTCCAACAAGCAGCGTCTTTGGGTAGATTTGCTGCCACCAGCCCTTCTAATACCAACCTGCAGGGCATGCTCCATATTAAGTGGTAAAGGATTAACCTTTACCTAATCTTCGGCAGAAAAGGTTTATGCTTGAATAACATGAACTGGCCGATTGTAGACTAAAGTTACAGTAACACCTAAACTGATTAGCTACATTTAGTAAGATGTATGGATATCTCCTAAGAGATCAAATTATGTCTAAACTAAGTCACGGTTCAAAAGAATGTGGAATTAAGGACGACCCTGAAACCATTGCCAATTATTGGAAAAGCCCATCTGGCTCACTAATGTCTTTTAGGGATGGAAATCTGTTGTCCTTATCCGGTCGGGCCTACATGTGGCTCCAGACTCACAGTAATTTGGTTGACTCTTAAGTGTCCTAAAGATAATAAAGGATGGGCAATGAATGCTGGCCTCAGCAGCGACACCTGCATCCTGTGTCGCAATAATAAAAAAAAGACTAACTATCGGCTATATATGACACAATGACTAGATCTTGCCAGGGAATATCCTATATATCCAAGCATATGGAGGTATATAAAGGTGTCATATTAAATCTTTCAGGTCACTACTTAATACAACAGCACTCTCCTTTATTAAGATGGAAAGCGTCTAGCATCCTATGATGTTAAAGTAATTACATTAATAACATATAAGAAATTGGAGCAGAAGTAAGCCTTATGATCCCTTGAGCTCATTTCACCATTTAGTACTATCAATCCTTACCTCATCCACAGCTTGACTTTCTCACCTGATCACCAGATTCCTTTATTCACTCAAATCTGAAGAATCCATCAATCCTGGCCTTGAATATGCTCATTGACTGAGATTTCACAACCCTCTGGGTCAGAGAATTTCTAGGATTCATAATGGTCTGAGTGAAATGTCACAGTTTAAAATGGCTACATCCTTATTTTGATAGTAATCCCCTTTACTGAGGTACAGACCCTCCAGCCAAGGGGAAACAGCTTTGAGGCATGTATCCCATTAAGTCTTGTCAGAATTTTACATGTTGCAATGTTACAAAGCACACATCCTGATCCCCCTCAGCCTTGGTGCCCTATTGCCCAAAGATGTACATCGATCAGAGCGGTGAATCAAATTGGCTTCGAGTGCAAAACCAGCAAATTACTTGTCTTGCCTCCTAGACATTGTTACAACCATTGAAGTAAAGTGTGCTTAGTCCCAGGGATCTGCTCTCTCACGCAAGAGAGAGATAACCAGTGATGATTTATCCTGAGGGTTACCACACCTCAGACAAGTTTGAGAAGGGAGTCCTTCATTGTAACCTCAAACAGCATAAGAACTGAGCCTCTACTGTTCTCACCCCAAACCAGCTATCTAGCCAACTGAGTAACCAACTCATCTGTTGAAGTAACTTGAACATCATGTGAGAGGGGAGCGGGGAGTGGTGTGACGGTATTTAGAAAAATTCCTTCCCACCTGTTGTTAATTTTCACAACACTACCCCTGGGCTATTGATGTCTGATACCACAACACCCTGAGCAGCAATATCACTGTGGCTTATTTACACATTTAATTTTTTTTAAGACACATGCGAAAAGATCTGCAGTAAAAATGTTGAAGACGAGGCATGAGCCTCTGTAACAGATTGCTCACACAGTACTGAAGACGAGACCCTGTTTAGCAGTCTGCTGAAGAACAGCTGTCTCAGTGTACTCTCAATTGATGAGACAAACCACTCCTCAAACAGAACAAATGCCATGGGGCCTGAAGTGGAGATGCCCAAAGATGCATGTTGTTGTGTTGTATCTGCAAAAGCACAAAATGAATTACCCAATCATTGCACTCCATATGGAACAAATAACTTCCAGACTAATTATCATTAATCTTCCTGTACGTGCTATTACTAGCTACAAAGCCCACGAGAATATGTTTAAGGGGGAAATGTGTCAACGAATTTCAACAAACTGATTTCAAACAATGACCAATTAGCCTTGGTGAGTGCATGCATCTATTGGAACATTAGCGATTAGCAAATCTGTCAGCTTCACTCAAAGCATGTCTGTTGAGTGAAACTTCAGCTAGCCTAAACCAGGGATCAAGGAATGACCCAGGTCAACAAAAGACATACTGTTAAGGTCTTTGCTTGCTGATGGGCAGCCTGCTAATGAAGAGGTTTTGCTTAAAAACAGCATTTGTTCGAGCACCTTTTTAAAATAAATTATTGTTTTTTTGTCTCCGTTTTATAATGCTCTTTCACTCCACTATTTTCAATGCCAGGCTGAAGCACGGTGGTGAAGGACAGGACTGGGGCCAATGCATACATGGTTTCATTGGCTTTTAATTATAGTAATACACATAACAAACATGTATCCCCCCAACCCAACAACCAGAGTTTCAATTTGATCCTATTTATTTTCCTCCTCTATTGAAAAGCCCGTAAATGATTAAATGCCCTATTGGAAAGGGGCGCTATTAACCCATTGTAACAAAAAGTATTCAAACTTTAAAGGAAACTTAATAACTTAAACAGCATTTCCCAGGTTGATGGTATACTCCCATGAATCCCTACAAACGTGTGACTACTTCCATCTAGCAAGACAAGGGCAGCAGATACATGGGAACACCACCGTCTTCATGTTCTGCTCCAAGCCACTCCCTATCCTGACTTGGAAATATATTGCCATTCCTTCACTGTTGCTGGGTCAAAGTCATGGAACTCTCTCCCTAATAACATTAGAGGACTTCCTGCAGCCTGTGGACTGTAGCGGTTCAAGAAACTCACCACTACCTTCTGAAGGGCAGTTAGGCATGGACAACAAATGCTGGCCAGCCATTGGTGCTCATGTCCCACAAGTAAATTAAAAAGAAGTTACAGTGAACAACCCTCACGTCAGGTGCCCACAGGTCACTGGAGGCCTCAATCACCCTGAGGGTATCCACTTGGTCCAACTCCATTGTTAACTTATAGGAGTGTAAATAATATGTTTTTTTCCCATTGCTTGGGTTTGGGGTGCGGCCTTAACTGGAAGGTGCTGGGATGGTTGGGAGTGAATGCCCCCTATGGGCGTCGGGGGAGATCTCTGGAGATTTGTGTTTCGTTGTGTTTATTTGTTTAAGTTAGGAGTAGAGGTTAGTTTTTTTAGTGTTTGGAGGAATAGTCTTTAGATTTGATAAAGTCTGTGTTTTTTCCACTCATCGTACCCTGAATGCGGGGGACCGCGGGCTGTAGCGTGCAGTCATGACTAACAATCTGTTCAGGTGGTCCACCTGGAATATAAAGGGGAGCCACTCCCCCATTAAAACGAAAAAGGTGTTCTCAAATCTTAGCAAGGAGAGAGCTGACATCGCGCTGTTGCAAGAAACACATTTGACTGATAGGGAACATTTGAAGTTACAACAGGGGGGATACGATGAGATATTCCTTTCCTCCGAAAGCAGAGGGGTGGCCATATTGGTAAGAAGGAACCTCTCATTTCAGGTGAAAGATCAAATCAAGGATGAATATGGATGGTTCATCATTCTCAAGGCTCTGATACATGGAGAAGAGTATGGCACCCTGAACATTTACTGCCTCCCTCAGCACATCCGCTCAAACGTTTAGTTGATGCTGTCTCTAAATTAATAGCTCTTGGGGTGCATCATACGATTATAGGAGGAGACTTTAAATGTCTCATGGACCCTGGGGTAGACAGGATGCCAAGAGGGCTGTTGGTTACACCACAGCAGTCTATATGGTTAGTGGACTTGTGTGAGGAATTGGGGTCAGTGGATGTGTGGAGGTGCCTCCACTCGAATGGGAGGGATTTTACCTTTTACTCCAACTTGCACAAGTGCCACACAAGAATCGATATGTTCTTTATTCTGTCAGTTTATTTAGACTTGGTCTTGGTCTGCAGGATTGGGAGCATAATTATTTCGGACCATGTGGTGGTGTATTTAGATGTTAAGACCAAAGGTAGTGGAGTAGGCACATGGCACTGGCACATGGATCCGTTTCTGTTGAAGGATGGCAACTATGAACAGTATATCACAAGGGAGTTCAGGATTTATTGGGACATCAATCTGGGTACAGCCAGTAATCCATCAGTGCTCTGAGAGACCACCAAAGCGTTCTTAAGGGGTATGATTATTTAATATTCGACAAGGAGAAGGAGGCAGAGAGGAGAGCAGCAGCAGATGCTCGAGGCCCGCTGAAGGCAGCCGAATTGACATATTACACTAGACCATCTGTGGTTACATTGCAATGGGTCATGGCTCTCCAGGCTGCTCTGGACTCAGAGCACACACAAGTAGTGAAGAGAGGGGTCTCCTTTGCAAAGCAAAGGCTGTTTGAAAATGGGGATAAGCCAGGTAGGTGCAAATATGTCAGCAGAGAGTGATTCCGGGCTTGGTGATCTCCCTGGATGCAGAAAAGGCTTTTGATTGGGTGGAACATGTCTTTGCTGTTCTAGATCATTTTGGTCTGGGATGGGCCTTTGCCAGGTGGGTGGCAGTGTTATATAGAGACCCCAAGGCAGCGGTTATCATGAATGGGGTTAAATTGAGCAATTTTGGTGTGGGGGAAAGGGGCAGTTGACAGGGATGTCCCCTATTGCCAATGCTGTTTACCTTGGTACTTGAACCATGAGCAGAGGCCATCTGAAAGGACCCTGAAATAATGGCACCAAAGGCGGGAGATGGGGAACACAAAATCTCTCTCTGAGGACGATGTCCGTCTGTTTTTGGCTAACCCCGAAAAGTCCATACCTTGGCTAATACAAAAATTTAAATTATTCAGCAGTTTTTCGGGATACAGGATAAATTTCACAAAATCGGAAGTCATGCCCCTGGGGAGATGGGTGGAAGTACCGAAGCTGGAGGACGGAATGGAGTTTCCTTTTAGGTGGTTGCAGAAAGATTTTCTCTATCTGGGAATTTTTATTACCCCTACCTTCCAACAGTTGTACGGAGTTAACTTTGTGCAACTGTTTGAGAAGATAAAGCAGGCCTTGCAGCGATGGGAAGAACCACCCATATCATGGCTTGGCCATATAGCCTTGATTAAAATGAACGTTCTTCCTTGGTTGTTATATGCAATAAGGATGCTCCCGTGGTTATTACCCAAACAGGTGCTGCAGAGGTTTACAGCATGGCTTGGTTCATGGTGCTGGAGGTGCCCCCTAATTAAATTTACCAAGTTGCAACGTCTGCAGGATATTGGGGTGGTGGGGGGTGGTGGTGGACCTCCCAGATCTGAAGAGATACCAAATAGGTGCCCTGTTGTCATATGTAGGCGAATGGATGTGCAGTGACCCGAAGTTGATATGGCTTGATGTAGAGGCCTCGCAGGCGAGATGTCCCCCCATAAACTTACTGCTCATGGATAAGATGAGATCTGTGGTTGAGCACTGTGAGAGTCCGATTATCATAAATATGGTGAAAGCATGGAGGATAATGCGGCAGGGCGAGGGCAATTTGCTTAAGAGTTCACCGTTCACCCCATTAGTGAGAGCCCCAGGATTTAGACTGGGGTCAATGGACTTTGGCTTCAGAGTACGGGAGAGTAAAGGAATCTCCTGTCTGAGAGATTTATTTGAAGGAGAGGTCTTAATGTCTTTCAGCCATTTAGGTCAAAAATACGGAATCCCTAATAGGGACCTTTTCCGATATTTCCAGGTTAGGGATTATGTACAGAAGAAGACCACACTCTTGACCCAGCCCTACAAGTTGGATATAGAATGTAGAGTGCTCCGATGTGGGGGCAGTCTCTCAGTTAGTACCATATATCATCTGGAGAGAGGGAGCGCCTTGGGGGATATGGAGAGACTCCACGAGATCTGGAGTCAGGAGTTAGGGGAAAAATCTCATCGGCAACATGGGAGGATATATGAGGGAATATAAAGAAAATTTCAATATGCAATAAGACACAATCGATGCAATTGAAGATCCTCTACAGGGCCCATATAGCACCAGAGAGGTTAGCAAAGTTTAAGAAAGGATCTTCTCCAAAACGTCCCAAATGTAAAAACAGAATTGGCACCCTTACACATTGCTTTTGGTCCTGTTACAAGATCCACAGATACTGGGGGACCACAGTGAGTGAGCTGGAGAGGACCTGGAATGGAGGTTAGGAAGGATCCAGTGTCCCTCCTTTTTGGACTACCGAATCTTCCCTCTCTGGGTGAGCACTGGAAAAGGTTATTCAATATCCTTACACGTTGTGTGAGGAAAGACATCCTAATGAATTGGATATCAGAAAAGCCTCCAGGTGTTGCAGGGTGGCACAGACTAGTGATGGAGCATGTCCTTCAAGATTACCTGACAAGTACGGTGTGCCACGGAACGGAACAATTTTATAAGACATAGTGGCCCTTTCTAAATTACATAGACATGAATCTGTCAGCAGTACTGATTATGGCCTTTAAATAGCTACGAGGGCCGTATATGGTTGTCCGTGGACCCTGGGGGAGTGGGAGGGGGTGGAGGCCTAGTAAATACGAATATAATAACTGTTGCTCCCGAGGACAGGAGCCTTGATGGAAATGCGGCGAGTGGAGTAGTGTAATATAGTACAATGTAATGTAATTTAATTTTAGTGGATTGTAATTTAATTGAATGTTATTTTATTTAATTCAAGTTTATACTAATTTGGGTTAAGTGAAGTAAATATGAAACGAGCTGAAAATGTGTTGCTGGAAAAGTGCAGCAGGTCAGGCAGCATCCAGGGAACAGGAGAATCGACATTTCGGGCATAAGCCCTTCTTCAGGAATGGAATATGAAATATGAAACGACTGTATCTTGAAGAATAGTAGGCAGCTTATTGTCAATGTTACTATAATGTAATATCATATTATGATAGTATTTCTACCTTTCTGTATTTTTGTACTCGTATAACTTTTTTTGGTTTGTTTTTTGTAAAAGAGCAAAAAATTCCTTCAATAAATATATACATTTAAAAAAATTCTGGATGTAAGTTTGCTCGCTGAGCTAGACGTTTCGTCACCCTACTAGGTAACATCTTCAGTGGGCCTCCAGGCAAATGTGTGTTACCTGTGTATAATTAAACACAACCATTAAACAACTGCTGTCACACTTAACATCTCTTTTTCTAATTCAAGTAGCATTGGCTGGTTGGAAAGGTAAGTGGGTGACAACTTGTGATGCACTTAAGGTGCAAAAGATTGACCTGAATTTACTCAAATACCGATTCCATCCCCATATGTGAACAAGCACATGAATCAATAAGCTTCTGGTCAGACCACATTTAGAACATTGTGAGCAGTATCTAAGGAAGGATGTGATGGTGTTGGAGGGAATCCAGAGGAGCTTTACAAGAATAATCCCAGGGGTGAAGGGTTTGTCATATAAGGGGTGGTTGAGGACTCTGAGTCTGTACTTGGTGGAGTTTAGAAGGATGAGGGGTATCTGATTGAAACTTACATGCAGAGACCTGGTTTGCAAGAAAAGGTTCAGAGTATAGGAGTTGGGCGGTCATGTTGTGGCTGTACAAGACTTTGGCGAAGCCACTTTCAGAATACGGCATACAATTCTGGTTGTCCTTGTATAGGAAGGATGTTAGTAAACTTGAGAGGACATGGAGGAGATGTTTCCACTAATAGAAGAGACTAGGATTCAAGAGTGTAGCTTCAGTGTGAAGGGATGAACCTTTAGAACTGGGATGAAGAGGAATTTCTTCAGCCAGGGGGTGGTTAGTCTGTGGAATGCATTGCTGCTGAGGGCTGTGGAAGCCAGGTCATTGAGTGTCTTTAAGACAGAGATATATAGGTTCTTCATTAGTAAGGGAGTCAAAGATTATGGGGAGAAGGCAGTAGAATGGGGCTGAGAAACATTATCCATGATTGAGTGTTGAAGCAGCCTCGATGCGCTGAATGGCCTAATTCTGTTCCTATATCTTATGGCCTTATGGTCAAGTGGATGTAGAGATTAGTCTCTAAGATAACATCACTGTGACTCAGTAGTCATGTGTTGATGTTCTGCTAACAAGTTGGAACCTGCACAACTCAGAGCATGCTGTGCTGTAGCCTTACCATTATGTATTAATGCACATTTGTGGAAAAGGCTCTAGCCTCAGCTTTTATGAAGACCTGAAGAACCCATGGCACGTCTCATAGGAGGGAGTGATTCCTTAGAAATCAATCACTAGCATGAGGTCAATGTTGGTACAGAAACTCGACCGGTGTATGTGAATGGAAACGCTCAAACATTTGTTCATTCAATCAGAGTTGACATAAACAGTCTGAGGATAATTGCCTTTTTAGTTGTCCCTGGAACAACTTACATAATATTAAATTAATTGTGCAGCTTGTAAAGAATGAGTGAAGAACCTTTGGTAACATTTGTCTCAATTGTAGCTCTGACAGGTTTTTGAAGTGACTCTGGACCTAGCTATTTGGGACATTACAAGCGCTTTTGAAAGAGAATCAGCGCATTTGGATCAGGCAGTAAAGAGCTTGAGTTTACTCATTTATCAGATATTTAGCAGTGAGATTGCAATAAAGGGATCTGATTATAAGAGTTGGGAGGTCATGTTGTGACTATACAGTACATTGGTGAGGCACTTTTGGAACACAGCATGCAATTCTGTTCACTCTTCGTGGGTGGCACGGTGGCACAGTGGTTAGCACTGCTGCCTCACAGCGCCAGAGACCCGGGTTCAATTCCCGCCTCAGGCGACTGACTGTGTGGAGTTTGCACGTTCTCCCCGTGTCTGCGTGGGTTTCCTCCGGGTGCTCCGGTTTCCTCCCACAATCCAAAGATGTGCAGGTCAGGTGAATTGGCCATGCTAAATTGCCCGTAGTGTTAGGTAAGGGGTAAATGTAGAGGTATGGGTGGGTTGCGCCGAAGGGCCTGTTTCCACACTGTATGTAATCTAATCTAATCTTCTATAGGAAGAATGTGTAAACTTGAATGGATGCAGAAAAGAGTGCTGCCAGAGTTGGAGGGTTTGAGCTATAGGGAGAGGCTGAATAGACCGAGGCTATTTTTCTTGGACTCAACTTCCCCTTGTAGGGCAGTCCCTCCATAATTGGTATTGGCCTCCAATGCCAGCTTCTCTTTCCTTGGATAAGGAGTCCAAATGGATCCAGTATACCAGCTGTGGTCTGACGAGTCTTTTGTATAGTTTTAGTAAGAGTTCCCTATTTTGATACTTTATTCCTTAGTAATAAACATTCAGGAGAAAGTGAGGACTGCAGGTGCTGGAGATCAGAGCTGAAAACGTGTTGCTGGAAAAGCACAGCAGGTCAGGCAGCATCCAAGGAACAGGAGAATCGACGTTTCGGACATGAGCCCTGGACACACTTTCCTCATTCCTGAAGAAGGGCTCATGCCAGAAACATTGATTCTCCTGTTCCTTGGATGCTGCCTGACCTGCTGTGCCTTTCCAGCAACACAGTTTCAGTAATAAACATTCAGTTTGCCTTCCCTATTACCAGGTATACTTTGTAGGACAGCTTTTACCAATGGATCTCACTAAGGTACCCACAAACCCACATCAAAGCCTAGCAAGTGGTACATACCATTGAAAAACTTCTGAGAAAGAATGAACATTTTCGTTTAGCTCTGCTGAGCTGACATGTTGCAGAATGGTTCCACCCTATTCCAGCTTTTGATGGGCACAGGCTGAGAACTCAACGTCCCTCCTTTTCCCATGTTCTGGAATCAAGCGTCACAGCCCTGGATAATGACCAGCGAAGACAGAAAAGAGAACTTTATAGGGCACCTTTAAGCAGAAGTACATGTACCACAAACCTGCCCGTACTGAACCAGTGAATGCAAGTATAGCTCAGAGATGATCAGCAAGACTGTACTATGATTACAAAGCTGCAGCTATTGAAATTGAACCTTATCTGAGGACCAAATGATGTCATACAAAGAAGCAGGAGTGCCTTTAGCTTGCTAAAAAAAACCCAAGCCAGTAGATGGATGCTTGCATAGACTGAACATCAGGAAAAAGCAATGACAATACAGTCACCAGTGACAGAGAGAGGGGCTAGAGACTCTCAGGGATGCAGTTTGACATGCGCTGACCTTTGACACCTTGCAATGCTGCTGCTGCTGCAGATACATTCAAGGAGATTGGTGAAATCACCCTGCAGTCTGTCCCTGTAAAGTATAGAGACTCAGGGAGGTGAGGGGGCTTGAGAAGTCTGGAGGATGTATGGATAAATAGCTTGTGAAGTTAATATTTTGAGAGAAGACTTGGCAGAAGATGTAGAAATAAAGGATTATCCATACCTTTACTCTAAGACAAGCTCGTAAGCACATATATGAGCAGATATTAGCAGAAGATTCCATGGAACTGGAACCAGAGTCTATTAGGGTCACAGAGATGTCTTCTCTTACCATCCCTTGTAGTAAGTTATATTCAATAAAACCTGCTAACATTTACTCATCTGAGAGTAGATCTGATCTTATTATAGAGCTTAACTATTGAGGTGAAGGAGCTCAGCATTTGAGAGCTTAGACAATGAATAGTCAACAGGTGATTTGGTTTGGAGGTTTGTGGCACACTGATCCTATCCTTCTGATAGCAATTGGGACTGGTGGGCTGGCTTGATTTGACCCCTTATTAAACCCACACCCATCAATGTTAATGACAGTGCAGTTTTACTACCTTAGGTTAATTCAGAGATCAAAAGTAGGGTCTTCCTGATTTGTCTGAAACAAGGACCTCTAGCGACTGTAAGCCCTGACCTTGTTGAACCTGAATAGTAGGAACTGAACTTGGGAATAGTTGAATTCATTGGAACTGAACTTGTAGACCATTCCAAACGCAAGATATGGCCTTGCACATTAGCTGTGTCCTTGCTGAGTGCCCTTACGTGCCTCAACCTATCAAATTGTTCTGCTTTGAATTGTCAAATTAGCTACCACCCAGACAGACACTAGAGATGTGATCCTCTTTCATCTTTGGTACTTTGCAATACAAACAAGCTCACAAAAACACCTCTTCTGGTAAATAAAGTAATTAAACATTTTTATTATCCACACAAGAAGACCTATGACACGTGAAAGGCTTGGGGGTAATATAAAATGCATTAGTCTAATTAAATCTGTCACATTTATACTAGCTTGTGATATGATTATATTTAGTAAATAATTTCTATTCATTACTGAAACTAAATGAATACAAAGGGATATTGGGCTTGTAATTAGAAATTCGTATCACAGTCAAAGCTATCAGAGACACAGAAACGCAATTATAGCAATAATGTAAACTACATGATAAACAATTTACGTTTTCTTTTAAGTGAGGTATCAAGCGCTTTAGCACTAAAGTGGATTTGTCATTCCTTGTTGTCTCACACTGTGTTTGCTTCCAAACTGATAAGAATTATTGCTGAGAACGATTGGTAAGGGGCTGAGGACTACAGTACAGGAGGCCAATAAGGGCAGTGAGGATGGGAAATAAATTGTCATGTTTCCATGACCCTACCTTTAAGTTTTAAGAAGCTGGAAGATCATAAGAGAAAGGAAAGACTAAAAGGGTAAAGGGCCCGACAATTTAGAGGTTGAATGGGAGTGGGTCCAATGAGTCTTAGAATTATAAGGATTTGAACATCAAAGCAAGCTGTTTAGTCCATCCTTTCTTTATGTCAGTGACAATAATGATTTGCTGCCTCTGTCAGCAGGAAATATGTGGAGGTGTTCCTGGACCTAAAACACAGGAGTAAGAAAATAAGCAAGTTTGGAAAATCAGTATTATTGCAATAATTGAGGCCAAGAAGACAACAATCAAAGGAATTAGTCAGAATCAAGAAAGGGTCCTCATTATTGACTTGGATTGACCTTTTGCTTTCCAAAGCTAGAACAGCTGTAACAGGTGCCAGTAAACATTGACAGTAGTGTGGACAGCCACATCCTTCACCAGTTACATCAACTCGATTATTTTAACACGTCCAGGTCAGTGACTGTGTTTCACAAGATCCTCCATCTCACAGCCTGACAGTCATGGCTCAGATAGCAACATCCTTACCTGTCAGTCATGAAGATGTGGGTTAGAATCCTACTCCAGGGCTTCAACACAAAATAAGGTTGGCACTTCATTGAAGGTATGTTGGTCTTTCTGCTGAGATTGCAAGTAGGTATCAAAGGTGAACAGAAGTATTCTGACCAAGCAACATCTCAGAATGAAAACAGGTTGTCATGTTGTTGGCATGTCCAAATTGGCTGCTGTGTTTCCTACATACTTCCTGCCGACTTCAATTGTACTTCATTGACTGTGAATACTTTGGTCATGAAAAACAGATTGCATGTTCCCAAAGTGTGTACATATATGGCATCTGTGAGCTCAATTGAATTTTTAATAGTTAAACAATTGTCTGGATTCTGGATAGCTGGAACTTGTCTTATATGAGTACTGCCTGTTTGAAAAGAGGAATGGAGTGTTGTGGATTATGAGACTAATTTGTGCCACATAAATGATTAATGTTTGAGGATATTGATGTGGGAATAATTTGAGAATGCAGTGTCATTGCTTTGGGAAGGTTGGAATAAAAATACTGGTTGGGATCTGATGTGTAAGTTGTTCCTGAGCTATTAGTCAAGGCCACATTTTAGAATGGTTCCAAATCAGTTGACAAATCATACATCTATGTACACAAGTAACAATTAAATTAGACAGACCCTTCACAGATATGAGTTAAAATGCAGCTGTCTGATTTTGTGCTCCATCTTGAGGAGGTGTCCATATATACAGCCCATGAAAAATGCTACAAAAATGCAAGTCTTTGTTTTCCATGAAGATGTCCCACTAGCTCTTCCTCCCTTACATCGACATTGTTGGTCTTCCACTGGTGGATGCCCTGACTGAATTATTACTCACAAAAACAGCTTACTGCTTAGCTGCTGTTTAAGGTTGTCGAGAATGTGGTGCTGGAAAAGTACAGCAGGTCAGGAACATCCGAGGAGCAGGAGAATCGACGTTTCAGACATAAGTCCTTCATCAGGCTTATGCCCAAAATGTCAATACGCTTGCTCCTCGCATGTTGCCTGACCTGCTGTGCTTTTCCAAGACCACTCTAATCTAGACTTGTAGAAAAACATTGCCAGGGTGGGGATGGATTTTTGAGTTTGAGAGGCTCTGCATATAATCTATCTAACCAACTCACAGTAATGCACCATCTTCTCCCAATAACCTCTTTGAACACCTCTCACTGTTCTGTTCTAGGGTTACCTCAAGTCACTGTTCCCAATCTATTTTGGCCAGACCCTGCCTTATTTTAATGAAATCTGCCTGACACCAATCCAAACCCTTTTTGCAAGGTTTGTGAAGGTTTGTAGCTCAGGGTGAGGTTTAGGGTGTAGGTTTGATATCCAGACATTTCATTACCTGGCTAGGTAACATCATCAATGGTAACCTCCAAATGAAGCAAAGCTGCTGTCTCCTGCTTTCTATTTATATCTTTCTCCTGGATGGGGTTCCTGGGGTTTGTGGTGATGTCACTTCCTGTTTGTTTTCTGAGGGATTGATAGAACAGGAAATGACATCACCACAAACCCCTGGAACCCCATCCAGGAGAAAGATATAAATAGAAAGCAGGAGACAACAGCTTTGCTTCACTGAGAGGTTGTTACTGATGATGTAACTTAGCCAGCTAATGAAATGTCTGGGATAGCAAACCTACAGCTCAGTGAACAAACCTACACCCTAAATCAAACTCTTTTTTGCAGATAACCCATATTTTATATTTGTGTTCAATGACATGCCTCTATGATATCCAAACATCAGGCTCCATGTTTTTTTTGTCAGTTTGCAAGACCTTATATTTGTAAGTTAGTCCCAATCAAATCTGTGGCTTGTATTTCCACATCCATCAGCTTCACAGCTCAACTACAATACTTGGCCTATAAATTCAATGTTTTACAAGTGTACTCAATGTGTGAATGTGCAAGTGTTGTAATTTTCCTACATTACAGCAGTGACTCGGCTTCATTGACTTTAAAGTGTTCTGGGACGTCCTGTGGTTGTGAAAGGCACAATAAATGTGAGTGTTTCCCTTTGTGTCAATGGCAAAGTTCCAGCTTTCGCTCTGCATCCTCATCGGTTACACCCAGCCTGGCCCTTCAACTATTAATGGAATTAGTTATGTCTGGCTTCTACTCAGCTGGCGGGAAGCATTGTTATAGAGGGAACAGGAATAGAATTTCCAAGAGTTAAAATATCCCCCAGGTAGTTACACCTCCTTGTCTGAAGTCAAACTTGCACATGTGGTCTTGTTGGTGCACTGTTCACACGATTGTCACTCCCTGCCCATTCTCCCACTGGCTCCAAGAACAGGGCAGCCTGGAAGCAGTATGGTGTTATAATTCCTATTCTCGCCCAATGATTTTACAGCTCACAGACACCCATTAAAAAAAATCTGTAAATAATACAGAGTCCGTAAAAGTGTTATGCAATCAGTTGAGTTGAAGACCTACAGTGGTTTTATGTGAGATTTGTTTTTTAATGTGTGTGAAAGGCCAGCTGCATTACAGATGAATCCACTGATTACCTACGGCTGAATGGTGTTTACTACAATGTTTGTTTTATTACATTGTTCACCAGTCCTTGTTCCTTTTAGGTGGGCTTGTTATACATGCAGATTCAACCCAGTTCTGCCTTTTGTCACTGCGGCATTGAGAGTAAGTAATAGTTTGTGCTTTCATTTTCCTTTCTGTCCTTGTTAAGATGAGGAATGTCAAACCTGATAATTGTTTGCATGCAGTGTCAAGATCTATTGTCGTAGCTGTTATTGCCTTGGCCACAAAACCATCAAGAACAACTTTTCTACGTACTTTGTTATAAGCCGGCATTTCGGTGCAAGTATCGCAAGTGCTGAATGAGGCTGATATGAGCATTGTCCAATGTTCCTCCCTCAAATAACGGCAAGGAACATTTGCAATTTGCATTTGTATAGCACCTGAAACATGTTAGACATCCTGGGGCTTTTGGTGGATGCGTTACCAGCATTTTCTGACACTGAACCACCAAAAGGAGATGCAGGGAAAGATGCCCAAAGGTTTGTTCGAGGAGCTTAGGTTTTAAGGGACGACTTAATGGATGAAAAAGACAAAGACAAGAGGCTAAGATAGGAAATTTCAGAGCTTGGGCCTTGGACAGTTAAAGGCACGGCGACCCGGAGTAGAACAGTTAAAATCAAAATGTTTAGGAGACCAGAATTGGCTGAGTACAGATCTCAGAGAGGATTTTGGATTGGAAACAATTACAGAAATAGGGAGGTGTTAAGGGTGAGGGGACTTTGAACCAAATTGGGATTGTGGGCCCTCTGGCCTCCATGTTTAATGGCCTCCTACTCTAAAAATCAGATTTTTTTTACTGAAGGCTCAAAAATGAGGGGAAAAAGCATGACTTAAAAATAAAAATTCAGAGAATTTCATCTACACCTGCAGTTACAACTTAGTACATTCGACTAGCAGCCTGGTGACTGGTCTTTTCTTCCACCTTTGTACTGCCACCTCATAGCTGCTGTAAAAAAAGGCCAAACCTTTTCACACCCGACGGCCTCAAAATGCAGCAAAAAATTGCAAACGTCGGTTTTTACTTTCAACCAACTTGTATGGACAGATTGTGCCACACCTTATGGCACAGTTGGGACTTGAACCCAGATCTCCTGATTGTCTCCTGACAAGAGCTTTATGTTAACTAAATGGCGGACAACTGCCAATTTCCATGTCCCCTCACCTTCTTTAATTTGAGAGACTAGCAGGAGGACTTTATATTGTCAAACAGATATTGTTCTGCCTTAGTTAAGGTTGGTTCAGAGTCAAGAGGGGAGTGGGATTACACCAGGGTCGTGGTGAGACATGTAGGTGCAGTGCACCAGATTTATGAATGTAACATACAGCCCAAAAGGGTCAGAGATAGACAGAATTTGAAAAAAAATATGAGAAAGCCACTGAATGTTTGTATTTCCATATGTAGGAATAAAGTCAGTGGTGCCACTTGTACATTGTTGCATTATCTGCCCTTAGGCTAGTTACTGCTGCTATTTTCCTGCCCTAATCTTAAATGCCTTCTTTCAAAACAAAGTTCTATCCATGTATTCAGAAATGTTACTCATTGTAGTAATACTCTGGTAGTCCTATTGACTTTCTACCTGACCTCGCTTCTAGTCAAAGAAAGTAAGTTAAATCAGAATCTGTTCCGTTCTATAAAGGTCATTTAGAGCTCATCGCATAAAAGCCTTATTGGAAACAAAATCCCCCAAAAAAGCATTGTAAAACCTCGCTGCTATTTTCCACGTGTTTATAATACATCTTTCATTTTGACCTTTCCTGACACATCAGATAAATGTTTGCCTCTGGGACTCAGCCCAGCTTCATCATTGTATCTTCTGTCAATCACTGCTTACCATCGCTGGCCTTTTCTGTCACGCAACGTGTCATGCAGCTGTAATTGTAACGGAATGGATCGGCATGGTATGGCTCTGGTCTCAATATGACATTCTTTTAATGAGGCCTGAAAGGACACCTGACTACACACTATATGGTCCTGACTCACTGTCTGTGTGTCTGCTACGATCAAGGGAGAAGTTGACAGACAAGAGTGGATGTCGTGGTGAGGATTAAGACAAGGGTAGTGGTGGAGGCAAAGTGGAAACTTTAAAATAGAACTAATGGTAAATCTGTGGTTAGTCTCCATCGATCTGTGGTCAGCGTTGATGTTGGGAATTTAAGCTTGTATTGAGGAGCTGGATGAAGTGACAAGATTCTAGATAACTGCAGCTGCCCTTTAGCGGAGCCGATGAAGGTGATATGATGCCTTAATAAGAAATGTTTCTTTGTTAAACAAATAAAGTTGACGATACTGGAAACAATTAAAAGGTGTAGAGCTGGATGGCTGTAGAGCTGAAAATTGTAGGGCAGAAGAAAGTGACACAGGTTGGGAGGGGTGGAGTGGTGAGGCTACAAAAGGACTTGGAATCAAAGATTAAACATCTTAAAATGAAGGCAGTGCCTGATTGGGAGCCAAAATGTGTCAGTGACAAACATTTCGGGAGTGGGTAATGGGACTTGACATGATTAAGTACTCAGGCAACAGAGTTTTATTGGTGATCTCTGGTTTATGAGTAGCCAATGTGGGAGGCAGTCAAAATGCACAGTGAATTACTTTGTCTTAAAATAACTGCTGTTAAGGAAAATAAACATGGCAAGCCATTTTGTGTAGAGCAAGATCCCATACAGTGGCTCAGTGGTTAGCACTGCTGCCTCGGAGCACCAGGGTCCCAGGTTCAATTCCAGCTTGGGTGACTGTTTGTGTGGAGTTTGCACATTCTCCCTGTGTCTGCGTGGGTTTCCCCTGGGTGCTCTGGTTCCCTCCCACAGTCCAAAGCTGTGCAGATTAGGTGAATCGGCCATGCTAAATTGCCCATAGTGCTAGGTGCATTAGTCAGAGGGAAATGGGTTGGGGTGGGTTATTCTTCAGAGGGTCGGTGTGGACTGGTTGGGCCAAAGGGCGTGATTCCACACTGTAGGGAATCTAATCTAATCTAAAATACAATGAGTCAGTAGGTGAATTTAGTGGTGCTGGTTGACATCAGTCAAGATGCAGACTACTCCTCCTGTAAACAACCATTGTGGGGTCTTTAATGAAAATGTAGTAATGGTAAAGATGTGCTTTGAAATCTACAACGTCGACTTGCTCAGTTTCCCTCCTTAGTTCCATAGAATTCTAATTTGTGCAGCCTAAGATTCCTGAGTTGCATTCACATGACTCAACCTTGATGTGGAGGAGCCAGTGTTGGACTGGGGTGGACAAAGTTAAAAATCACACAACACCAGGTTATAGTCCAACAGGATTATTTGGAAGCACTAGCTTTCGGAGCACCGTGGCTTCCAAAAAACCTGCTGGATGACAAACTGGTATTGTGTGATTTTTAAGTATGACTAGACCATACAAGCCTCGGGACCTGCACCCCCACTGAATTAGATCCAAACCGACCTTACTTTGTATCTTCATTGGCCCGCTCATGATCCATATTGATATTTTTCCACAACAAATATCACTCGATCTCAGCTTTGAAAGCTCCAATTGTCCCATCATTCATCCTTTTGTGGGGCAGAATTTCAGACTTCCACTCTCTTTTGTGTGTAAAAGTGCATGCCGATATCAATCTCAGTGTAAGAGTGAGCAGGAAGACTTTATGGTTATCTGTCAGACTGAAGAGGTTAATCGAATTCTATTAATCTGCTTGTGCCATGAATGGTAAGACGACAGTGAAATTGTTTCCTTTGTGTCCCTATGGTCTTGAGATTGAGTCCAGTGCTAGCTGACTTTTGACCCTGCCAGCTGCAGATTTGATGAGCTTTGTCAGTTCCTGGCCTGGTCACAATGGTCATCCCCCCTGGGGCAATGCCTTACTTCCGTACGGAACAGCGCAAATCTAACAGTGACTATCTTGTCCTGAGGATGTGCTTACTGACTGTTGGCTGCAAACAGTGTTATAGTCACTGAGTCGATATAGAAACAACATGCCCCCGCCCAGTCAGAACAATTCTACACCAGCTGAAACTGGAAGGGCAGGGACAAATACGAAACAAGTAGCAAGGGATGCTGGGTACATTGGCCAAGTAAAACACTGAAATCATAAAACCCACACCAGACACAGTGCAAATGCAGCAGCTAGGTGCTAATGACATTAGCATAAGTAAGAGGGAACAGTTAACCTGAGGCTATTTTCCCTAGAGCATCGGAGGTTGAGGGGTGACCTTGTAGAGGTTTATAAAATTATGAGGGGCACAGATAGGGTGAATAGCCACGATCGTTTTCTCTAGATTATGGGAGTTTAAAGTGAGAGGGGAAAGATATAAAAGGGACCCGCGGGCCAACTTTTTCACATAGAGGGTGGTGCGTATATGCTGTTTTTTTTGCAACATCTAAAAGGCATCTGGATGGGTATACAAATAGGAAGGGTTTAGAGGGATAGGGCCAAATGCTGGCAAATGGGACTAGATTAATTTAGGATCTCTGGTCAGCATGGACAAGTTGAACTGAAAGGTCTGTTTCTGTGCTGTACATCTCTATGACTCTAAGTAACAATTAACAGGCAATAACAAATAATTCAAATTGTGTTAAGAGATCTTTTGTGCAACTCTTAAAAGGACAAATGGGGCCTTGATTTAACATCCCATCTAAAATATTGCATTTCTGACAGTGAAACTTTCCCCTGTACTGATGCTCTGTCAGTCTAGTGCTTCCTTAGCATTGTCCCTCCAACAGTATGATTCTGCCTCAGTACTGATTCTGTGATAGAGCTGCACTCCCTCAGCATTGACTCTCCTCTAGTAGAGTGCTCCCTCAGTACTGAGGGTTCCCTCCCACAGTGCATCCTCCCTCAGTATTGACCCTTCCATAGTGTGGCACTCCCTCAGTATTGACTTTCCAATAGTAGAGTGCTCCCTCAGTACTGAGGGTTCCCTCCCACAGTGCATCCTCCCTCAGTATTGACCCTTCCATAGTGTGGCACTCCCTCAGTATTGACTCTCCAATAGTAGCATGCTCCCTCAGTACTGATGTTTTCCTCCCACAGTGCATTCTCCCTCAGTCTTGGATTGTGAATTGCAATATCTTGCCTCCTCCTCCAATATTTCCCTTCTATTGTCTCCCAGGGAGTGGATCATGCTGAGACATATTTCTACAGCTGCTGTGGTCTTCTGTTATCATTCTGTTTCAAATCCTTCCTTCCCCTCCCATGGAAGCAAGTGGACTACTTTATTATGAAAGCCTTAGTGCTGACTCAATCCCCTTCCCTACAGCAATAATGAGGGGGAGACCTTTGGCATTTTGTTCCTGGATCCCTGGCACTTTGGCCAGCTTTACTGAACTTCAGTGGGCATTGATCATCCAACACAGTTTAAAATCAGACCCTGCAGTGCATCTTTGTAATGCAGCCGACAGTCAATGTTTCCACCATGCTGTTGTGACAAGTGGAGGTAGTGTCGTTATGAGCACACGGTCTGGTAGTTTAGTGATGGGATATGACATCCTACATGTTTGAGGTTAAAAATCACACAACACCAGGTTATAGTCCAACAGGTTTAATTGGAAGCACATGTTTGAGTCTATTGTGACCAAAGCTTCACTTTGTGTTCCTTTAACAGCAGTGTTACTTATAAATAAATGTGTTAAAGGCTCTGCTGGATCATCAAAGAGGGGAAACACAGAAACAAAGAAAGTAAGAGAAGACATAGGCCAATCAACCCTCTGAGCCTGCTCCTCCATTTAATATGATCATGGCTGATCATACAACTGTGTCCTTTAATCCCTTTAGCCCTACGAAATATAATTACCAAACTTCTTGAAAATACTAAATGCTTTGTCCTCAACCACTTTTTGTGGTGGAGAATTCCACAGGCTCACCACTCTCTGGGTGAAGAAATTTCTCCTTGCCTCAGTCCTAAATGCTCTACTGGTTTGATGGCTCAGTGGTTAGCACTGCTACCTCACAGAACCAAGGACCCAGGTTCAATTCCAGCCTTGGGTGATTGTTGGTGTGGAGTTTCCACATTCTCCCTGTGTATTTGTGGGCTTCCTTTGGGTGCTCTGGTTTCCTACCATGGTCTAAAGATGTGCAGGTGAGGTGGATTTGTCATCCTAAATTGCCCATAGTATCCAAGGATGTGCAGGTTAGGTGGATTAGTCATAGGAAATGCAAGATTAAAGGGTAGGTGGGTGAATGCTTTTTTTGGAGGATCAGTGTGGGCTTGATGGGCTAAATGGCCTACTTCCACATTGTAGGACTTCCATGATATCCTTCCCTCGTTATAAGGAACATCCTTCTTGTGTTTACCCTGTCTGGTACTGTTAAATGTTGAGAAGTTTCTATGTGAGCCCCCCTCATTCTCTAAACTCCAATGAATATTCAGTGTCAATTCAGTGTCTGTTTATATGTCAGTCCTGCTACCACAGGAACCTGTCTGGTAAACCTTTGTCATACTCCACCCATATCCAGGACATCTAGAAATCACACAAGCCCTAATAACCAGTATTACACATAATTATTTCAGGGACAGAGGGCGATTTAATCATGAGCAGCTGAAAGCCAGCCTTCCATCTTTATGGATTGAGAAGCATGCACATTTTTCCATGTGCCATACATGCACAGAACACAGAGTTACATATCAGACACCCGGCAAAAAAAACAGACCATTTAGCTCAGCTGCTCCATGCCAGTGTTGTGTTCCACCTGAAACGTCTCCCTTCCCTCTTCATCAAATACAATGAGTATAACCATCTTATCTTTTTTTTTAAATTTGATTGAGATCTGGCATCATTTGCTGGGACAGCAGTTAGTGCCTATTCTGAACTGCTCTGGAGAAAATGCTGGTGAGCTGCCTCCTTAGTTTTCTGCCATTCTCGATGCACAGTGCTGTTAGGGAGTGACTGCCAGAATTTCAAGCCAGTGACAATGAAAGAATGAGGAGACAGTTCTACATCAGGCTGGTGTGTGGCTGGAGGGGGACTTGCAGATGGTGGTATTCCCTTGCAGTTTTGTACCCTTATTCTTCCAGGTGGTAGAGGCTGTGGGTTTGGAAGGTGCTGTCGGAGGAGACTTGGTGAGTTACTGCAATGCATCATTTCATATCTCCCCAATCGACTTATCTAAGCTCACCTCAAATGGATCCATGCTATTTACCCCAACTACTCCCTGTGGTATCAAATTCCACATTTTAAACATTCTCTAAACAAAGAAATTTCTTCTGTATTCCAATTCAGATTTATTAATGACCCATGCAAAGAGCAATCTGTAACATGGGCCATCAGACAAGCCAGAAGTATTCTGAGTTTGCATTTTGTTAACTAATTGAGGGGTGGGGAGAAAACTGATTCATTTCCCCAGTATTCATGGGGTTAAGCACAAGTCTGTAAAACAGTCAAGGCTTCCCCAAGTTCAAACAAAGATTTTCCGTTAAAGTCTGACTGCTGGGGATGATAATTCATCCACAAAACTTCGATTGAGGAATGCTGTGACGGATTTAAGTTAACTGCGTTAAATCAATTATTGCAAACATGCTTTCAAAATGGATAGTTGTTTGGCATGAATAGAGCAACAGCAGGTGAAGAAGCATTTGGATGAAAAGACACAGATTTCCAGATAGGTGATAGAATATTATTTTTACATTCAGAATTGTTATGTCAAAGTGTTCTGTAATTATATATTAAATAAACAGCTTATAGAGTCATGGAGATGTACAGCATGAAAACAGTCCCTCCGGTCCAACTTGTCCATGCCAACCAGATATCCTAAACCTAATCTAGTCCCATTTGCCAGCACTTGGCCCATATCCCTCTCAACCCTTCCTGTTCATTTACCCATCCGGTTGCCTTTTAAATGTTGTAATTGTACCAGCCTCCATCACTTCCTTACACGCATCACCCTCGGTGTGAAGAAGTTACCCCTTCGGTCCCTTTTATATCTTTTCCCTCTCACCTAAACCTATGCCCTCTAGCTCTGGACTCCCCCAACCCAGGGAAAAGATTTTGTCTATTATCCTATCCATGCCCCTCCTGTTTATACAAACATCTATAAGGTTCAGCCTCCGACGCTCCAGGGAAAACAGCCTAGCCTATTCAGCCTCTCCTTATCGCTCAAATCCTCCAACCCTGGCAACATCCTTGTAAATCTTTTCGGAACCCTTTCACATTTCACAACATCCTTCCTGTAAGCAGGAGACCAGAATTGCATATTCTTAGTCCAATCACTAAATCTTCACATTGTTGCCACAAGTACGCTCCTGTCCTGTTTCACCTGAGCACCAAATATATTCTCTTACACATAATCTCTCCTCCTCCCTAAATGGTGTTCTATTGATGTGCCGAGTACAGGCATGTCATTATGTACTTCCAATTCTTTTAAAAGTTGGAAATAAGCATGCTGTTAATATTCCTGCTCCAATCTATATGGCTGTCAGTGTCTGGACTGAAAACCATATCAAGTTTCTGACATGATTTGGAGATGTCGGTGTTGGACTGGGGTGTACAAAGTTAAAAATCACACAACACCAGGTTATAGTCCAACAGGTTTAATTGGAAGCACTAGCTTTCGGAGCACCACCCCTTCATCAGGTGGTTGTGGAGGAGCAGCACTCTGAAAGCTTGTGCTTCCAATTAAACCTGTTGGACTATACCTGGTGTGTGATTTTAAAGTTTCTGACAGATACACAATGAATATGGTCACAGGTCAGAGTACCTTACAATCATCAGTGGAAGTTGCATGTCTTATTCTTTAAAGATGGGCCAACATTAAAAGGATTATGGCATTTCCAACCTGCCTGTCTCCTTGTTTCATACTGGAAAAAAGCAAAGTTGGAAATTCAACAGCCACTATCAACCTCCCACTGTACCACAATGGCTGATCATATCCATATTAGCCTGGGTGGCCATTAGAAATGTAAACCCAGTGACCATGTGACTGAAACCAGCTTCAATGAGTCCAGATTCGCTCTTATTAACACAGGCTCAGTAAATCCATCAGTTGTCAGCCAGTCTGAGAACCAAACTCTGAAATGCACTGTAAGAAATCAAGTAGCCAAATAATTAACCTCTGACTATTTCAAAATTCACCAGGGAATCAATCTCCTAGATATTTAACTACAAGAAATCTCACAATCTGCTGTGGACCCTTTGCTTTACAAGAACCTCATTTCAACTTTACATCATCAAATCTGTTCCCAAAACATAGGCCTGCCACAAGGAGACCAGAAATTGTAAATCACACACTGAATTTACTGTAAGCTGTGTGTGTGTATGCTCGCATGTATGTGTGTGTGTGTGCACGTGCGTGTGTGCATATGTAAGAACAGATGACTCCAACTGAGTATTATGTATTGCACTAAATATGGGCTGTATGAGAATAAATAATCTTTATTTAGATTCGTAAAAAAGCTTGCTGCTGAATAATTTAATTGAAAATTACATTCCTAGTGTAAGAAAAGCCACAGACCACATTCCAAAACACAAAAAACATGTTGATTACATACAATAAGAAAGCATATGCGTTCTGTTTACATACATAACAATTACATATCATTCAAACAATAACGCAAAGCCTGATTATCTGATCATTAGAACATTGCTGCTGTACGGGTGTGCAGTCAACATTTTGGCTGCTGACTTTGCATACTGCAGCAGTGCCTACATGTCAAAATGCTCAGCAAACAGAATTGTTAGTATAAAAACAGGCCATTCGACCTGACAGGTCTATGCTCATGATTTTGCAGCACAGAACATCCTCCTGATCTAACCAGATCAGTACACCCTCTTAATCTGTTCTCCCTTGTTGCTCAGTTCTCATCCACATAACTACATTGACATTATTCATTACAATACTCCTTGTAATAATGAGTTCCACACTCAAACCACTCTCTTGATAAAGACATTTCTCCTCAATTCTCTATTGGGTTTATCTCTGACAATCTTACATTCAGAGTCGCTAGTCTGGTATTCAGGTAGGAAACTGAAAAACTACCCTGCCACACTGACACTTACTCAATCTCAGAACAGTTATATCTCTTTCAGTGGGTGCTACTTGTACCTCTGAGGACAAAGGTTGTGGGTATAGCTCTTACTCCAGACTCATGAGTGCAAATCCTGACTTTGAAGAAGAGTAGGGCAGGAATCCTAGTTAATGTTTAACCCTCAACTAAACTCATTCCTAAATAGAGATCTGTAATCAAAGGTTTACATTTAAATTTTAACAACTCTGTTGGCCTTCTGGTCTTTTTGTTTGCTTCATTGCCCTATTAGGAACTTAGGAACAGGGGTAGGCCATTCAGCCCATTGAACCTGTTCTGCCATTCAACAAGATCATGGCTGATCTGTGGCCTAACTCCATGCACCTGTCTTTGGCCCAAATCCCTTCATGCCTTTGCTTAACAAAATTTTATCTATTTTAGATTTAAAATTAACAATTGATCCAGCATCCACTACCCTTTGTGGAAAGGAATTGCAAACATCTACCCCCCTTAATGTGTAGAAATGCTTCCTAACATCTCTCCTGAACAGTTTGGCCCTAATTCTCAGACCATGCCACAAATCTTCGATCAGATCACCCCTTCTAACGTTTGAGAGGAAATCGGCCTAATTTGTATAATCTCTCCTCATAATTGTATTTTTATTCTTTCATGGGATGTGGGTGTTGCTGGCTAGGTCAGCACTTATGGCCATCCTTGATTAAAGAGTCAACCACATTGCTGTGGGCCAGAGTCACATTTAGTCCAGACCAGGTAAGGATGGCAGTTTCCTTCCCTGAAGGACATTAGTGAACCAAATGGTGTTTTTTTCCCCAACAATCAACATCTGTTTTATGGCCATCATTAGACCCTTAATTCCAGATTTTTAATTGAATCCAAATTCTACCATCTGCCATGGCACAATTTGAAGCCGGGTTCCCACATCATTACTGGGGTCTCTGGACTAATAATCTAGCGATAGTATTATTAGGCTGTTGCTTCACACTTATGCTTGAAGTCCTGGTATCATTCTTGTAAATCAATGTTATACTCTCTCCAGGGTCAATATATCCTTCCTAATGTATGGTGCCCAGATTTGCTCACAGTACACCAAGTGGGGTCATAGTCATAGAGATGTACAGCATGGAAACACACCCTTCAGTCCAACACGTGCAAGCCAACCAGACATCGCAACACAATCTAGTCCCACCTGCCAGCACCCGGCCCATATCCCTCCAAACCCTTCCTATTCATATACCCATCCATATGCCTTTAAAACGTTGCAATTGTACCAGCCTCCACCCCTTCCTCTGGCAGCTCATTCCACACCTGCACCATTCTCTGCATGAAAAGGTTGCCCCTTAGGTCTCTTTTATATCTTTCCCCTCTCACCCTAAACCTATGCCCTCTTGTTCTGGACTCCCCAACCCTAGGGAAAAGATTTTGTCTATTTACCCTATCCATGCCCCTCATGATTTTGTAAACCTCTATAAGATCACCCCTCAGCCTCTGACACTCCAGGGAAAACAGCCCCAGTCTGTTCAGCCTCTCCCTATAGTTCAAATGCTCCAACCCTGGCAACATCTTGTAAATCTTTTCTGAACCTTTTCAAGTTTCACAACATCTTTCTGATAGGAAGGAGACCAGAATTGCACACAATATTCCAACAGTGGCCTAACTAGTGTCCTGGATAGCAGCAACATGACCTCCCAACTCCTCTACTCAATACTCTGACCAATAAAGGAAAGCATACCAAACGCCTTCTTCACTATTCTGTCTACCTGTGACTCTACTTTCAAGGACCTATGAACCTGCACTCCAAGGTCTCTTTGTTCAGCAACACTCCCTAGGACTTTACCATTAAGTGTAAAAATCCTGCAAAGATTTGTTTTCCCAAAATGCAGCACCTCGTATTTATCTTAATTAAACTCCATCTGCCACTCCTCAGTCCATTGGCTCATCTGATCAAGATCCCATTATAATCCAAGGTAACCTTCTTCACTGTCCACTACACCTCCAATTTTTGTGTCATCTGCAAATTTACTAACTGTACCTCTTAAGCTCACATCCAAAATATTTATATAAATGACGAAAGTAGTGGACCCAGAACCGATCCTTGTGGCACTCCACTGGTCACAGGCCTCCAACCTCAAAGACAACCCTCCAACACCACCCTCTGTCTTCTACCTTTGAGCCAGTTCTGTATCTAAATGGCTATTTCTCCCTGTATTCCGTGAGATCTAACCTTGCTAACTAGCCTCCCACGAGGAACCTTGTCGAACGCCTTACTGAAGTTCATAGAGATCATGTCTACCGCACTGCCCTCAATCAATCTTCTTCATTACTTCTTCAAAAAACTCAGTCAAGTATGTGAGGCATGATTTCCCACGGACAAACCGAATCAGGGTTTTATATAATGGTAGCATAGCTTTTGCAGTCATTACTGTTTACATATTAGAAAGAATGGAAAGATAGCAACAATTTACACAGCATGGGAAGAGGGTGTGGAATGAATGGGTAATATTTGGTGTAGACATGCAGCAGGAAATGTTAACTGATTAAATTCACATTTGGCAACTCAACCATGTCCCTCAACCAAAGTCACTTAAACAGAATATCTGGTCATTACTGCGTCGCTGTTTGTCGGAGCTTGCTGTGTGTCTATCAGCTGCTGTGTTTCCTATATTACAACGGAGGCTACATTTCAGCACAATTACTCTGCTGGATGTAAAGCACTCTGTGCCAGACCTGAGGTGAAAGGTGCATTAACAAATGCAGGTTCCTCCTTTCTCTGGAGCCTACAGGCTTTTGAAATGCAACTGCGGTGTCGCCCGATCACTGCATTAGGATGTATCACATCTTTGCTTCTCTTCTTTATATCCTTCTTGGTCTCCTGCACTATAACCCTACCATTGAGTTTTTCAATTTAAAAACAAAAGGTGCAACATATAATCAGAATGCACATTTGTTATCAAAGAGAGCTGAAGGAACCAGCATTGATTCAGGTCTTCAGTGAAAGGGCTCACTGATGAGCTTGCCTCTTCATCTATTTGTCTGTCGGAAGGCTGAAGAGCGGTTTGAAGTAGCTTACGAGTTGAGAAACTGCCGGGGAAATTTTACTCCAGTGATCTTAAGACAGAAGAACATTTGGTATTGATTTTGGCTGCTTTCAGTAATTCCAAAGTTAGTTAGGAGATGTTCTTCCAAAATGTGCACATTAGTAGCAGTGGGAGCAGCAACAACTGTAATGTGATGTGAGGTTTAAACGTAACCTGAGCCCACAGAATCACAGTAATAGGGAGAAAGGAAGAGTCATCAAAAAAAAACAAGATGATGAAAGAGAAAGAAATCAATTTTATTTTAGCATTAATGAAATACTTTTGGAAACAAGGAAAGCATAAAATGCATGGGTTTGAAATACTGTCCTGGATAGGGTAGGATTTATACAATTAAACATAGGGCCTCGGTTAGTGTGGTAGAGCAGAGAGACCTACGGGTTCAGGTGCATAATTCTTTGAAGTCAGTATCACACATAGACAGGGTGGTTAAGAAGGTGTTTAGCATGCTTGCCTTCATTGTCTCAGACTTTTGCGTTTAGGAGTTGGGATGTCGTGTGGAGGTTGTACAGGATGTTGGTAAGGCCTTTTCTAGGATATTGTGTCCAGTTCTGGTTGCCCTAGTATTGGGAGGATATTATGAAGCTGGAGAGGGTTCAGAAAAGATATACCAGGATGCTACCAGGAATGGAAGGTTTGAGTTATAAGGAGAAATTAAATAAGCTCAGACTTTTTTCACAGGAGGATAGGAGGTTGAGCGATGACCTTATAAAGATTTTTAAAATCATGAGGGCATAGATAAGGTGAATGGTATGTGGCTTTTCCCTATCGTAGGGGATTTCAAGTCCATGGGGCATATTTTTAAGGTGAGAGGAAAAGGATTTTAAAAAAGACATGAGGAGCAACAGAGAGTGGTTCTTGTGTGGAATGAATTTAGAGGAAGTGGTGGATATGGATATGTGTACAGTTACAACATTTAAAAGACATTTGGAAAAATAGATGAATAAGAAATGTTTAGAGGGTTATGAGCCAAGTGCAGGCAGGTGGGATTAGTTTAATTTGGGATTATGGTTGGCACGGACAGGTTGGACCGAAGGTCTGTTTCCATGTTGTGTGACTCATGACTCTCAGTGTGGGATATTGTATTGTCACATTGGTAGGCATTATATCGAAGGCTAGGAATGTGTTTTAAGAATATCATGTGCAGAAAATCTCTGATCTCCCAATGGCCATAGTTTCTGAGTGTAACTTAACCATAGGAGAGAAAACAAAAGAACTTACATTTCTATAGCACCTTTTACAACCTCAGGATGTCCCAAAGTGCATTGAAGTCAACAAAACCGGAGGACATAAAAGCATAGGTAGGCTATTCAGCCCATCAAGTCTCTTCTGCCTATCAGTTAAATCATGGCTGATCCGATATCTATCAAGCCCACTTTCCTGCCTTCTCCCATAATTTTTGATACCCTTCCTGATGAAAAATCTGTCCATCTCAGCCTTTCGTATACCTTATAACCCAACCTCAATAGCCCTGTATGGTAAAGAATCTACAGATCCACTACTCTCTGAGAGAAGAAATTCCTCCTCATCTCTGTCTTAAATGTGCAAACCCTAATTCTGAGATAATGCCATCTGGTCCTCGACTCTCTCACAAGGGGACCTCTCCGCATCTACCTTGTCAAATTTTCTAAGAATCTTGCATGTTACAATAAGGTCACCTCTCATTTTTCTATATTCCAATGAGTACATCCAGTCATACAATCATTGAGTCATACTGCATGGAAACAGGCCCTTCGGCCCAACTCATCCATGCCGATCAGATTTCCGAAACTGAACTAGGGGGAGGAGGGGAAAGGGGGAGGAGGGGAAAGGGGGAGGAGGGGAAAGGGGGAGGAGGGGAAAGGGGGAGGAGGGGGAAAAAGGGGAGGAGGGGAAAGGGGGAGGAGGGGGAAAGGGGAGGAGGGGGAAAAAGGGGAGGAGGGGAAAGGGGGAGGAGGGGGAAAGGGGGAGGAGGGGAAAGGGGGAGGAGGGGGTAAGGGGAGAGGGAAGGGGGTGGAGGGGGGGAGGAGAGGGAGGAGGGGGGAGGGGAGAGGGAGGGGGGTGGAGAGGGGGAGGAGAAGGGGGAGGAGAGGAGGGGGAGGAAGGGAGAGGGAAGAGGTGGGGGGGAGGGAAGGGGGTGGAGGGGGGAGAGGGATGGGGGTGGAGGGGGGAGGGGAGGGAGGGGAAGGGGAGGAGGGGTGAAGAGGGGAGGGGAGGAGGGGTGAAGAGGGGAGGGGAGGAGGGGATAAAGAGGGGAGGGGAGGAGGGTGGAGGAGGGGGGAGGGGAGGAGGGGGAGGAGGGAGGCGGGGAGAACGGGGAGAGGAGAAGGGTGGAGGGGAAGGGGAGGAGAGGAGGGGAAAGGGAAGGAGAGGAGGGGAAAAGGGAGAGGGGGAGGAGAGGAGGGGGAGAGGGGAGCGGGAGGAGAGGAGAGGAGAGGGAAGGAGGGGAGTGGGGGAAGGGAAGGGAGGAGGGGAATGGAGAGGAGGGAGAGAGAGGAGGGGGGGAGGGAGAGGAGGGGAGGGGGAGGGGAGGGGGGAGCGGCGGAGGAGGGGAGGTGGGAGGGGAAGGGAGAAGGCAAGAGGGAGGAGGGGAAGGGGAGAGTGGCGGAGGTGAAGGGGAGAGGGGAGGAGGGGGAGGCGGGAGGAGGGGAAAGGGGGTGGGGGAGGAGGGGAAGGGGAGGGGAGGAGGGGAAAGGGGAGGGGGAGGAGGAAAAGGGGAGGGGAGAGGAGGGAAAGGGGAGAGGGAGGAGGGAAATGGGAGCGGGGGAGGGGGAGGAGGGGAAGGGGAGGAGGGGAGGGAGAGGTGGGGAGGTGGGGAAAGTGGAGGGGGAGGAGGGGAAGGGAGGAGGGAGGAGGCAAGGAGGGGAAGAGAGGAGGGGAAGGGGAGGGTAGGAGGGGAGAGGGGAGGTGGAGGAGGGGGAGGGGAGGGGAGGGGGTAGGAGGGGAGAGGAGAGGGGAGGGATAGGAGGGGAGAGGGGAGGTGGAGGAGGGGAGGGAGGTGGAGGAGGGGAGGGGTGAGGGGAGCGGGGGAAGGGGAGAGAGCGGGTGGAGGGGAGAGGGGAGGAGGAGAGTGGGGAGGAGGGGGAGGGGAGAGGGAGGAGGGGGGAGGGAGGAGGGGAGGAGGGGAGAGGGGAGGAGGGGAGAGAGGGAGGAGGGGAGAGAGGGGGAGGGGAGAGGGAGGAGGGGAGAGGGAGGAGGGGAGGAGGGGAGAGAGGAGGAGGGGAGAGAGAGGAGGGGAGTGGGAGGAGGGGAGAGAGGAGGCGGGGAGAGGGAGGAGGGGAGAGGGGGAGATGGTAGGAGGGGAGGAGGGAGATGGGAGGAGGGGGAGATGGGAGGAGGGGGAAGTGGGGGAGGGGAGGAGGGGGAGGAGGGGAGGGGAAGGGGAGGAGGGAGGAGGGGAGGAAGGGGAGAGGAGGAAGGGGAGGGGGAAGGGGAGGGGGAGGAGGGGAGGAGGGGGAGAGGAGGAGGGGAGGAGGGGAGAAGGGAGGAGGGGAGGAGCGGAAGGGGAGAGTGGAGGGTGAGGAGGGGAGGAGGGGAGGAGGGGAAGGGGAGAGTGGAGGGGGAGGAGGGGAAGGGGAGAGTGGAGGGGGAGGAGGGGGAGGGGAGGGAGGGGGAAGGAGGGGAGGGGGGGAGGGAGGAAGGGAAGGGGAGAGGGGTGGGGGTAGGGGAGGGGTGAGGAGGGGAGGAGAGGGGAGAGAGAGGGGAAGGGGGAGAGGGGAGGGGAGGAGGGGAGGAGTGGAAGGGGAGAGAGGAGGAGGAGAGAGAGGAGGAGGGGAAGGGGAGGTGGGGAGTGGGGAGGAGGGGAGCGGGGAGGAGGGGAGAGGGGAGAGGAGGGCGGGGATGAGGGGAGAGGGGAGGGGAAAGAGGGGAAAGAGGGAAGGGGAAAGGGGAGGAGGGGAGAGGGGGGTGGGGGAGGGGAGGGGGAGGAGGGAAGGGGAAAGGGGGAGGGGGAGGCGGGGAAGGGGAGGAAGGAGGAGGGGAGAGGGGAGGGGGAGGAGGGAAGGGGAGGAGGGGAAGGGGGAGTGGAGAGGGGAGGAGGGGAGAGGGGGAGGAGGGGAGAGGGGAGAAGGGGAGAGGGGAGGAGTGGAGAGAGAGGGAGGGGGAGGGGATAGGGAGGAGGGGAGATGGGAGGAGGGGAGAGGGGAGGAGGGGAGAGGGAGGAGGGGAGAGGGGAGGAGGGGAGAGGGAGGAGGGGAGAGGGAGGAGTGGAGAGGGAGATGGGGGGATGGGAGAAGGAGAGATGGGTGGGAGGGGAGATGGGAGGAGTGGAGATGGGAGGAGGGGAGGAGTGGAGATGGGAGGAGGGGAGAGGGGAGGAGGGGAGATGGGAGAAGGGAAATGGGAAGAGGGGAGATGGGAGGAGGGGGGAAGGAGGAGGGGAGGAGGGGGAGGAGGGGGACGGGGAGGAGGGGCGGAGGGGAGGAGGGGAGGGGAGGGGGAGGAGGGAGGGGGTGAGGAGGGGAGGGGTGAGGAGGGGAGGGGGAGGGGAGGAGAGGGAGAAGGAGAGGGGAGGAGGGGGAAGGGGAGGAGGGGAGGAGAGGGGAGGAGGGAGGGGGGAGGGGAGGAGGGGAAGGGGAGGGGGAGGAGGGGAGGAGATGGGGAGGGGAAGGAGGGGAGGAGATGGGGAGGGGAAGGGAGGGGAGGAGGGAAGAGGGGAGGAGAGGAGAGGGGAGCGGAGGAGAGGAGAGGAGGAGACAGGAGGGGAGGAGGGGAAGGGGGAGGGGGAGAGAAGGAGGATGATGGGAGAGGGAGGGGGGAGAAGGGGTGGGGAGGAGAGGGGGGAGAGGGGGAGGAGGGGAGGGGGGAGAGGGGAGGTGGAGGGGAGGGGAGGGGGGAGGAGAAGGGGGAGGGGAAGGAGGGGAGGGGGAAGGGTTGGTGGGGGAGGGGGAGGGGGGAGAGGGGAGGTGGAGGGGAGGGGAGCGGGAGGAGGAGAGGGGAGGTGGGGAGAGGGGAGGTGGGAAGAGGGGAGGGCAGAGGGGGGAGGGGAGGGGGAGGAGGGGAGGAGATGGGGAGGGGGAGGGGAGGAGATGGGGAGGGGGAGGAGGGGAGGAGGGAAGAGGGGAGGGGAGGAGAGAAAAGGGGAGGGGAGGAGAGGGGAGGGGAGGAGGGCAAGTGGGAGGGGAGAAGGAGGAGGATGGGAGAGGGAGGGAGAGGGGGAGGAGGGGAGAGGGGAGGAGGAGAGAGGAGGATGGAGGGGGAGGAGGGGAGAGTGGAGGATAGTGGAGGGGAGAGGGGAGAATGGAGAATGGAAGAGGGGAGGGGAGGTGGGGAAAAGGGAGGAGGGGAGGGGGAGGGGAAGGGGGGAGGAGGGGTGGAGGGGAAGCGGGGGAGGAGGGGGGAGGGGAGAGGAGGGGAAAGGGGAGGATGGGCAGCAATACAAACCCCACTGTGCAATCAGTTCGCAGGGAAATGCTGATGAACCCCACATCCCTCTCTTGGTTATATGCTTTTTTTTCCCTAACTGCGATAGTACTTATTTATTCCTCTCCTGATTATACTTCTCAGCTAAGGTTTTCCTGATTGGCCCAGAGTAACAACCCCAATCGAGCACTTCGCAGCTCATGAGGTCAACCTGATCCCAAACACTACACTTTCCCAGTCATGTACCTGTTCAAATGTCTTTTATATGGTGTAACTATACCTGCTCCTACCACTTCCTCTGGCAGCTCATTCCATATACATACCACCCTCTATGTGAAAAGGTTACCCCCCACCCCAGTTCCTTTTCACTCTTTCCTCTCTCATCTTAAAAATACGTCCTCTAGTTTGGGATTCACCTAGCCTGCGTAAAAGACCTTGGCTATTCACACTATCCATGCCCCTTCTGGTTTTATGAACCTCTATAAGGTCACCCCTGCCTCTGAAGCTCCAGGGAAAAAAAGCCCCAGCCTATCCAGCCTCTCCTTATACCTCCAACCTTCCAGTCTTCCATGTACTGAGATGAGAAGAAATGTCTTCATCCAGAGAGTGTTGAGCCTGTGGGAATTCTCTGCCATGGAAAGTGTCTGCGGCCAAAATATTGAATGTTTTCAAGAAGGAGTTTGATAAAGCTGTTCGGACTAAAAAGATCAAAGAGTGTAGGGAGAAAGCAGGAACAGCGTACTAAGTTGGCTGATCATCCATAATCAGATAGAATGGGAAAGCAGACTCGATGGGCTGAATGGCCTACTTCTGCTCCTATTTCCGATGTTTCTACATTTCCAAATGTAAGAGAAGGTTCCTGTCGGGAAAGCTGACCTATCTGAATGGTTCTGAGAACTTAATAGCAAACTGTAACCTACTGTCAGCAAACTGAATGTTTGCCTCTTGCCTAAATAAGTTCTCCCCACTCCCTGGCCACTGCATGCCCTTTGAAAAGCTTTGGGTGGGCCCCAAAGATTCCACCCATTAATTCGATTTGGGTGTGGTATTAAGCTGCTGGGGCTTTTTGTTTAAAATACAAGTACAACCTTGGCAAAAAAGTATTCAAATTGGTTTCAACTTTCGCAGCACCTATAAATAGCAACCATTAACATTGAAATATGATCATTCAGCCAGACTGCCTCAGCCAAAGACCTGCTGGTTATGAATCAGCAGAAAATGGTTCCCTCCCACGTTACTTCATATGGTGCTCAAATATATTAGCAATTCATGAGACGGTTATTAATAATACTGATACCAGTCAGACAGACAATGAGTAGGGTACAATTGGCTTGTATCCCACTGGGGAGAAAACCATCATATATCCACAGTCTAGCTGATCTCCAAAAACTGGGTTGACATCCAGCAGACTATTTGCATCTGGACAGATTGATCTCTAACCCAATGATCATCCCCTAACCTCTTGAGTCAAGCTTTTTGTCTTCAAACTCTATTCTTGTAAATTGGATATTGCAGCACTGAAAGCTGACTTCCTGCCCAGTAGTAAGACTTTGGTCCTTTGAATAGACTGACTCTTCCTTCATTGCAAGGGGCTCCTTAGCCCTGTTTGGAGCACACCAGAAGAAGGCAAACAGCGAAGGAGGAAGAGGAAGAAGTGGCTCGAGAATCTTATAAGCAAGAGCTGGGTTAGGATCCTGGCTGAAGGAGAATACTGTGGACAAATGGATTGATTGTATTTGCACAGTAAGGGATTGAGTTTTACCAACTGCAATCTCATAGAAACCAACTTCTATCTATTAAGATTTCACAGCAAGAAATTGTCTACAATTAATTCTAATTATGCAGTAAGAAAACCGCCTTTGTTAATTACAAGTGTACAGTAGGTAATTAGATTGAATTAATTACATGTACTCGACTTTATCAGTTATATGTCCATGGGACTGTTACAAGGCTGGTCAGTTAGATATTCCTCTGATGTCAGTTACAGGTTCATAATCAGCGACAATAATGTTGCTGCCCAGAAACAAATATTTGTTCAAATTCTTCACGGTTAGTTTCAAGGTGAGGTATGCTTTCTCCCTGAGGTCACCCTTGGTAACTTAGAAATTGAAAGCATCTAAAAATGTCACATCAAAATACTAAGCTAGAGAAAAAAAACCCAACAGTATCAGCTGTAGAGCATTAATAGAGGGGAGGATGGTGAATTCTTGGTAACTTTAATAGATAACAGTAAGGTTCTCACTAAAGAATAATCCCAATGCCCAGACTGGCTGAGGTTGCTATGTAGGACTCTCCTTTTTCAATCACTCCATTGCCTGAGATGTGGTGACCCTCAGGTTAAACAACCAGGAGTCATCTCTCTCTAATGAGATAGAAGTTAGTCTGATAAGACTATGACAACCCAACCTTTAGTCAGGGATGCTCTCTAAAATTCAACTGGAACAGTGATCATTGTTGTCCATCACTAGTTACCTGTGAACTGATTGAGGGGTCATTTTACAGGACAGTCAAGATTCAACATCATCACTGAGAGTCTGCAGCTACAGGTAAGCCAGACCGGGTAAAGATGGCATATTTCCCTCGCTAATGGACATCAATGAACCAGATAGGTTTTTATCATAATCAGTGACAATTGTCATAGTCACTGCTGGACCAGCTTTTAATTCTAGAGTTTATTGAATTCAAATTTCACCATCAGCCTCTGGGGATTCTAATGAATATCCTCTGAATACTGGATTAGAGTTTTGGATTACTCACCCAGCGACATGACCACATTGCCATTGCCTCCTTACTGTAATTTCACAGATATCAAGCTAACCTCTACGGGAGGACTGTATAACCGTTCACAAGAGTTGATCTTTCAGCCCCAAGCCCCAAGCCCCAAGCTCATATCCAGTCAAACATTTCAGGGACTCAACACCTCCCTGAGTGTAAACTTAAATCAGGTCTCTACCCCACCACATGCCAAAGTGAGGATAAGCACTCAGCATTTTGGCAATCTCATTCCAGGGAGGCCACAAACTGCAGGTGTGGAAATTGAGAAGTGTCGGACTGGTAAAGCCAAACTTGCTCCTTGGAAACTGAAGATAAAATAGACAGCGACTCAGCGCAATAGCCATCCTGAGTGTGACTTGGAGGCCATTGATTCTGACACTAACTTTCTGAAGATGGTAACTTCTCCTAGTTCTGTGCCTTGATATCCCTTGCAAGGAAGAATCCCACCAAGCATTTCACTGTAGAATACACTTGGCTTTGGAGATGCACTACTTCAGGATTAGTTCATGGATGCTGAACAGATCCTTCTATTTTAATTCATTTTTATTTTTATTTTTCATTTTATCTTTAATTTTATTGCAAGATTTAGCTTATTTCATATAAATAGTTAGTTTTGTGCTTCAAGACCATGAGACCATAAGATCTAGGAGCCAGGAGCAGGCTTTACAGCCCATCACGTCCTATCCACCATTGAATGAGATCATCGAAATGAACCCATTATGAGTTTTGATGCTGACAACTGTAAATTGGAAAGTCAAGGTTGGCTTTGGTTTAAATATATGATTTAAATTAAATTAGATATCCAGTGTTGCTACATTTGTCTGCGTGTCAGCACATCTCTATGACTCTGTGTGTTTCAGATGGGATGTTAAACCAGGGTTCCATCAGTCTGTTCAGGTGGTTGAAAAGAAAGTCTTTATTTATGTCACATCTTCCACAGCCTCGACACATCTTAAACTGCTTCACAGTGATGAACTTTAGCAGCCTAGTCACTCTAGTAATGCAGGAAATGCCAATTTACACACACCAAGATTGCACTGACAAATATGATAATGATCAGATGATTTGCTTTATAGTGATGTTACCTTAGGGATGAATATTGTTGACAGTGTGGTGCTGGAAAAGCACAGCAGGTCAGGCAGCATCCGAGGAGCAGGGAAATCGACGTTTCGGGCATAAGCCCTTCATCAGGAGGGCTGATGAAGGGCTTATGCCCGAAATGTCGATTCTCCTGCTCCTCGGATGCTGCCTGACCTGCTGTGCTTTTCCAGGACCACACTGTCAACTCTGGTCTCCAGCATCTGCGGTCCTCACTTTCTCCTTTGGGATGAATATTGACCAGGACACTCAAGGGAATTCTCCCCGTCTTCCGTAAAATAATGCTGTGAAATCTTTGTTGTTGACCTGTGAAGGCAGAGAAAGTTAAACATCCAATCTGGAATTAGGTTGCACCTCTAACAGTGCAGCATTCCCTTCATACTATCTGCTGAGTATTCGTGCTGAAGTCTCTAGAGAAGGCTTTGCCTGAACCTCTATCCTGATGAATCAGAGGCGAGGTTGTAATCTCAGAGCCGGGGCTAACATCCCAATGATCGATCTTAAAAGATGTAGGGTATTTCTGACAAACATTTATCTTTCAACTGACACCAACAAAACCAAATAACCAGTCACACATCTCACTGGTCGCTCTTGCTGTGAATTAATTAATTTGCCTTGTTTACAAGCAAAGTAACAATGACTCCCCCTCAGAAATAATTCAATGGCTATAAATCATTCAGAGGTGACAGGAAAATGTGAGAGGTGTGAAATAAAATGCAAATTAAAGTTCTTCTCTGCTATTGTATCACACAGGCTATTTAAGATAATGCAGAGTTTTATTTTCAAAGTTCGCGCTGAGGATCATGAACTGATCGCTGTGAAGGGGTTAATGGAGTGGTGATGGCGATGGGTTTTTTTTATTCATTTATGTGATGTGGGCATCGCTGGCTGACTAGCATTTATTACTCATCCCTAAGTTGCCCCAAGATGGTGGTGGTGAGCTGCCTCCTTAAACCACTGCAGGCAACTCCCAATGCCGTGAGGGAGGGAATTCATCCCAGCGACAGTGAATGAACGATGATATATTTCCCAAGTCAGAATGGTGAGTGGCTTGGAGGGCAACGTGAAGGTGACGGTGTTCCCATATATCTACTGCTCCTGTCCTTCTAGATGGAAGTGGAATCATAGAATCCCTACAGTGTGGTAGCAGGCCATTTGGTCTATCAAGTTACATTAACCCTCTAAAGAGCATCCCACCCGGACCCCTCCTCTATCCCTGTAACTCTGCATTTTCAATGGCTAGGAGAAAGTGAGGACTGCAGATGCTAGAGACCAAAGTAAAAAAGTATGGTCCTGGAAAAGCACAGCCGATCAAGCAGCATCCAAGGAACAGGAGAGTCGATGTTTCGATCATAAGCTCTTCATCAGGAATGTCATTCCCGATGTTTTGAGCATAAGCACAGCCGATCAAGCAGCATCCAAGGAACAGGAGAGTCGATGTTTCGATCATAAGCTCTTCATCAGGAATGACATTCCCGATGAAGAGCTTGCGATCGAAACGTCGACTCTCCTGCTCCTCAGATGCTGCCTGACCAGCTGTGCTTTTCCAGTGCCACACTTTTTGATTTCCCTTGGCTAACCACCTAGCCTACACATCACTGGTCACAATGTGCAATTCAACATGGTCAATCCACCCAATGTGCATGTCTTTGCACTGTGGGAAGAAACCCATGTTGAAATGGGGAGAAACCTCACACGTCTCCTGAGGGTGGAATTGAACTCAGATCCCTATCACTATTCGGCAGCAATGCTAACCACTGAGCCACTCCGGTCGTGAAATGATTGTAAGTTTGGAAGGTGAAGAGGTGAGTCATGGAGACGGGAGTGGAGATGGCAAAGGGGATAGTGTTGGTGATAAAAGAAGGGTGTGGTGACGGTGATGGTGGTGGTGAAGGGAACAATAAGGTAGTCATGGTGGGAGTGTAGTGGGGATTGACGGTGGTAGTGAAAGGGCTAGTTGGAGTGAAATGGGTGATGGAGGTGTAGAGGGGTTAGTGAGGCTTGTGGTGAAGGGAGATTTCAGTGGTAGATCTGCTCATTGGCAGGTCCAATTATCTGAAGTGTATTGGCTTCGTGTGCTTTCAACCACAGGGAAATAATAATGTGAGTAAACTCTAGCCTGTACCTTTAAAATTACCCAGCTATGACTGTGTACATGTATTTTATACATTTGCTGCACACACCTCCACAAAATACAAATTACACAATTATCTTGTTCAAACCTGCCTTTATCAGGATTAGCAGAGTAATGTTCTCCTTATTCTATTGAAAAGCCCCTTGAAATTTGAATGGGGATTATACTGTGCTCATTATATTTCCATTGCAAATCTCGTTTATAGAGAGCATTACTGTCAGCATAATGAGATACCTTAACACCATATTAACATATAGAAATCATGTCTCCATTCTATTCTTTTTCTGTGTCTCACATATATCAATGTAATGCAGCTTCTTAAATAGCTTCTGCTATTTTTATTAAAATTCTCCTCATTGGAAAGATTCATTCAAGATTATCCTTAATTTGGTGCCGACTCATTTGAAGTGTAATCTGACCACAGAATGCCTGTGTCAGTAAGGAGTATCTTCTCTCAGGCTGGGGGGTAGACTGTTGAGGCACAGTACTGGGACTTATGGACCCTATGTCTTACTATTTAGAGGCAATAAAGATACAATGGTAAATCAAACAATAAATGATATTCTATTCTACATTATATTCTATTCTAAGAAGCCTATTACGGAATTCAATAGAAACTTCTTTACTAAGACAGTAGTGAGAATGTATAATGTACTACCAGAGGGAAGAGGTGAGGTAAACAGTTTAGATAAATTTAAGGAGATGTAACCTGTGAATAGTAAAGGAGTAGAAATTTATTCATATAGGTCTAAGTGAAATAGTACAGCTAGAGCTTTCGCTGGAGGAATAACATTGGCATAAACTGAAATAATTGATTAAAAGGAAAATATTGTAAGTGCTGGAAATCTGAAACAAATGCAGAGAACATTGGAGAAACTCGGCAGGTTTGGCAGCATCTGCATAGAGAGAAACAGAGCTCCTGTAGCATAAGAACTAAACTTGGGGAGGACAAAGTCACTATAGTCGCAGAGAGTTGTTCTCTCGTCAGACAGAGACAACTGGCAGTGAGATTAACCTCAACATTGCACCGTGCTTCAGGCTAGCTTGAGAAGGCAGATCTGCATGACAACCTGTCAATACTAGGAGTTGGTATTACTCTGCATCACAAGCCTGCTCTCCAGCCAACTGATCTAAATGTGTGCAATGTATTACTGAGAGATTTAATAAACATTTTCTGCAGTTCTTGGCGTTTACATACATTATGGAGGCACTAATGTGTCTGGGCTAATGCTGAGCAATTCAGTTACAAACTGAATTGGGGTGGTACAGTGTCTCAGTGGTTAGTGTTGCTACCTCACAGTGCGAGGGACCCATGCTCGATTTCAGCCCAGCTGACTGTCCAAGTGGGGTTTGCACATTCTCTCTGGACAAAGGACGTTACAGCACAGGAACAGGCCCTTTGATCCTCCAAGCCTGCATCTCCCCTAAACTTTTCCCCTCTCACTTTGAACTCGTGAATTCAAATTTCTTCCCGCAGTCCCAAGATGTGCAGGTTAGATAGATTGGCAATGCTAAAGTTTCCATAGTGTCCAGGGATGTGCAGACTAGGTGGGTTAGCCTTGGGAAATGAAGAAGGGTCACCAGTCCTGAAATGTTAACTTTGATTTCTCTTCACAGATACTGCCAGAGTTACAGGGATAGGGTAGTGGAATGGGTCTGGTGGGATGCTCTTCGAAGGATCAGTGTGCACTTGATGGGCTGAATGGCCTGCTTCTGCACTGTAAGGATTCTATGAAACTGTAGCATGTTTCCCTCAGCATGTCGTGCTGCAAGTGGCCACAGTGAGATGGAGTACTGGGAACTTCATATCATCAGGTCACATGCTACGATATTGCATTGACATGCTGAGCCAGTCTCTTATAAGTATGTTGCATACTAGCTGTGAAAAATACAACAATATTTAGACAGAGAGCAGTTATCAAATCTCTAATAGTAGGGCTAAATTACTGTTCATTATTTCAGTCCATTGCCCATTTTCCTAAAATTATCTTCAAACTTAATTGAAACCCTTTGCTGAGATTTTCTGCAAGCAATGTAATTTCAAGCTGACATGTTTTAAATTCATCTTCCTCAAACTGCAAAACTCTCCATCAGCCGCTGATTCGACAACATTATTTTCCTTCTACAGATCGATAGAATTGGAGAAAAAAATTGTTATAATTAAATATTTAAAGCAGTTTTATTTTTGAACAGTATTGACTCTCTCTGTCTAAGCACGGCTGTCTGTGTTCAATTTCTAAATTAATCAAGTCAGCGTTACTGATCCACGTTGTGTGTATCTCTGATACTTAGTGACATTTGTTGTTCTGCTTAGATGTTAACATTGACTCATGAAAATAACCCAGGACATATCAGATAGAATAATAGCCTGGGCATGGGCTGTGGCATCGAAACGGCATCCCAGCTGGGATCAGGTGTTGAGGGTCTCTGGTTTCATCCCTGCAGCTTTTACAGAACCATGTGGAGATATTTCAGCATAACTCTTATATAAATGCAAATGTTTCATTCACATTTAAGTTGCCATTGTATGCTCAAAGGCAATTAGGGATGGGCTTGCCAGTTACACCCACATTTCATGAATGAGTCAAAGAAAATTAGATAGATGGTGACAAGTACTGAAGTTGCTGGAAAAGCTCAGCAGGTCTGGCGGCAACGAGTGAAGAGAAATCAGAGTTAACATCTTGGGTCCAGTGACCCTTCAGAGGGAGGAATTGCTTTCCCAGGAATTTTTGTTTTGTTTCTGATATACAGTGTCCACAGTTCTTTCGGTTTTGTTTGTTACATGGTGAAACTGAGAAAAGCATAAAATGAGTCCCAGATTGACCAAGTTCCTTTGCCTTCATAAAACAGAAAGACTGAGTTAAATTGGAACAATAGTGGAACATTCAAACCCCTTTGTCTAGAATTAAATCATGGTTGATCTGTACTTCAACTCCATTTACCAGCTTCACCTTCCTTCCCCTTTGACAGCCTGACCTACACAATTGCACCAATTAAATTTTTTGCAAGTTTCCATTGCCCCTGTCGGCTTGAGGAAGAGAATTCTTGGTTCCAACTATCTTTGATGTGAAATAGCACCACCTGATTTCCATCTAGATGTTATGACCAAGCTCTGATTTTAATATTACATCCCTTCTTTGTTGAGACACCCATGCTGTGGGTGTGAAATAACTGCACAGAGACTGGTATCCCATCACCAAGTCACCCTTTATTTATTTCTGCACAGTACATTGACCGCGGCCAGCCACCTCAGAGTCAGTCCCTGGAATGAGGAGACTCTCTGAATCCCCTGTATATATCTCTCAGCCATGGGCTGTCTGATTGGCCCACGTTAACGCCCCCAATCAAGGATCTCATCGTCAAGAAGATCCATCTGGTTCCAATCACTACACAGTAGAGCAGCCATCCAGCCAACTGAGCTAACCACTCCCCTATGTTTTCCCTTGCTCTATTCATAGTGATTGGAACAAGATCAGCCAGGTGGACCTCATAGAATATGAGTTCCCTGATTGGGGCTGTTAACCTGGATCCAATCAGGGAGCCCTGGCTGACAGATATAAGCAGGAGTGTCAGGGGTTCAGCTCACTCAAGGAGCGGCTCTGTATTAGCTGGGTCAGTGTCACGTGCTAAGTACATGTTAATGAAGGGTGACTTGGAGACGGGATACCAGCCACCGTGGAGTCAGTTCAGTCATAGTGCTGTGAAACAAATTTGCAACTGAAGGAGAAGGAAATCTTTTTGACTAGCTTTTAAACATGACGCTGTTCATTCAGTGTTTTTTGTTTTTGCTTCAGTTTGTCAGCATTCTTTATTTTCTTCTCCTTTGGTCTCTGTAGTGCAGGGTGTTGTCATGCACACAGTAAGGCTTAAACGTCTCCTCTCAGCTTGCTGCACAACTGACAGGCCCTGGTTCCACAACATGAAGCTAGTGGAATGTAATCTCACTGAAGCGGCTCAATTTCTCACCAAACCGCAGATAAAGAGACAGGCAGGTGAATGGGAGGCAAAGTTGGAGACTATATTCTCTCAATATTTAAAATGCCATAAACTTCCAGATCGAGACAACAATTTTTTATTCACAAATCAAGGTTTTGACGGAGCTCTTGTGAAAACAATGCAGCCGTATCAAATTTGCAATGCACCCTGCTCAGATCACAGTGAGAATATTGTTCACATTTCTGGCCTCCATATTAAGTAATAGGTTTAGAAGCATGAGAAGGAATGCAAAAAAAAAAAGGTGATACCATAATGGAGAGATTCCAGCTTAAGGGGAGAAAATGAAATGGATTTGGGGCTTTTCTTTCTAGTTCAAGGGCTATTGCTCAAGAACAACAGGAATATGATTGGATTGGACATACTATTGGAAGGATCCAAACTATGGACCATAAATGGAAAGTTGTTACCAATAAATCCAATCGGGAAACAAGGAGAATTAGTTAACTCAGAGATTGGTTAGAACATGGAGCTTGTTAGCACATAAAGAGGTTAAAGTAAACTTCAACACTTCCAATGACCTCTTGTGATAGAGCAGTATCGTTTTGACCTCCAGACTACAAGGTCTGGGTTCACAATCCCAATTGTGTGTCACGAAATGCCTGAACAGATTGATTAAAAATACTAGATGGCTCCAATTGAAAACTGGCTGAGAATGAGCGAGAAAGGAATAGGAAGAAATGCTGAGATGAGGCAGATGGAATGAGAGAAGTCTTATGTGGAATATAAAATCCAACATAAATCAGTGAGACCAAAAGGCCTCTTTCTATGCCGTGCACTTTATATGATCTCCCAGAACCCTGAACAGTTATTGGTGGGGGTGGGGTGGGGTGGGGTGGGGGTGGGGAGCGAGAAGGAAGGGGAAAGAAAGACACAAGAAGTACCTTTCACACTCTCAGAATGTCTCATAGTGCTTCACAACTACTGCAGTGTTTTAGATGTATCGGAGCTACTCTAGTTTATGGTCCACACACCAATGAAGTAAATAATCGGATTAGCTGTGCTTAGTGGTATTGGGATGGGAAGAAATATTGACCAGGAAACCTAGAGGAGTGTTCAACTTTCTCTCAACGTTTCTCTCTGAAATCTCTTCCATTGACTTCAAAAGGCAGAAGAGACCTCAGTTTGAACATTTCATTCAAAAGGTGGCATCCTCAATACTGCTGCACTCCCTCAGTGCACACTGGGAGTGTAAGCATTACATGTTTATGGTTAGAAAAAGGCTTGAGCCTGTGACTAATTCTAACTTGAAACTCAGAGCAAAGGCACAGTTGATGTGAAAGTTCTGTGCCTATCTTGTGATAGTAATGAACTTGGACTGTTTCTCCTGACCTTAGGCACCAATCCACATATTTAGAAAGAATGACTTGAATTTATTTGGGTCTTTCACAGGTAATGAATTAGTTTTGGTGTGTAGTCACTGATGTAACATCGGAAACACAGCAACTAACTTGAACACAACAAATTCCCATGAACCAGGTAACATCTCATCTGAAGGACAGCGACTCCAGCACCACAGCATCCTCTCAGTATTACACTAGAGTGGCAGTCTTTGACTGCTGTGCTGAAGGTAAGGCTTGGGAATTGAACCTACAACCTTTGACTTAGAGGTGAGTGCACAACCAATTAAGCCACACTGGACACAAAGAGGACCCATCAACTTGGTCTCGGTGTCTTGATCATTTGTACAAAAAAACAGGTTTAAGTGTGAACTGTTTGGAAAAGCAGCAAGATTGGAGGGGTTATATCAATTACCTCATTTGAACTTTCCCCATCCTTGACTCTGTTCCTTGACAGGCCAAGACGTGAATTAAAATCCGGGGCTTTAAAAGTTACCTTCTCAGAAGCTGTGGCATCCTTCCTGTTATTCTAAACTTTTTAATTCTCTATTTTCTCATTTATTCCTACAACCTGTAATGCTGGATTTATTATTTTTAAATTTTTCTACTTTTCTTTCTCCTAAAAGTTTGTACTAAAGACTCTGTACCTAGGTGGAGAAAGTGAGGACTGCAGATGCTGGAGATCAGAGCTGAAAATGTGTTGCTGGAAAAGTGCAGCAGGTCAGGCAGCATCCAAGGAGCAGGAGAATCGATGTTTTGGGCATAAGTCCTTCTGATTTCCTGAAGAAGGGCTTATGCCCGAAACGTCGATTCTCCTGTTCCTCTGTATCTAGGTACCTTGTACCTAAGATGGGGCTGTAAATGGCAATTTGTAAACTTTTCACTATACATGTGACAGTCAAGCTAATTCAATCCAATTCAATAATTGAATTAATTAGGGGCATTCAAGAGGGGCATTGGGTGATTACTTAAATGGAAACAATGTGCAAGATTCGGAGAGAAGTCAGCAACATGCCATTAAGTCAGATTACTCAGAGAATGCCTACAAGCTGATGGGCTGAATGGCCTTTTTCTGCACCATAACAATTAAATCATTAGGGAGCAATTTGAAGTGCTTCAGAATGGGTTTAGTTGGGTTGGGGGTGGAGGGGTGGGGAGGTGCCAGTGGAATGGTGTGGAAGAAGCAGTAATGCAGATGGGGCTGATGTGAAATGGTTAACCTGATTATCAATTAAATTAAACTTAGGACAGCCACATCAAAGACTCAGTGAGGAAAGGCGACAGTTTAAGAACTTCTTCTAATGCACCCAGGAATTGGAATCTATGTAAAACCCTCCAGGCTGTATATTTGATCAAAAATGTATATTGTAAATATAACCTGTAATTGTCAAAATAGCCCCACACATTGTATTAAAAGAAATTGAACGACATTTTATGCCAAGTCTAATTTAATGAGTGATGTGATGTACTTTTCTCATAAAATATGTAAAAGTATATCCTTTGAAAAGAAATATGAAATTGCTGTGCTAATCAATTAAAAGGTGCCTGAAAAACAAGGCGAATTTAATAGAACTCCCTCCTGCAACAAACATGACAGGTTTTTTTTGCCATTTTGCAGCTTATCCCCACAGATTCCACACAAAGACTCCAGATGGTCAGGCAGCAACATGTCCTAATGTGCTGTTAATTTTACTTAAGTGTCCCCTCACAGTGTGTCTGTTCCCCTAATGTAAGCACAATTTAAAAAGCTAAACCATCTCATACTTACATTAACGCTAATCACTGTAATTATGTGTGCATGAACATACATTTTCCCACACAGGATCTCATGTGAACATGCATAATTGTGCTCATAGATGTATCCTGTGTGAAGCTTTAAGAACTCTTTTATCTGGTTGGTACTAATTAGGCAGTAAATTTATTGAGAATTGTTCCCAATTCCTGAGATGGTGAACTTCCAGGCAGACGTGGAACCAAGCCAGGAAGGAGGCCAAGTTTAATCATTAAGTTAACTGATCTCAACAAAGCTAGTGATACCAACCCAACAATTGGAATTTGTAGCTTGGAAGAGGTTTTGCATTGCAGCATTAATCCAAATAAGTTGAGAGTGCTACCTATTGCTGGCCTGATTTTCATTTGAATAAGACGGTAAACTATAAGAGTAGAATTAGGCCATTCGGTCCATCGAGTCTGCTCACCCATTCAACCATGGCTGTATTTTTAAAAATTCACTCATGGGGCATGGACGTAGCTGGCTGGGCCGGCATTTATTGCCCATCCCCAGCTACCATTGAGAAGCTAGTGGTGGGCTGCCTTGCTGAACCGCTGTAGTCCAACATGCTGTAGGTTGATCCTTACATAGGCAATTCCAGGGTTTTGACACAGCGACAGTGAAGGAATGTGATATATTTCCAAGTCAGGATGGTGAAAGGCTTGGAAGGGAACCTGCAGGGGGTGGTATTCCCATGTATCCGCTGCCCTTGTCCTTCTAGATGGAAGTGGTCATGAGTTTGGAAGCAGCTATTTAAGAATCTTTGGTGAATTTCTGCAGTGCATCTTGTCGATAGTGCTGTTACTGAGCATCAGTGGTGGATAGAGTGGGTGCTTGTGGATGAGGTGCCAGTCAAGTGGACTGCTTTGTCATGGATGGCGTCAAGTTTCTTGAGTGTTGTTGGGACTTCACCCATCCAGGGAAGTGGGGAATATTTCATCACTGTTCTGAGCTGCAAAATCTTATCCTACAATTATGACCTCTCGTTCTAGTGTTCCACAAGAGAAAACAGCCCTCTGTATCTACTTTGTCTTTTGTCCTTTAGTATCTTATATACATTTCTCAAGCAATGCTGGTCATTAATACAAACAATGGAAATACAAAGGTAACCACAGTTTGTGATCTCACAGAAATGACAGTGCACCTGACCATGGAGTTTGGTCCGTCAGTTTGGCGCCTGAGTGTCTCTTGTCCAATACTGTTGTACAGACTGAATGCCCAAACACTGAAATGGGAACACAAAAGAAAGAATTGGCAAATATATGGCACCTATTACTATGGGACACTTGTGGTGCAGTGGTGGTGTCCCTACCTCTGATACCAGATCAGAGTAACTTCATGTCCCTGATAAAGGGCTTTTGCCCGAAAGGTCGATTTTCTTGCTCCTCGGATGCTGCCTGACCTGTTGTGCTTTTCCAGCATCACACTCTCGACTCTAATCTCTAGCATCTGCAGTCCTCACTTTCACTAATTTCAAGTCCCACCTGCTGAAGCAGTGTGTAATGAGAACCGTAAACAGGGTGATGTAGAAACTATCAACAGCACCTATTGTATCTTCAGGATGTTCCCAAGGTGCTTCCCAACTGGAAGAATTACAATGTGAACTTCTGTTTTCTCCAGGGTATAACATAGAAGCCCATTGGTCCAAAGAATGTGCCATATAAAAACAAAGTGAGTGGCCTTGACTAGAAACATTAACTCTGTTTCTTTCCATTTTTCTGCAGAATGTCTCCAACATTTTCTCTTTTTAAAAATTATTTTAAATTACCACCATCTGCAGTATTTTGCTTGTGCCAAGATTGATTAGACCATGAGTGCTGGCTGAGGGCTGAATCGGACCACCAGGAGAAAAAAGTTTTGAATAGTGCACGGTGGCTCAGTGGTTAGCACTGCTGCCTCACAGCGCCAGCGACCCAGATTCAATTCCAGCCTCGGGTGACTGTGTGGAGTTTATACATTCTCCCTGTGTCTGTGTGGGTTTCCTCCAGGTTCTCCAGTTTCCTCCTACAGTCCAAAGTCTCTTCCCTGGGGTGGGGGAGTCCAGAACTAGAGGGCATAGGTTTAGGGTGAGTGGGGAAAGATGTAAAAGAGACCTAAGGGCAACTTTTTCACGCAGAGGGTGGTGCGTGTATGGAATGAACTGCCAGAGGAAGTGGTGGAGGCTGGTACAATTGCAACGTTTAAAAGGCATCTGGATGAGTATATGGTCAGGAAGGGTTTGGAGGGATATGGGTCGGGTGCTGGCAGGTGGGACTAGATTGAGTTGGGATATTTGGTTGGCATGGATGAGTTGGATCGAAGGGTCTGTTTCCATGCTGTACATCTCTATGACTCTATGATGTTAGGTGAACTGGTCAAGCTAAATTGTCCCATAGTGTCCAGTGATGTGTAGGTTAGGGGCATTAGTCAGGGGAAATGTAGAATAATAGGGTGGAGGAATGGAAATGGGTAGGATACTCTTCGGAGGGTCAGTGTGGACTTGTTGGGCTGAAGGGCCTGTTTCCATACTTTTGAGATTCTATGAAACTTTCTATGAATAAAATGCAAGCGTTCCTCAGGTCACGATTCTAATGTGATAACTGGCAATTAATGAGTTAATGTGCGAAACGCCTTTGAGGAAGTTAATGGCCATGTTACACTGGGCTGCACCCAATCTGGCGATATCTTTGGGCGCAGACAATTGAGCTCTGAGCGAGTACCTGAAGGGAATGCATGTATTCTGCACAGCTCATGAGAGTGCTGAACAATCATGCCCAGCAAGTAAAGTTCCTTCTAAGCTGTGCAGCTGCACACTTGCACAATGGCTCTGAAGTTCCACACCCACTGAGCCAACTCCATTCACAGCATTGTGTTCCAACCAATACCATGCACAGACCTCAGAAATCCATACAAAAGTTGAAAAACATTAGCTGTTAGGAAGCTAATGTGAACTGTACCTATCACTACCATGCGGTGAACCACTATGTGATGTGAGACAAGTGCCTCTTCGATTTCAATTCACCAGTGGTGTTGCTTCTACCATTGATAATTAGGTGAGTCTTGGACTCAGCGTAGAGTAAGGGAGACTGGTCCTGAAGAAGGGTTACATCCGAAACGTCGACTTCCCCACCTCCTGATGCTGCCTGGCTTGCTGTGTTCTTCCAGCCTCCTGCCTGTCTACCATGGAAGACTGGTGGCAGTAAACTGGTCAAACCAGAATACCACATGGTGGCAGCAGGAGCAGCTGAAAAATATGGCAGGTTAATTTGTGGGTTAGAGGCTTCAGTACTGGACAGAAGCATTTCATGCCAAGATTTTGCAGCTCAATCTTAAACTTACGGAGTTGTGACCAAGCACATGATTTTTGCAGGGCTGTGGGAAAAACAGCAAGAAACTAAGGCTAATTGGAAAGATCTTTGAAAGAGCCAGTGTGGTCACAGGAGGTGGCTGGCCTCCTTCTGTACCATAACAGTCTAAGCTTCTATTATCATAACTGCTTAAAAACGCACAGGCAAATGGCTTCAGATCACAAACAGTTAAGCCTGGGAGACTGTAGTCTGCCGCTTGACAGCTCACTTGGAGTGGGTTCCACGAAAGTAAATGAGTTGGTCAATAATTTACTGAGATTTCCAGACCTTCTTCCCATTGTCTCTAATTGCCTGACACAGCACTGTGTGAGGGTGCGCGCGTGTTGTGACTTGCATATGAGGTAACATGTCAGATTAGAAAACCAACAGTTGAACACACAAATCTGCTGCTGTCCAATTACATTATACAGTTCTCCGTGTGAAACTTCACTTACATGTGAGCTGTGCTGTGAATGTCACAACCAAGGGTCAGCTGGTGCCTAAGGCTGGAAAGGATTACATGTGAATTGTGTTTAGTAGATTTAAACCTGACCTTTGCTTGAAAGCAGTCATCTATCATTCTGTAATGCTGGAACCATCTAAAGATTTACCGTTTAGGTCAGTTTTCATAGTCTGGCAGTACATATTGAAGTTCACAATTTGACAGGGAGGGGATTGGAGAGTTGGTGGGGGGGGGGGAATGATTAACTTTAGAAGGGGTGCTTACCAGCCTTGCCCATTATTGATTACTGCCCCTCATTATCACATAATGCACACAATACAGAGAATGATTAACTCAGACAGCAAACTAATTAAGAATATATGGTAAAAGGAGGTGCGGTGTAGCAATTGGACTAGCAATCTGGAACTCCAGGTCCAATGGTTTTAGGACCATGGGTTCAAATCCCAACATGACACATGGTGAGGAAAGATCACTGGACCCCCAACGTGAACCCTGATTTCTCTCCACAGATACTACCAGACCTGCTGAGTTTTCCCAGCAATTCTCTTTAAGTTTCTGATTTCCAGCATCCGCAGTTCTTTCTGTTTGTATGACACATGGTGAAATTTGAATTCAATAGAGATGGCAATCATGTAACCATTGTCAATTGTCATATTAAAAAAAAAACTATTTGATACGTCTTTTAGGGAAGGAATTCTGCCCATCCCTACCTGGTCTGGCCAACATGCGATGCCTGAACCACAACAATATGGTTAACTCTTAGCTGTCCTCTGGCATTAGCCAGTGACACCCACATCCCATGAATGAGAAAAAGAAACAGAAAATGGAGCAGGAATAGGCTATTCAGCCCCTCAAGTCTGCTTTGCTACTTAATAAGATTATTAATCAATCTCCTCGCTTAACTCACTTTCCTTAATCTCCCACAAAATTGATCAATCTCCATCCTGACAACGCTTGCTGACTAAATACACAAAGCTTTCTGAAAGAATTTCAAAGATTCATAAGCTCCAGAGTGAATGTTTTTTTCCTCAATTCAGTTCAAATGACCCACTCCCTACATTGAAACTGCTCAGTGGTTATACCTTGGTCTTATTCTAAATCCAGTTGCATTGAAGCTAATAACAATATCACCACCCTAAACCAATGTGGAACAGTCCATCTTCTGCAGTTACAACAGCATCAGCTCCCCACTTGTTCCTCCGCTACATCGATTACTGTATCGGCGCTACCTCGTGCTTCCAAGAGGAGGTTGAACAGTTCATCAATGTCACTAACACCTTCCACCCTACCTCAAATTCACCTGGACCATTTCAGGTACCTCCCTCCCCTTCCTGGATCTCTCCATCTCTATCTCCGGTGACCAACTAACCACAGACATCTATTATAAACCCACTGACTCCCACAGCTACCTAGACTATACCTCCTCCCACTGTATTTCCTGTAAAAACACCATCCCTTATTCCCAATTTCTCAGCCTCTGCCGCATCTGTTCCCAGGATGACCAATTCCACCTTAGAAGATCCCAGAAGGCCTCCTTCTTCAAAGACCGCAATTTCCTTTCCCATGTGGTCAATGATGCTCTCGAGTGCATATCCTCCACTTCCCTCACCTCCGCCCTTGAAGCCCACCCCTCCCAATGCAACAAGGACAGAAACCCCCTGATTCTCACCTTCTACCCCACCAACCTCCGCATATATTGCATTGTCCTCCGCCACTTCTGCCATCTACAAACGAATCCCACCACCAGAGATATATTTCCCTCCCCACCCCTTTCAGTGTTCCGGAGAAACTCCCCCATCTGATCCACAATCCCTACCAGTCCTCATCTCACTCCTGGGACCTTCCCCTGCCACCGCAGGAATTGCAAAACCTGCGCCCACACCTCCCCCCTCACCTCCGTCCAAGTTCCCAAAGGATCCTTCCACATCCAACAGAAATGTATTTGTACCTCCACCAATGTCATCTACTGTATCCGTTGCACTCGATGTGGTCTCCTCTACATCGGAGAAACAGCACTCCATCTTGCAGAATATTTCAAAGAACATCTCGGGACACCTGCACCAACCAACCCCACAGCCCGTGGCTGAACACTTCAACTTCCCCTCCCACTCTGCCAAGGACATGTAGGTCCTGGGCCTCTTCCATTGCCAAACCCTAATCACCCGATGCCTGGAGGAAGAACACCTCATCTTCCATCTTGGGACGCCAGAACCACACGGGATCAATGTGGATTTCACTAGTTTCCTTATTTCCCCTCCTCCCACATTATCCCAGTCCCAAGCTTCCAACTTGGCACTGCCTTCCTGACCTGTCCATCACCCCTCCCACCTATCTGTTCCTTCCTCCTCTCCAACCCATTACCTTCTCCCTCACCTCCATCTATCTATCGCATTCCCAGCTACCTTCCCCCCCAACCCCATCCCCGTTCCATTTATCTCTCGGCTCCCTTGGGCTACAAGCCTCATTCCTGATGAAGGATTTATGTCAATTCTCTTGCCCCCTGGATGCTCCAGTGACCAACCAACCATGGACATGTACTACAAGCCCACCGACTCCCACAGCTACCTAGACTACACCTCCTCCCACCCTACCTCCTGTAAAAATGCCATCCCTGATCCTCAGGTTAAGCTCATGACCAATTTAATGAGAAAATGAGACCATGGTAACTTGACCTTACAGCTTTGTGACAGTTCAGAGAAGGTTCACTACATTAATTCTAGTGAACAGGTCTGGCCGCTTCTGTGGAGAGAATGCAGAAACTTAAGAAAGAAGGGTCACTGGTCCTGAAACATTAAATCAGATGCTACCAGACCTGCTGAGTTTTTCTAACATTGTCAGTTTTTCTTTATGATTTCCAGCATCCGCAGTCTTTGTTTTTTTTATTAGGCCTGTAATCACTTGAGTGATTGGAGATCAAATTGAGGTTTCTAAGATGCTAAAGGTGTTTGACAAAGCTGATGTTGGCTGGATATTTCTCCTTGTGGAGCAATCTTAAATGAGAGGTCATTGTTTTAGGCTAAAGAGTAGCAAATGATAATAGAGTACTGTTTACAAGTGTGTTTGCAGTTGCAATGTAAGAAGTCTAATCCCATGTAGCCTCGTTTGTTGGACTTCCTTCTGTCCCTAAGCTTGGATGCTGCAGCTGGACAGAAAGAAGCCCTTAAATGGACATTAACTGTGCAAATAAACAACTGCACGTCTTACATACCATCTTTCTTTCTCATTTTCTTTGTTTGACAAATGTCAGGGAAACAAAAATAAACCTCAGACCAGTTCCTGTTGATCAGAAACTGAACTGAACCAGCCACATGAATACTGTGGCTCAGTGCAATCTGGAGCGTAGCGCCTCACCTTCTGATTAGCCATCTTAAAACCTTCTGGATTGCACATTCATTCAACAACGTCAAACCATGAAACCTGACCTCCAAGTTCATTTTTTGCAAAGTGCGAGAATGGATGCTGGTCTCATGGTCTTGTTTTCAAACAAACCTATTCAGCCTTTCCCACTAATATTCACTCTGGTTTTAGCTTTGTCACTTCACTCCAACTATGACCAGTCACATACATTTTGTTCTTTGGTGTTTTTGGCAGTTAATCTTTCTGCCCTCTATCTTATCCAACCTTCTGTCCTTGTATTCTTCTAACCCCTCCCTCACCCACTTTAACAGTGCAAAACCCCTCACATTTTAAGCTTCCTTTAATTCCAGAGAAAATTCATAATTGACTTGAAACATTAACTCCACTTCTCTTGCTTCAGATGCTGCCAGCCCTGCTTACTATTTACAGGACTTTATGTTTTTATTTCAATCAAAGCCTTGCGTGATTTAACTAAAAGGATCAAACAGACCTAACAAGGTGGCCCACTGTCAGAGGTGAAGACGTGGAAACAAGATGATAGTTGTCTGGTGATCAATGCATTGTCTGGGTTGTACAGGATGCAACTGTTCATAAGCAAAGCTCTTCTGTTTGGATTGTAATGCACCCTCAAATCTCACAGATTATTAATGCTGGCCGGGTCAATAATCTGGAGGCGTGGGTTTAGATGAGGAGCAGGAGGTTTAGAGGGGGCTTGAGGAAAAGTTTTTTTAGATTAGATTACTTACAGTGTGGAAACAGGCCCTTCAGCCCAACAAGTCCACACCAACCCGCCGAAGCACAACCCACCCAGACCCATTCCCCTACACCTAACACTATGGGCAATTTAGCATCCCAATTCACCCAACCTGCACATTTTTGGATTGTGGGAGGAAACCAGAGCACCCAGAGAAAACCCACACAGACACGGTAAGAATGTGCAAACTCCACACAGAGAGTCGCCTGAGCCTGGGTCTCTGGCGCTGTAAGGCAGCAGTGCTAACCACTGTGCCACCCATATTTTTCATGTAGAGGTTTATCTGGAACTCCACCGAGAAGAAACCTGGCCATTGAGGACCGACGTGAGGATTGCTGAAACTTATCTTCAATCAAGGCAACGGGTCTGGCTGTTTTTCGGTACCAATGAAACCATTCGTTCAGCGACTAGAAAGAGCAGGAATGCAGCTATCCCTGAGATAACAACAAAAGAAATAAGGTCATGACATTAGGTGATCTATGGATAGATTGATCCAACTGGGCCTGTGCACAAATATGTTTAGGAGAAATGAGAGGGGATCTGATTAAAATGTATTAATTATAATAGATCTGGACAGATTAATACTGTTGGATACTGTTGCGGGGGATGACTTACCAGGGATAAGCAATGGGGCACAGGTCTCTGGCACAGGGGGAAGAGGAGCAGAGCATTAGTGATTGGGGAGTCCATAGTTAGGGGGACAGATAGGAGGTTCTGTGGGAATGAGAGAAACTCACGGTTGGTGTGTTGCCTCCCAGGTGCCAGGGGTCACGATGTCTCTGATGGTATTTTCGGAATCCTTGTGGGGGAGCAACCCCAAGTCATGGTTCACATAGGCACCAATGACATAGGTAGGAAGCAAGATGGGGATTTAAGGCAGAAATTCAGGGAGTTAAGGTGGAAGCTTAGAGCTAGGACAAAGCGTTGTTATCTCTGGTTTGTTATCCGTGCTTCATAATAGTGAAGCAAGGAATAGGGAGAAAGATGAGTTGAAAATATGACTACAAGGATGGTGCAGGAGGGAGAGTTTTGGATTCATGGATAATTGGGGCTTTTTCTGGGATAGGGGCACCTCTACAAAAAGGATGGTCTTCACCTGAACCAGAAGGGTACCAATATCCTGGAGGGGGGGAGATTTGTGAATGCTCTTCAGGTGGGTTTAAACTAATTCAGCAGGGGGATGGGAACCGAAATTGTAGTTCAAATATAGAAGAGGTTGAAAGTAGGGAGGTCCGAAATAAGGTTTCAAGGTCGCAAGAAGACACCAGCAAGCAAAAAGTTGGTTTGAAGTGTGTCTACTTCAACACCAGGAGTATCCGGAATAAGGTGGGTGAACTTGCAGTATGGGATTTCGATGTTGTGGCCATTTCGGAGACATGGGCAGAGCAGGGACAGAAATGATTGTTGCAGGTTCCAATATTTAGATGTTTCAGTAAGAACAGAGAAGATGATAAAAGAGGTGGGGGTGGCATTGTTAGTCAAGAACAGTATTACAGCCGCAGAAAGGACGCTTGAGGACTTGTCAACTGAGGTAGTATGGGCTAAGATTAGAAACAGAAAAGAAGAGGTCACCCTGTTGGGAGTTTTCTATAGGCCTCTGAATAGTTCCAGAGATTTAGAGGAAAGGATAGCAAAGACGATTCTCGATAGGAGCGAGAGTGACAGGGTAATTGTTATGGGGGACTTCAACTTCCCAAAGATTGATTGGAGATTATATAGTTCAAGTACTTTAGATGAGTCAGTTTTTGTCATACTATTTCTGACATAGTATGTAGACAGGCCAACAAGGGGTGAGGCCACATTAGATTTGGAACTGGGTAATGAACCTAGTCAAGTGTTAGATTTAGAGGTAGGTGAGCACTTTGGTGATAGTGACCACAATTCAGTTATGTTCACTTTAGCAATGGAAAGGGATTGGTATGCACCGGAGGGCAAGAGTTACAGCTGGGGAAAAGGCAATTACGATGCGATTAGACAAGGTTTAGGATGCTTAGGATGGGGAAGGAAACTAAGCTCCAAAGAAATGTAGAGCTTATTCAAGGAACAGCTACTGTGTGTCCATGATAAGTATGTACCTGTCAGACAGGAAGGAGTTTGCCGAGCGCAGAAGCCATGGCTTACTAAGGAAGTTGAATCTCTTGTCAAGAGGAAGAGGAAGGCTTATGTTAGGATAAGATGTGAATGCTCAGTTAGGGCACCTGAGAGTTACAAGGTAACCAGGAAAGACCTAAAGAGAGAGCTAAGACAAGCAAGGAGGGGATATGAGAAGTTGTTGGTGGATAGGATCAGGGAAAACCCTAAAGCTTTCTATAGGTATATAAGGGGAAAAAAAGAATGACTAGAGTAAGATTAGGACCAATCAAGGACAATAGTGGGAAGTTGTGCATGGAGTCAGTGGAGATAGGGGAAGCGCTAAATGAATATTTTTCGTTTGTCTTTGTCCAGTGTGAATACTATGTTGTCAAGGAGAATACTGAGAAATACTCTACCAGACTAGATGGGATTGAGGTTCACAAGGAGGAAGTGTTAGAAATTCTGGAAAGTGTGAAAATAGATAAATCCCCGGGGCAGATGGGACTTATCCTAGGATTCTCTGGGAAGCCAGGGAGGAGGTTGCTGAGTCTTTGGCTTTGATCTTTATGTCATCATTGTCTACAGGAATAGTAACAGAAGACTGGAGGATAGCAAATGTTGTCCCCTTGTTCAAGAAGGGGATTAGAGACAACCCTGGTAATTATAGACCAGTGAGCCTAACTTTTGTTATGGATAAAGTCTTGGAAAGGATCGTAAGAGATAGGATTTGTAATCATCTAGAAAAGAATAAGTTGATTAGGGATAGTCAACACAGTTTTGTGAAGGATAGGTCATGCCTCACAAACCTTATTGAGTTCTTTGAGATTGTGATCAAACAGGTGGATGAGGGTAAAGTGGTTGATGTGGTGTATATGGATTTCAGTAAGGCATTTGATAAGGTTCCCCACAGTAGACGATTGCACAAAATATGGAGGCATGGGATTGAGGGTGATTTAGCAGCTTGGATCAGAAATTGGCTAGCTGAAAGAAGACAGAGGATGGTGGTTGATGGGAAATGTTCATCCTGGAGTTCAGTTACCAGTGGTGTACTGCAAGGATCTGTTTTGGGTCCACTGCTGTTTGTCATTTTTATAAATGACCTGGATGAGGGCATAAAAGGATGGGTTAGCAAATTTGTGCACAACAATAAGGTCAGTACAGTTGTGGATAGTGACGAAGGGTGTTGTAGGTTACAGAGAGACATAGATAAGCTGCAGGGCTGCGCTGAGAGGTGGCAAATGGAGTTTAATGTAGAAAAGTGTGAGGTGATTCACTTTGGAAGAAGTAACAAGAATGCAGAGTACTGGACGAATAGTAAGATTCTTGGTAGTGTAGATGAGCAGAGAGAACTCGGTGTCCATGTACATAGATCCCTCAAAGTTCAGAAGGCATATGGTGTATTAGCTTTTATTAGTAGAGGGATTGAGTTTCGGAGCCATGAGGTCATGCTGCAGCTGTACAAAACTTTGGTGCAGTCACATTTGGAGTATTGCATGCAGTACTGGTCACCGCATTATAGGAAGGATGTGGAATCTTTGGAAATAGTTCAGAGGAGATTTACTAGGATGTTGCCTGGTATGGAGGGAAGGTCTTATGAGGAAAGGTTGAGGGACTTGAGGCTGTTTTCATTAGAGAGAAGAAGGTTGAGAGGTGACTTAATTGATAATACAATCAGAGGGTTAGATCGGTGGATAGTGAAAGCCTTTTGCGTTGGATGGTGATGGATAGCACGAGGGGGCATAGCTTCAAATTGAGGGGTGATAGATGTAGGACAGATGTCAGAGGTAGTGTCTTTACTCAGAGAATAGTAGGGGTGTGAATGCACTCCCTGCCACAGTTGTAGACTCGACAACTTTACAGGCATTTAAGTGGTCATTGGATAGGCACATGGACGAGAATGGAATAGTGTAGCTTAGGTGGGCTTCAGATTGGGTTCACAGTGCAGCGCAACATCGAGGGCCGAAGGGCCTGTACTGCACTGTAATGTTTTATGTTCTATATTCTATTAATTACTGGGAGATGTTTTCCCAGGTGGGGAGTCTAAAAGAAGGGTCACAGTCGCAGGATACGAAGTAGACCATTCGGGATTGAGTTGAGGAAATATATATTCACTCAAACAGTAGTGAACCTGTGGAATTCCAGATTAAATGATGATAGAGGCAGGAACACTCATGACTTTTCAAAACATTTGATGAGCACTTGAATTACTATTGCATACAAATACTGGAAAATGGAATTAGAACACATAGATGCTTGATGACCATCATGGAGATGATGAGCCAAAGGGCCTCTTTCCAAGGACCTCGTCTCTTGGGTTGTAGGAAGATATAAAAAGGATTGAGAGGGATGTGGGAGGTGCGAACCGTAAAGGTAATGACAGAAGGAAGTGGGCAGTGATTCAAAGCAAATCATGTTGTACCTTTGATTAACTAACATCCGTCCCACTGGAAAGAAAGACTGCAGCACTGTGCCATTCCTCCCATCTCCCCTGACAACCACTCACAAGATAAAAGCTGACACACAAGAACAGTCGGTGCTGGTACTTACAGTCGATGGAATGAGAAACAATTAGAAGGGGCAAACTGCAATTTGATGAACTGATTGATGACAGTGTGATTGCTGATAAAGCCAACTTCCATTCATATTGTAAGCTACTGCTGGGTCTAAATGCTAAAATTCAAACAATTATTCGAATTTAGAAACCATCTAAAATCATTGTCAATTATATAAATCCGAGAGTAAAGAAATTCTACAAGGTCAATTTGTGGAATTACTGACCACATAGAGTTCACTGTTTCTATAATGTGATGTTCTATGCTGGCTGTGCATCCCATGCAGCAGTGCCAACGAATTATTGAGGAAAGATTCTGCCACGCCAACTCTCCCCTGCGCAAAACAAAATTCCTTCCTTGCAATCGTCCCGGTGCTGACACCCACCATTTCCAACGTCTTCAAAACATTTGACCTCAAGGATGCCGCATCACCGAGCATAAAGAGTGACAGCAAAGTAAGGCAGTTCTGCTCTCCACCTCAAAGGGACTCAATCATTATTTTTAACAAATGAATGGTGCTGATCTCCATATCACCACGATTACCTGTTCCACTGGTGACAGCTGGGAGGGAGAGATTGCTAAACATATGATGGGGGCCTTTCTGAAGGCTATGGCTTACCTTGAAGAAATCTGGCTGTTGTGAACCCACATGTAGTTTGCTCAGAGGTAGCTTCATTCAAGGCCAATATCAACAAAGCCATCAGCTCGGCAACTAGAAAGAGGAGGTGTACAGCTATCTTGAGACAACAATGAAAGGAATGGGAGGATTAGGTCATGACAGGATGGTGTTACGTGAAGAAATTGATTTGATTGGGCCTGTGCTCACTGAGGGGATCTGATTAAAATGTAGAAAATTATAACAGGTCTGGATAGGTTAAATACTGGACAGGATGTTTCCCCAGGCTGGGGAGTCTTGAATCAGGGCTTACAGTCTCAGGATACAGGGTAGATCATTTAACACTGAGATCAGGAAATATTTCTTCACTCGAATAATAGTGAACCTGTGGAATTCTCTAACATTGAAAGCTGTGGAGGCCAAGTCACTGAATGTATTGGAGAAAGAGATTTTTGAGATTGGACAAGCATCAAGAGGCATGGGGAGAAAGCAGGACAATGATATTGAGATAGATGATCAACCACCGGATGGCAGAACAGTCTCAAAGGGTTGAATGGCCTACTCCAGGTTTCTATGCTTCTATACTTGTCATTTGGTTCCTTAATGCTGAATCCAATATTCAGTAAGATCTTGGTTGATTTGAATGCAGTGTTAACTCCATTTTCTTGCTGTTCCCACCTCCCATAACTTTTGACTCCATTGTAGATCAAACTCAGCCTCGCATATATTCAATGATTCTGACTGCTGAGGAAGAGGACACTGAAGATTAATGACCATCTCAGAGAAGGAACTCAACCGTCTCCATCTTAAATGGGAGGCTGTTTATTGTGAAACTGCCCCTGATACTGAGAGGGAAATGACTGTGGGGGGTTGGAGGGGGGCAAGATTCCCACCATCCTGCATGGAAACAGAATGTAGACACACTGAGGCTTCCTCCAGGCTTTGCTCGCCAGAGGAGATGCTTGATCCAAGGTGGAAACAGTTCATTGGTGCAGGCAGAAATGGAAGGTCCATGGTTGGGAGAATCTCCAGTGAAGTGCTCTGAGATGGATCACTCCAGGTTTGACTTCAACCGAGACATTGCGCACAACATCAGCACACAGCTGGCAGCTCCTTCTTGAGCGACAGAACGTGCTAGCCCATTGGCAGGTCAGTGCACCCTCAGCAGACCGAGACCATCACGTGTAAGACAAAAAGTAGGCCATTCCACCCAATGAGTCTGCTCTATTATTCCAGGGGAAAAAGGGATATGCATAGACAATTCAGGAGTGTTCCTTTTAAACTCAATCGTTGAGAGTGTTGCAGATTGACCACGTGAGAGGTTAATGCCCAGTGACATTTCAGCATGCAATTTAGTGATTGAGATCAAAGGGAAACTAGTCGATTAGAAAATTTGAAGCATTCACCCTTGCAGGGTAACCAATACAACTTTATCATTTAAGGTGAGATAGGCAATCCTTTGTTTACCCTCTTTTTCATTGCTGCTTAGCCATAACACAACTTAATCCTTTGCATTCTTAAGGCATTTGAAAAGGTTTCCTATGAGAGACATGAAGAGGTGCATTTCACTTTTGACACGGGGTGCAACTGTCCATCTCCCTAGAATGGTGGAGTAGACTCGATGGGCTGAATGGCCTACACCTGATGGTCTCAGCCACTTATATTGCCAGTGTCCATCTGCTGGGTTGGGAACAACTGCTCTCTAAATTTACAGGCTCAGATATTCCAATGGTCAGGTGGTCATTAAAGCATTGGAGCCTGGAATTGTTCAAGAGGACTATGCAGAGTTAACAAAACAGTTGTCTCCACAGGAATTATCTGGGAAACTGATGACTCCAATGGGCAATTCCCTTGTGTCAGGAATGCTCCAAAAAAAATCCCTTCAAGTTGGAGTATTCAGAGGGTTCCAACTCTCCTAAGCTTAATACTTACCCAGGATACATCAAAGCAGTAAAAACCCACTCCAATTCCTGGGTAATTATAAATTGAATGCCCAATTTATCACTGACCACACCCCATGATCCCTGGCAGCCCCTTACCAGAACCCCTCCTGCCAACAGACTATCCTCCCACTCAATGATATGGGTGGCATTGACCTGATCGGGGCTAGCACCGCTGCCTCACAGCATGGCCACCCTCTGGATGCTCCAGTTTCCTCCCACAGTCCAAAAATGTGCAAGTTAGGTGGATTGGCCATGCTAAATTGCCCATAGTAGCCAGGATGTGCAGGTTAGGTGTATTAGCCTGGGAAATGCAGGGTTACAGGGTTCGGGTGGGACTCTCTTCAGAAGGTCAATGTGAACTAGATGGGCTGTATGGTCTGCTTCCATACTGCAGGGAATCTATGATCCTACCAGTCCTAGCCCTGCTGGACCGTTTCCCCACTCCCCACTTGATCCACTCAGTAGCAGCAGTGTGTACTACCTACAAGATGTACTGCGGAAATTCACAGAGATCCTCCAAATATCACCTCCAAACCCATGACCATTTCCATGTAGAAGGACAAGAGCATCAGATACACAGAACGCCACCACCTTCAAGTTGCCCTCCAAGCTACTCACCATCCTGACTTTTCTATGGCTGTTCCTTCAAAGTCCTGGAATTCCCGCCCTAATGGTGTTGGGGGTCAATCCACAGCACATGGACTGCAGCAGATCAAGAAGCAGCTCACCATCACCTTCTCAAGGGCAACTAGGGACAGACAATAAATGCTGGCCATTCAGTGATGCCCACATTCCAAAAATGAATTAAACTAAATTCAACAGCCCCTGGCCACAACACTGTTCCACCTTACCAAATCTAACAACCCCAACTTTCCTTGTGTACTCATCTGCTTTCCTGGCATAACACACCTTCCAAATTCACCAGCTGCACATTATCTCCTTATCTGCTCATATTCCACTTTACCCGCTGACTTATTTTATTCACTTATCATTCTGTGAAAATAGGTTTGGGATCATTAAGTCCTCATGGTGGCAAGTGTGGTGAAGGAAAGGGATGTGTCTCTACCTGCAATGTTACTCCTGTGCTCAATGGGTTTCTCCCCAGTCTCTTCCATTGCACACACTCGGAACAGGTTGGCTGGTAAAACCTCTGACAGCTAAGTGGGTGAATGCAAAGAGGGTTGTCATCAGTTAATTGTGTTCTGACAGTAATCCGAATTTCTGGACATGAGTGTGTTTCAGTGGCTGTTCGACTGCTCTCTGATTCAGGAAAGATGTCTCAAACCAGAAATTTGCTATAAAAGCAAAATACTGCTGATACCGGAAATCTGAAACAAACACTGAAAGAGCTGGCGAAACTCTCAAACGCTGCAGTAAATAACTCATCTTCCCACTCCTCATAGTCTATCCACCATCTACAAGGCACAAGTCGGGAGTGTGATGGAACACTCCCCACTTGCCTGGATGAGCGCAACTCCAACAACACTCAAGAGGCTTGATACCATCCAGGACAAGGATGCCAGCTTGATTGGCACCACAACTGTAAACATCCATGTCCTCCATCACCAACAGTAGCAGCAGTGTGTGCTATCGATAAGAAGTCTTGGAAAAATAAACCAAACATCCTTCGACAGCACCATCGAAACTCACAACCACTTCCATCTAGAAGGACAAGGACATGGAAACACTATCACATGCAAGTTCCCCTCCAAGCCACTCACCATTCTGACTTGAAAATATATCACTGATCCTTCACTGATGTTGGGTCAAAATCCTGGAACTCCCTCCCTAAGGGGTCAACCCACAGCAGGTGGACTATCATGTTTCAAAAAGGCAGTTCACCATCACCTTCTCAAGGGCAAGGGCAAGGGCAATTAATACTGGTCAGCCAGCAATGCACATGTCCTACAAATGAATATAACAAAACTCAGCAGGTCTAAAATCATCTGCAGGGAGAAAAACTTATCTAATCTTTTGAATCTAGTATGACTCTTCTTCAAAGATTTGTTCAGCAGAGTTAGCTTTGACACTCCAGTGCAATAATGAGGGAGGATGACACTTTTGGAGGTGCCATATTAGACCAAAGTCCATCTGTTCGAAATGGATGTGAAACGTTCCAGAATGCTATTCATATGAAGAGCTGTACAATCCTCCCCTGCCTCCTGCCTAGTTTTTAACCTCCAATCAATATCTCCAGAATAGATGAGCTTGTTATTATTACACTGCTGTTTTAGTGGGAGGTCCTATATTCCAACATTACAAGAGTGACTACACTTCATTGGCTCTGGAGTGCTTTGGGATAATTGAGATTAGAAATGGTGCAGGTGCTTTATAAATATAAGTCTTTATTTTGTGTTAAATTGCCATCATTCTTCTTTATACATGTTACAAATCAAGCATCTGCAATGTCCCTTTCAGTCCAACGTGAGCTGCCACACCCATAAGCAGGCTCTATCCTTTCTTAAGTAAATAAGGAACTGTGGATATTGGAAATCTGAAACAAAAACAGAAGTTGCTGGTGAAACTCAGCAGGACTGGCAGCATCTCTGGAGTGAGAAACAGTTAACGTTTCAAGACCAGGGAGGACACTTATTCAGAACGTTCTAATGAACAATCACCGGACTCACAACATTAACTTTGCTTTTTTTTCCCACTGATGCTGCCAGACGTACTGAGTTTCGCCAGCGATATCTGTTTTTAGTTCCTGCACTTATTTCCTCGCTAGTATAAATTGGAACATCACAAGTTCTGTGTGCTCACAATTTCCTCGGAGCTATTTCAGATGAGCTGAGAGCACAGGATTCATGGAACCAAGCCTCAGATGCAGCTGAAATCAACGGCTTCAGAAAAGGAAGGAAGTGAATGAAACAAATAAACTGTAGTCGAAATGAACTGGCTTTGTTTTGTATTATTTAGTTAGTGCATTGTGTGCTCAGCAATATAAAAGCAGCATTGAAGCGGCCCACAGCTCTGAATATTCAAATATTCATTTTAATAATCAATGGAATATTCAAGCGTAAAAATGAATCAATTGGTACAGATTAACTTTTTGCGCAGTCAACAAAATATCACATTCACAGCACACTCTCTGAATGAAATGAGTGCAGAGTAGATGTAAATCAATACCAGACTACCCAAAATAACTCGTTAAAATCAAACAGACAGAAGGCTATTTAAAACATAACTTAACAAATGACATTTATTGCAGTGAGAAGTGATTCGCTAGAAAACACAACAGAATAAGAATGGAAGCTGTAGTGCTGCTTAATGCTTTTTAGGAATGTGAATTGAACCACATTGAGTGCATTAAGTGCACATAGAGTCCTGAGCCATACTCGAGTCAACTCTTTATCTTGATATTTCCTCTGGTCTCCTCCACTATCAGCATAGAAATTACAATGAACACTGCTCTCATTTGCTTGTGTCATTTGTATTTTATGCTATTTTATTCCAAGAGCAAACATAAAGAGTCATATGTTAAAATATCCACATTGTCTATAATGAGACACATACAGAATGAAGGGGGATCATATGACAGAGGCTTATAGCAAATTGAATCTATTAAATAAGCCAGCAACAAACAGAGTCTATTTTACAGCAATCTGAGTGCATTTACTTAGAAAAGCATGCCCTTTCACTCAAAGAAGCAAACAGAATCTACTCAGCAAACAACAAACTGGGCATATCTACACAAAATTGATGAACAAAATAATCTGTACATTTGCAAACATCAAACAAAATCTATTTACTTGCAAAGTCAATTTACTCAGCAGTCTATTTACTCAGTGTAGTGATTGCAATGAGGGCCAAGTAGATCGCATTGATTATGAGATCCCTGATTAAGGTTATTGACCTGGGCCAATCGGGGAGCCCTGACTGACAGATAGAAACAGGAGGTTCAGAGAATCTCCTCATTTTAGGCCCGGTTTTGAGTTAGTTAGAGTCCCTGTACTGCACGTGTAAATACAATTTGGCTTGGTGATGAGATACCTGCCTCCTTGGAGTTATTACACTCATCAAACAGCAGACATGGTCTATCTAGTGTGCTTATGGCAAAACAACAAGCAATCTATTTAAACAGAGTATTTACCCAAAGAATGCGGCCATTTTCCCGTCAAGTCTGTTGTGTGTCTAATTCAATGTGCAATCCAGTTTGTGCCACTCCCATGTGTCCCCATGTCTCTACAACATCTATTTCCTCCAAATATATGTCTAATTCCACTTTGAAAGCTAATATTAAATCTGTTTCCAATACAGATTATAAAGCCACCACTCTTGTTCTTTTGCAACCACCATCAAGTCTGGGTGTTGGGCCTTGTTTAACCTGAATGACTAGTTTGCAATCTCAAGTAACACCAACAGTGGAGTTCAATTTCTGCACAAACTAAGACTACCATGAAGGACTCTTCTTCTCAATCTCTCCCCTAGCCTGAGCTGTGGTGACCCTTGGGTTAAAACACTGCCAGTCATCTCTCTCTGATGAGAGGGTGGGACTACAGCAAAGTTACCTTTAACTTTGTGCTCTCTCTTTATCTACCTGTTATTGAAAAAAGAAATCCCCCTCATTTACTTCATTTGAACTCTTTGTGTTTCTTATACATCTCTAAATAACAACCTCTTGTCCTTCTCTACCCAAAGGAGAACCCCAACTTCTCCAGTTTATTTTTCCAACAGCAATCCCTGACCTACGGAGACATTCTGCCATCAATAGATCCAATCTCATTGTGGATACTTTAGTCAGCCTTGTAAATCTCCCCAATAATCTTCAAAACTTCAATTAACTCTTCAAATTCTCTGAAGAAAACCAAGAAGAATTTCAATAACTGTTCCTTTTGGTCTTAAACTTCCAGGTACCCAGTGGCATCATTGTATAGCCAATATACTGCCAGAGCCAATAATGTATTTCCTATGGCTCCATGCATCTTCCATCAAGGTGATAGAAAGGACAAGCATCATTGAATTGCACCAGACAAGGAAGGAGAATGGAATGTGACAATTTAATCAATACCTTTGCTCAGAGATTCCACAAGAACTGTTCAAAGAGACTGCATAATTTCTCAAAATCTGCAGCACTCTTAAAAAAATCTTAATTCTGGGTGTTTTGAACAAGAATTTGAAACTAAAAGAAAAAGTGGAACTTATAAACTCCTCAGGTCCCCAACTATAGTTATACTGAAGAAGTTAAGAGATAGTGAGAGAGCAATGTAATTTTAAAGGTGATGATAATTTAAAGCGACCAACAGTTAAATAGCCATAGGGACTTAAAATTCCAGGAATGGCAAATCGAAAATTGAGAGGAAGGTATGGGGTCCAAAGGAAAATATTTGACATGTTGTATAATTCTGTATTTTGTGTGCAACATAATATTTAAGTCCTGGATCTGGTGTTGACATAGCTGAAGATACAGCCCTGTTAGGTGCACAGTCAGTAAATTGCAGAATCATGTGTTAAACTCAAAGACAAAGAATAAACCTTCATTCGTTGGCCACATAAGGGAAACAAATTTCTGGAAGTGCAGAAAGACCATAGGGAGTCCTATTAACCCAGGTAAATAGTTGCTGTTTTATTGTTTGATTCCAGCCCGTTTAGGCAGTTTACCTTTAAGATAGTGATATAACATCACAACATGCAAAATTTAAATGTAAAGGTATGAGCTTCACTTTCAGTCTCTCTCTCAGTTCACAGTATCAATGTAGTGTGTTAGGCAGTCAGCAATGCACATGTAATTTACAGTAGCATTAGTAATCACCGAATCCAGGCAATGTATAACTGTGATATTAGAGCAATGTGAATTGTTAGTGCTGCTAATAAACTTCAAGACATTGGACTCAAGAACATTCTGACCTTTGTGGTATATGTTACCTGAGCTAACATACCGAGCAATACTCAGACCATATCAATAAACAGACAAGAAACCATATCAATAACCATGACTCATACTACACAGAACCAACAGAAGATCAAAAAGGCACAGGTGACACCAAGCTTGGATTCTGAAAGGCACTGTGGTTATAAACTGTAGGACAAACTGAGGGAGAAATAACAAAGGCTTGAATCGATTTAAAATAGAGATGGCAACCTTGTACAGTGAGACAGAGTACACATCCTGCAGAACATGGCATGGGGATCACGTGATTTGCTGCCTAAACTTTCAAGGGCATTGTTTTCAAATAATTGTCCTTCATCAACATTTTTCCTTTCCATCAGTGAGTATTCTGCTGTGGGATCGCATTGAAGCTGCAATGATGGGCTAAGCAGCCGGACCTTGTGGGTGAGAGTCAGAGCCCCCCTACTGTGGTTCAGGCCACTTGGCTCAGAATGCAACCAGGAGCACTCGGAGTCTGACATCTGAAGGGTGATGGGCTCGGAATGCTTTCGCATGCAGAAACTTTGCTGCAAATAGCAGAGGACAACTTCTCCCATGGACAATGTAACCAAGGGATTTGGCTCTTTGAAAAGAAAGAGTCAGAACATTCATTCTCCATTACCCATTGCACAGTTTGTTTCAGTTCAGATTTCCACAAACAGGTATCATAAAAGAAGCCCAGGGGTTTGTATTTATTGCAATTTACCTCAAGGTGTTTGTGGAGCTGGCCTTTTGCCAGCTTTGCGCGTGTGTTATAGCCCAGGCTGCACATTATTCCAGGAAGCTGTCTTTTTGCTGTCAGAGTTGGCTGCACTGGGAAGCCAAGAGCGCCTCCTCTGCTATTGAGAGACTGCTTCATTTTTTGGCCAATTTTTCTCTGGCTCACCTTTATGTGTCATTGTAATATTAGCAGCAATGCCTTTGTAAATGTCATAGGAAATATTAAATTAACAGTGTCACAGAAAATAATGGGAATTAATGCTGCTTTATATTTATGAAGTACCAACTTGCACTGACCCAGACATTTACTGATTTGAGTGGTTTAATTATTCAGGCACTCAATGTGGACACATGGTATGCAAACATGTCAAGGTCAGGGAGGTCTCTGGTTTGATGCCATCATGTTTGTGGTGCCAGCAGGCTTGAACTCGAAATGCTTGCTGTCTGCTCCCTTTAGAAACAAAACATTTTTAAAGTTATATCACACTCAAGATAAAGAGTCCATTTGATCCGTGCAAATTTTTCCTCCATCTTTCTGGAAGAGAGTGACCTCCCAGCTCCCTCCCACACCCCCCCAAACAAGGAGTCATTCACCTTGTGTGAACTGAACTGACTGTTTACATACAGCGCCAGAGACTGCACCATGGCATGAGGGCAAGGGGGTCTTGGTTTGTTTATCTATCTGACCTCTTCCCTAACCCATAACTCCAGAGGTAAAATCAGCAGTTGCTGGAAAAGCTCAGCGGGTCTGGCAGCATCTATGAAGAGGAATTAGAGTTAACGTTTTGGGTCCGGTGACTATCCCATTCTGAGGAAGAGTCACCGGACCCATAACATTAATTCTGATTTTTCTTCACAGATGCTGTCAGACCCACTGAGCTTTTCCAGCAACTTCTGTTTTTGTTTCTGATTGGCAGCATTCATGGTTCTTTCAGATTTTATTTAGTACATGACTCCAGAAGCCAATTATGTCAATCCATTGCCAATCCATTTGTGATCAACACAAATGAGGAATGGACTTGGAAGCCTGTTGATGCAACATGGCAGTAGATGAATCATTTACCCAATAGGGAGTCACAGCAAATGTCAGGGAAGGATGTCAAATGATCTAAAAGTGACAGCTCGGTGAAGTTAAGGCATTATGTTGGTTCTCTGTATGCAAATATGACCAGGAATTTTAACCAGTTGTTAGAACAGTAATTCTCAAGGTGTAGGAATTCCTGGAAAGATTGGCATTTGTTGCCCATCTTGAGGTGCTCCTGCAAGGGTGATGCTAAGCCTTTTTCTTAAACTGATGCAACCCATGGGGTGAAGGCACATCCGCAGCATAGTTTTGCAGCCAGCACCAGGACTTTGACTGAGTGACATTGGAGGTACAGCCGTTGGATGCCTATTCTGAGCTGTGTGTGTGACTTGGAAGATCCTACCACCTTGTCTTTCTGAATGATGAAGTTTGCAGGTAACACTGAAGTTTCCAACAGTGTGTTGCTGTCATGTATGCTTTAGATGTTATACACTGCAGTCATGGTACACCAGTGGATGAGGTGGATGTTTGGGTTGGTGGATGAAGGGCTGAACAAGCTGACTTCTTTGACCTGTATGCTGATGAGCTCCTTGAGTGTTGTCCATCTTTTCATCCATGAAAATGGATGTGGTACCAGATACAGAACTGGCTTCATCATAGGAGACAGAGAGTAGTGGTGGAAGGGTGTTTTTCAGATTGGAAACCTGTGACCAGTGATGTTCACAGGGATTAGTGCTGTAGTTATATATATAAATGATTTGGAGGAGAATGGAGATGGTCTGATTAGTAAGTCTGTTGATGACACAAATCTGCAGATAGTGAGGAAGTTTGCCAGAGGATAGACCAAATTATAGATAGGCTGGAGACTTGTGTGGAGAAATGGCAGATGGAGCTTAATTCAGACAAATGAAAGGTGATGTGTTTAGAAGATCGAATGTAGGAGGGAGGTATGTAGTAAATGGCAGAACCCTTAGTAGTATCAACACACAGAGGGATCTAGGTGTACAGGTCCACGGTTCCCTGAAAGTGGCGACACAATGAATAAGGTAGTCAAGAAGGCATTGAGAATAAAAATTGGCAAGTCATGTTGCAGCTGTATAGAACTTTCATTAGACCACATTTGAAATATTGTCCACAATCCTGGTTGCCACACTACCAAAGGATGTGAAGGCTTAGGAGAGAGTACAGAAACGGTTTACCAGGATGTTGCATAGTTTGGAGGATATTAGTTTTGTGGAGAGATTGGACAAACTTGATTTGTTTTCACATGAATGCTGAAAGCTGAGGGGCTACCTGATCAAAGTTTACAAAATTATGGGAAGTATGGATAGTCAGAGTCTTTCGCCCAGGGCAGAAATATCTTTTCCAGGGATCATAGGTTTAAGGTAGAAGGGGGTATGTCTAAAGGAGATGCGAGAGGCAAATGTTATACACAGAGGGGGTAAGTGACTAGAATGTGCTGCCATAGGAGGCAGATTCAATAGCAATATTTGAGGCACCTTGACAGCTATTCGAATAGGCAGGGAAGAGAGGAATATGGACTGCGCAGAGGCAAAGGGATTTTAGTTTAGAAAGGCATCATGTATCAATGCAACCCTGTGGGCCAAAGGACCTGTTTCTATGCTGTTCTGTTTTTTGGTCTTTGATTATTCCATCACAATTCCACCTTATGTCTCATAGGTCAAAAATCAAATGACTGCATTTATAGTCCAACAAGAGGAAGGAGCAGTGCTCCAAAAGCTTGCAATTTCAAATAAACCTGTTAAACTATGACCTGGTTTTGTTTGATTTTTGACCTTGTCCACACCAAGGTGTGGCATCTCCACATTGTGTCTCATAATTGGTGAAGAGATTTTGGGAGTCAGGAGGTGAGGCCCTCTTCACAGAATCCATTATACCAATCTTCCTGTCACCGTGACAGCAAGGTTCCGTTTAAGAATATCATTAGTTGGAAGGAATGATTTGATGCAGTATGATTTCTTGTAGCTACTGCCACAAATTTTGACACATCCCCCTGGCAACGTAATATGCTGCCCAATAGAAGACATAATTTTCATTATTCTAGTGCCTTTCGCCAACTCAGGAACATCTGAAGTACTTTATGGACAATGAAGCATTTCATGGTTAATGTTGCAGACAATATTGCATTAACACAGCAAGAATATCTGATAGATCAGTTACCAGTTGCTCAAAGCATTAATTGATAACCGACAGCATTATGTTGAAATTGCATTGTGCGATATTACTAAAACAAGGGATTGCCAACTCTAGTTGGCCATATGCTAGGAGATCTGATCAGAAGATATGATCTGTTGCCAATGGCACTATGTACATGTTCCCATCACTGGTCCACTGACATGCCCAGCATCCTGGGGCATCCCCTTTGAACACCAATTGGAAAACAAACAGTCTTTTAATTTACCTAATTGGATGATGCATGACTGTCAGCCTAACAGTTTTTCCATCGCTTCTCCAATCTAATTTAACTAGTAAATGTTCAAAGATAACACACACAAAATTGCACACAATTTATTTTCATGGGAAGTTGATTTTTTTTTGTCCTGATTTGCTTGCATCAGTGTTCTGGGGATTAAGAGGGTTCCAGAGCAATCCTGGCAAGTTGGCAACCCACATTAACAGACATGCTTCCACATTAATGTGTAATTCCTCTGTTCTGATAAATTGAAAAGGCAATGAGCTCCATTAAAATGAATGGGTTAATGCTTAAGAGACAAGGTTATTTCATAAATATGCAGCTTAATGCTAACACACAGAAGCAAACATTTAACCCTTGGTGTCATCAAGTTAAGGGGGCCTAGTAGATTAATACACCATTCATTTACATCAAACTGCAATAATTAACCAATTAATCTGTGAATGACTGAGACAGTAGGTCAAAACAATGTAGATGGAAGATTGACCCCATTCACTATCTGTTGTACAGCTAATTTAATAACCTCCTGAAATCTGACAATGTGTGTGGTTTTATTTTATCAAAATTGCATCTTTTAATTGTTACCTTCGTTGTCTCAATTGTTGGGGGAAAATCTTTGGGCAGGAGTTAATTAAAGTTCTGCTTTCTTAATTGGCTCATTAACATGTTTGCTTTCTATGACAATGTGTAGCGTATAATTGTCACCCTATCAACCCAGATGGCTTTTATTATTATTGAGAAAAGGAGTAATCTGTCTTTCACTCTGTCGTATGACAACACATTCAAGTGTTTTTGCAAACCTGGGATTTAATTCACACATTTCCACTATGTCATTAGAACCTTGGATTATACATTCCGCAATGTATGAAGGAAATTAATTTTGAAAATGCTTTTTTATAATTTAACACATAACCCTTTGGAGTATCAAGATTCTCTGAACTTGCAGAATAATACATTCATTTCTGTTAAGAGTTTGACTGCTGTGGGTAAGGAGCACGTGAGAGAGATGTTTGGATGACAGTCAAATGCAGATGGCATTGGTTGGCATTCCACAGGAGCATTGCACTTTGTGAGTAAAATCTTTCCACGCATTGCATTTATTAAATATGACAGCAACTCATTTCTTTCTTTTCACCCACCTGTCCCAAAGGTGCTGACTCATAACTGAGGCAATTTTCATTGCGCTAGCTTCTAATGGTGACCCCCAGTGGATCAACAGCGGATCAGCTTGCACCCTGACACCTGCATTTCAGGCAGGATGGCGCACTAAGGATCAGAGGGGAAACATTGTCCGCTTGAAGTACTCGTGCCATTTTTTTTGACAGTGAACAGGTATGCGGGGCATGAATCCTAAGTAATGTTCTGTCAAACGGTGAGGTTTATGAAATCATGAGAGGCATGGATGTGGTTAATAGACAAAGTCTTTTCTCTGGGGTAGGGGAGTCCAGAACTAGAGGGCATAGATTTAAGGTGAGAGGGGAAAGATTTAAAAGGGACCTAAGGGGCAACTTTTTCACACTGTGGGTGGTGCGTGTATAGAGTGAGCTGTCAGAGGAAGTGGTGGAGGCTGGTACAATTACATTTAAAAGGCATCTGGATGGGGATATGAAAAGGAACTGTTAAGAGGGATATGGGCCAAATACTAGCAAATGGAACTAGGTTAATTTAGGATATCTGGTTGACATGGACGAGTTGGACCAAAGTGTCTGTTTCCATGCTGTACATCACAATGACTCTGTGACATCCAACCATCATTCTCACCATTTCTGCTCCATGTCTGATAATTCTGTAGCTATTAAAGACAATTTTCTAGAGTTGCTCACTTTAGTCTCTGGGAAATTGATTCTGGAAGATTCCAAGAGAGTTGGCGACTGAGTCTGGAGTGAAGTGGAGCGTAATGCACGAGAGAAGGAAATCTCACTCCATTAGAGTTAAGACAAGCTGTCGATGGGTTTCAGTACATGAGTCACAAAATGTTAATATTCAGGTACAACACATAATCAAGAAGACTATTGAGATGCAATCCATTATTCCAAAGAGAAAATGAACATAAAGGTAAGACTAAAATTGCTGGAAAAGCTCAGCAGGTCTGACACCATCTGTCGAGAGAAATCAGAGTTAATGTTTCAGATCAAGTGACCCTTCCTTCAAGTTCTGACCTTGCCAACATGTTTTCTCATGTGGCTGATTTCAGAATGAGTGGGCACTGTTTTAACATTAGGACTCGCCCTTTCAGGACAGAAATGGGAAGGCTATTTCTCTCTCAGAGGATCGTACGACTTTGGAACTCTCTGCCTCAGACAGAGAGTTCTTTTAAGGCAGACAGTTAGATTCTTGATGGCCAAGACAGGAAAAGGTGATCAGAGGTAGATAGGAATTTGAAATGCAGATAGATCAGCCATGATATTGAATGGCAGAGGAGGCGTGAGAAAGCGAATGGTCTACTTCTGCTCCTATTCCATATGCTCATATGTTCATCTGATCTTCCACCATCAGCATGAAACTGTGCAACTACACATCAGAAATAGACAGCAAGGGAAAAATATTTTTCCCATTGCTAACAGGAAGTCTCATCCCCCAGCAAAAGCATCTGAGCCTTCGATACACAATGTCCTTATGCAAGGCTTCTCTGTAACCAGCTGTCATGCAAAAGCTACTTTGTTAACAACCATTGCAACACCTCGCATTAATAAAGCATCTTCAATGGAGCAAAATATCCCACAATATTGAATCCAGGAAAATTCAATAATTAAAGTGGGTAAGAATCATTTTTTTTGCCAACGTGTTGTTGATAAATGGATGCATGGCAATACACATAATTTCTGTTTATTGTGATTTTAATGTAAAACACCAACTTGCTGCTAGTGTGAATGAAAGAAATCCATTTCAGTCAGGAGCTCATCCCTGGTGAAGCTGCCTAATCGCCCAACCAGCATCATTTTTAATGCCTCTGTTAGGACCTTACTGGGTACATGTGAAAGAAAATGGAGTACTGTGATCAATTTTGGGCCCCTTGTCTGAGGAAAAATATAATGGCATTGGAGGCAGTCTAGTGAGAGTTCACTACATTGGAGGGAGGGATTTTCTTTTGAGGAGAGATTGAGTGGATTGGGCCTGGATTCACTGGAGTTTAGAAGAATGAACGGCAACCTTGTTGAATCATACAAAATTCCTGGGGGGCTTGACGGTAGATGCAGAGTTGTTTCCCCTCAAGGAGGAATTTTTTCTCTTGAATGTTTGCAATGTTTTACTGCCGAGGGCTGTTGAGGCTGGGTCATTAAGTATGTTCAAGGCTGAGATAGACAGATGTTTAATCAGGAAAGGATTCAAGGGTCAAAGGGAAAAAGCAGGAAAGGTCAAATTGATGGGAATCAGATACGTCACAACCTCATTGAATGGCACAGCAGACTCAATGGGCTGACTGACCTACCAGTACTCCTCCGTCTAATTGGTCACATTCCCTACGTTCCTGAGTTTCAAATTAACCCCTTAGTTGACATCTTTTGCAAAGTCTTTTCCCTGGGGTCGGGGAGTCCAGAACTAGAGGGCATAGGTTCAGGGTGAGAGAGGAAAGATATAAAACAGACCTAAGGGGCAACTTTTTCACGCAGAGAGTGGTACGTGTATGGAATGAGCTGCCAGAGGAAGTGGTGGAGCCTGGTACAATTGCAACATTTAAGAGGCATTTGGATGGGTATATGAATAGGAAAGGTTTGGAGGGATATGGGCCGGATGCTGGCAGTTGGGACTAGATTAGGTTGGGATAACTGGTCGGCATGGACAGGTTGGACCGAAGGGTCTGTTTCCATGCTGTACATTTCTATGACTCTATGACTCTATCTGTTTTTGGGTGAAATTGATCTTTTGCTTTTATTCATTTGTGGGATGTGGTTGTTCCCGGCTAGGCCAGGATTTATTGCCCATCCCTAATAACCCAAAGGGGCAATTAAGGGTCAACTTGTGAATCTAGCATCACGTAGAGGCCAGACTGGGTAAGGACAATCGTTTCCTTCCCTAAGGGACATCAGTGAACCAGATGAGCTTTTATGACAATAGTTTCATGGTTATCATTGAAGTCTTAATGCCTGATTTTTATTGAATTCAAACTCCGCCATCTGCCATGGTGGGAATCAAACCTAGTCCCCCATATTATTGCCTGGGCCTCTGCATTAAAAAGCCTAGTAATCATACCATTACACTATTACCTCCCCCACTCGTCACTGTGCTGATAGGATGGGACTGCAAATTGGTGTATTTTGAAGTCACAAGTAATGGCTACAGTAGTTTTTATTGCTCAGTACATGAAAGCTTTCTTCACTGTTGGAATTTCACCTGCTGTTTGCACGTGTCAGAGAGACTGAGAACATAACAACAGGCACAGATTTAGTTGTGCTCGTTTGATTGCACATTTGTGTGTGAGGAGCTCTCCACACTGATAAGTTTTGGGACTGAAATTTCTAATCAAGAGCAGGACCAAGTTCCAACCAATTCAGACTTTTTTATATATTTAGGAGCAGAACTGCAAACTGGGAAATATTAACATAAAGAATATTCTTGCAAAACTGATTTTGCTGAGACATTCATGCAGCAAATATGTGAAACACAGTCACTGTAAATCTAAATTCACAACAGATTTAACTGTACAATTGGATTTAATAAACGTCAAATTAAATTCACAATCATTTGAAGTGATCTTGTTGGTTGAAATATGTTTTGTAGCATAACTGCGCAATTTAAATCTCCTTTCTTTCTGCCCAAAGGTAGATGCCACTCAGAACATTATGACCTCCAGCGTGGGTAGTGCAAGGAGGCAGCTCCTATATCCAGGAGAAAGTCAGGACTGCAGATGCTGGAGATCAGAGCTGAAAATGTGTTGTGGAAAAGCGCAGCAGGTCAGGCAGCATCCAAGGAGCAGGAGAATCGACGTTTCGGGCATGAGCCCTTCTTCAGGACAAGAGAGGCCCTGAAGACATTTATTGACAAAGAATAAGATTTTGATATGCTGTGGTAAAAACAATGAGTACAGATGCTGGAAACCTGATTCTAGATTAGAGTGGTGCTGGAAAAGCACAGCAGGTCAGGCAGCATCCGAGGAGCAGGAAAATCGACGTTTCAGGCAAAAGCCCTTCATCAGGAATAGAGGCAGGGGGCACTCTGCCTCTATTCCTGATGAAAGGCTTTTGCTCGAAACGTCGATTTTCCTGCTCCTTGGGTGCTGCCTGACCTGCTGTGCTTTTCCAGCACCACTCGAATCTAGAATCTGGTTTCCAGCATCTGCAGTCCTTGTTTTTACCTAGTTGATTTTAACCCTACTGTGAAACCCCTTACAAGGATGCCTGCCTTGAAGAAATTTTCCTCCTGTCTCTACAAGAATATCAGGGAGTCCCTCTCCCACTGCAACTACGAGGTCATTTCCACTGCCCTTTTGATATGCTGTGTATGTTGGTGGAGGTCTTCTGAGACAGTGGGTAGTGGCCGTGGCTCTGAACCAGAGGCTCCAGGCTCTAGTCTGACTTCAGGAGTTGATATCCAAGGAAAGTGTTTTCATAATACAGCCATTAGAGGGTTCAGTTTCCCAGTTCCAGCTGAGGTTGGGTGGATGTACGAGCTGAAAATGTGTTGCTGGAAAAGCACATTGAATACCAAATCAGGAGTTCTGTCCTGATTTGGTATTCAATGGAGCTTGCCACTGAAGGTACACAAGAGCAGGTCAAGGTTAAGCAATAACAGCCTACCTTGGTTGACTAACATCTATGTTGGTGGATAGGAAAGGAACAACCATTTCAATGAGGTATTGGTGATCACCTGGTAGCAACTCTAGAAATGAACCCTTGTAGGGGCTATACAAATTCTTTCCCAACAGTAACAGCATCACCCCTTTATATTCAGGAGAGAAGAATCAGTTGAATACGCTGACAGGGCTCCTCCAGCAGAGCCCATGTGTTGTCTGTCAGAGGTGTGTGTGTGACTGCAGCTGGGAGATTAAAAGCTGCCTCACTGAGTAAGTGATCTTCGAGCTACTTCCCTGGTTGTACAAGTAGAACGGACAACCTGAGATGACATGACTTCCCCTGTGAAGGGAACAGGAAGGGTCTGAACCACAGCTTGAGACCAGTGATTAAAACAGCATGGGGATTCGTCAATTAAGTGCGGAACACTGTACCACAAGTAATTATTAGGGACAGTGATGCATTAGCAGTTATTACTTTGTGCTGTCATGCTTTAGAGCTCAGTCTATGAAGGTTATTAACTTACTTCCCTGGGCAATTTTATCGGCTAGTCTAAAACAGTATGGGCTCTCCATCTTTGACCTCAAGGTCTGAACATAGTAAGAGCTGAATATATGAAGTGTTCTACTCAGTGGTGAGTGAGTCTGGCTGGCAGTGATGCATAATGATTGCTTTGTTCCTTCAACTATTCCAAACCAAACAATGTCTTTCCAGTGGGAGTAATTGGATATCCTTTTCACAGAATCAGCACAGACCAACAGGCTGAATGGCCTCCCAAATTATCTTAGAAACGGTAGATTTGGGGCAGTCTGAAGCATTCAAGAATCCTGCTTTCTGTGAGAAAGCAGCTTCGGATCATCAATGATCTACAGTTTCACTTTTGCTTAGTTGCTTCCTTGCCTTGTCCTCCCTGCTGGTCTGTCTCTGCATAATCTTTCTTTTTGCCTTCAGGCAGTATTCTCTTTCTCTCCTATCTTCTCCCTCTATCTCTCTGTCATTTGACTCTTTGTCTCATCCAGCTCCTTCTCCTTACCCCCCACCAACCCACCCTCCCCTCCTGACACCTTCCCCAGCCACGACAGGAATTGCAAAACCTGCGCCCGCATCTCTCCCCTCACCACCATCCAAGGCCCCAAAGGAGCCTTCCACATCCATCAGAGATTTACCTGTACTTCCACACACATCATTTACTGTATCCATTGCTCCCGATGCAGTCTCCTCTTTATTGTTAAAAATCACACAACACCAGGTTATAGTCCAACAGGTTTAATTGGAAGCACACTAGCTTTCGGAGCGACGCTCCTTCATCAGGTGATTGTGGAGGGCTCGATCGTAACACAGAATTTATAGCAAAAATTTGCAGTGTGATGTAACTGAAATTATACATTGAAGAATTGATTGTCTGTTAAGCCTTTCATCTGTTAGAATACAGTGATAGTTTCACTTCTTTCATGTGTAAATCACAAAACCCTTTTTTTAAAGTTGCATTCTCGGGTTAGCTGTTAACAATGGTGATAGCTAGACAATATGTTGAAGGTGTTAGCCCCCTGTGTGTTCTCTGTCTATGACCTGATGTTTAGATTGATTCCAATCTAAAAAGTGAGATAACAGAGTATTACATAAATTCATGCAGTTTTTGAGCTTAGAGTTCTACATGAATGTATGTGGTTTTTGAGCAAAGTGCAATGTAACTCTGATAGTACCAAAAAAATTCACCACACAAAATATATGTGTGCATGTGGGTCTTTGTCTGTCTGTGTGTGTGTCTGTCTGGGGTGGGGGTTGTGAGTGTGAGAAAGTGTGTGTGTGTGTGTGTATGTGTAGTGAGTGCAGAGTGTCTTAAGTCTGTGAGGGGGTGCATGTGTGGGAGTGTGTGTGTCTATAAGGGTGTGTGTGGGTGTCTGTGTGCGCGTTTGTGTGTATCTGTGTCCGTGTATATGTGAGAGTGTGTGTGTGTAAGAATATCTGTGTGTGTGTGTGTGTAGTGCAATGGTGATCACCTGTATTGTGACATGAACCCAAGGTCGCGGTTGAGGCCCTTGGACAGACAGGATGTCAACTTGCAGAACACTTCAGAAAAAATCTCTGGGATACGCGCATGAAGCAACCCCACTGGCCCGTGGTCAAACACTTTAACTCCCTCTCCCACTCCCCCAAGACATGCAGGTCCTGGGCCTCCTCCATCTCCACTCCCTTACCACCCGATACCTGGAGGAAGAATGCCTCATCATCCGCCTTGTGACCCTCCAAGCCCATGGCATCTGTGTGGATTTCACCAGTTTCCTTATTTCCCCTCCCCCCACCTTATCCCAGATCCAACCTTCCAACTTGGCATCGCCCGCACGACCTGTCCTACCTGTCTATCTTCCTTCTCACCTATCCACTCCACCTTCCCCTCCGACCTATCACCTTTACCCCCACCTCCATCTACCTACCACACTCTCAGTTACCTTCCCCCTCCCCCAGCCCCACCTCCCACTCCCATTTATCTCCAAGCACCCCCAACCCACAAGCCTCATTCCTGATGAAGGGCTTATGTCCGAAATGTTGATTCTCCTGCTTCTCGGATGCTGCCTGACCTGCTGTGCTTTTCCAGCACCACATTCTCGACTCTGATCTCCAGCATCTGCAGTCCTCACTTCTTCCTTCTCCTTGCTGTTGACATCATTTTGATCTGTGCTCGGAGAGATAAGCACTTGGCTCATGTTATGAGAGACTGTCATGACTTACCTCATGTACATTCTATGGGATGTTTCTTTCCATTGTGTGAATCTCAGAACTCCCTGCATAGCAATGGAAGCCAATGGGTCAGCACGCCAATCAAAGTTCCCTTAACCTGATGGCAGCTACACCAGGAGAAGATTGGCACTTACCATCCTGACTTGAAAATAGATCACCGCTCCTTCTGTGTCAGTAGGTCAAAATCATGGAACTCTGTTACAGCATTGTGGGTCAACCTACAGCACCAAGAATGCAGTGTGGCGGGAAGGCAGGGCATCACCTTCTCATGGGCAACAAATGCCAGATCAGTCAGCGATGGCCACATAAATGCAATAAGGAATTCAGTTTCCAAAAAGCTGCACCAATAAAATCATTGGTCATTCTAAATATCTGATTGATATTTAAGAACTTACCTCGATGCCAATGGTCTTTTCACAGCAGAGAGCGGCACGATCTGGGCGGAAGTGAAATTGGAGCGCAGAGCTGGTCGGGAAGGTAAGTGATTGATATTTGAGTGGGTGTGTTCTAGACCCCAGGCCCTACAAAGTAGGGCCTCCTTCCCATCCTCCTCCTCTAACCTAACTTTAAAGTCCACAGGTAAGCTACTCAGTGTTCTTGTTTTGGAGACTAAGTGTAGAGTAATGGCAGCGCAGGCAGTGGAATGTTCCTCCTGCAGGATGTTTGAGGTAGGAGTGACCACCGATGCTCCTGCTGACTTCACCTGCAGGAAGTGCAGCCAGCTCCAGCTCCTCACAGACTGCGTTAGAGAACTGGAGCTGGAGTTGGATGAACTGAGGATTATTCGAGAGGCTGAGAGGGTGATAGATAAAAGCTACAGGGACATAGTTACGCCAGAGAACAGAGGTAGCTGGGTAACAGTTAGAGGTGGGAAGGGGAGGAAGCAGGCAGTGCAGGGATCCCCTGTGGTCATTCCCCTCAATAATAAGTATACCGCTTTGGATACTATTGGGGGGGACGGCCTAGCAGGGGTAAGCTGCAGTGACCGGGTCTCTGGCACGAGGTCTGGCTCTGAGGCCCAGAAGGGAAAGGGGGAGAGGAGGAGAGCACTAGTTATAGGAGAATCTATAGTTAGAGGAATAGACAGGTGTTTCTGTGGACATGGGCGAGACTCTCGGATGGTTTGTTGCCTCCCGGGTGCCAGGGTCCGAGACATCTTGGACCGTGTCTTCAGAATCCTCAAGGGGGAGGGTGCACAGCCAGAAGTCGTGGTGCACGTTGGCACCAACGACATAGGTAGGAAGAGGGATGGGGAGGTCATTCAGGAGCTCAGGGAGTTAGGCTGGAAGCTAAAAGCTAGGACGGACAGAGTCGCCATCTCTGGGTGCCACGTGACAGTGAGGCAAGGAATAGGGAGAGAGTGCAGTTGAACACGTGGCTGCAAGGATGGTGTAGGAGGGAGGGCTTCAGGTATTTGGACAATTGGACTGCATTCTGGGGAAGGTGGGACCTGTACAAGCAGGACGGGTTGTACCTGAACCAGAAGGGCACCAATATCCTGGGAGGTAGGTTTGCTAGCACTCTTCGGGGTATTTAAACTAATTTGGCAGGGGGATAGGATCCGGACTTGTAGTCCAGCAAGTAGGTTAGCTGTTTGTCAGGATGTCCAAGTGTGTGGGGAGGCTGTGGAGAAGGTAGCACTGACAGGGAATACTTGCGGACACAGAGATGGGTTCAAGTGTGTATACTTCAATGCAAGGAGTATCAGAAATAAGGTGGGTGAACTTAAGGCGTGGATCGGTACCTGGGACTATCCACGGAAACGTGGATAGAAGAGGGACAGGAATGGTTGTTGGAGGTTCCTGGTTACGGATGTTTCAGTAAGATTAGGGGGTGGTGGTAAAAAAGGAAGGGGAGTGGCGTTGCTAATTAGAAATGGTATAACGGCTGCAGAAAGGCAGTTCGAGGGGGATCTGCCTTTGGAGGTAGTATGGGCTGAAGTCAGAAATAGGAAAGGAGCAGTCACCTTGTTGGGTGTTTACTATAGGCCCCCCAATAGCAGCAGAGATGTAGAGAAACAGATTGGGAAACAGATTTTGGAAAGATGCAGAAGCCACAGGGTGTAGTCATGGGCGATTTCAACTTCCCAAATATTGATTGGAAGCTCTTTAGATCAAGTAGATTGTATGGGGCAGTGTTTGTGCAGTGTGTTCAGGAAGCTTTTCTAACTCAGTATGTAGGTTGTCCGACTAGAGGGGAGGCCATATTGGATTTGGTACTTGGTAACGAACCGGGACAAGTGATGGGCTTGTTAGTGGGTGAACATTTTGGTGATGGTGACCACAATTCTGTGACTTTCACCTTGGTTATGGAGAGAGATAGGTGCGTGCAACAGGGTAGGTTTTACAATTGGGGGAAGGGTAAATACGATGCTGTAAGACAGGATCTGATGAGCATAAGTTGGGAGCATAGGCTGTCAGGGAAGGATGTCGTGGAAATGTGGAACTTTTTCAAGGAACAGATGCGACGTGTCCTTGATATGTATGTACCTGTCAGCAGGAAAGAGATGGTCGTGTGAGGAACCTTGGTTGACAAGGGAGGTTGAATGTCTTGTAAAGAGGAAGAAGGAGGCTTACATAAGGTTGAGGAAACAAGGTTCAGACAGAGCGTTGGAGGGATACAGGATAGCCAGAAGGAAGCTGAAGAAAGGGATTAGGAGAGCTAAGAGAGGGCATGAAAAATCTTTGGCGGATAGGATCAAGGATAACCCCAAGGCCTTTTATGTGTATATGAGAAACATGAGAATGACGAGAACGAGGGTAGGTACGATCAAGGACAGTAGTGGGAGACTGTGTATTGAGTCGGAAGAGATAGGAGAGGTCTTGAATGAGTACTTTTCTTCAGTATTTACAAATGAGAGGGACCGTATTGTTGAAGAGGAGAGTGTGAAACGGACTGGTAAGCTAGAGGAGATACTTGTTAGGAAGGAAGATGTGTTGGGCATTTTGAACAACTTGAGGATAGACAATTCCCCCGGGCCTGACGGGATATATCCTAGGATTACATGGGAAGCAAGAGAGGAAATTGCAGAGCCGTTGGCAATGATCTTTTCGTCTTCACTGTCAATGGAGGTGGTACCAGGGGACTGGAGAGTGGCGAATGTTGTGCCCCTGTTCAAAAAAGGGAATAGGGATAACCCTGGGAATTACAGGCCAGTTAGTCTTACTTCGGTGGTAGGAAAAGTAATGGAAAGGGTACTGAGGGATAGGATTTATGAGTATTTGGAAAGACACTGCTTGATTAGGGACAGCCAGCACGGATTTGTGAGGGGTAGGTCTTGCCTTACAAGTCTTATTGAATTCTTTGAGGAGGTGACTAAGCATGTGGATGAGGGTAGAGCAGTGGATGTAGTGTACGTGGATTTTAGTAAGGCATTTGATAAGGTTCCCCATGGTAGGCTTATGCGGAAAGTCAGGAGGCATGGGATAGAGGGAAATTTGGCCAGTTGGATAGAAAACTGGCTAACCGGTCGAAGTCAGAGAGGGGTAGTAGATGGTAAATATTCAGCCTGGAGCCCAGTTACAAGTGGAGTTCTGCAGGGATCAGTTCTGGGTCCTCTGCTGTTTGTCATTTTTATTAATGACTTGGAAGAGGGAGTCGAAGGGTGGGTCAGTAAATTTGCAGATGATACGAAGATTGGTGGAGTTGTGGATAGTGAGGAGGGCTGTTGTTGGCTGCAAAGAGACTTAGATATGATGTAGAGCTGGGCTGAGGAGTGGCAGATGGAGTTCAACCCTGTCAAGTGTGAGGTTGTCCATTTTGGAAGGACAAATAAGAATGCGGAATACAGGGTTAACGGTAGGGTTCTTAGTAAGGTGGAGGAGCAGAGGGATCTTGGGGTCTATATTCATAGATCTTTGAAAGTTGCCACTCAGGTGGATAGAGCTTGTAAGAAGGCCTATGGTGTAGACATAGAACATAGAACAATACAGCACAGAACAGGCCCTGCGGCCCACGATGTTGTGCCGAACATTTGTCCTAGCTTAAGCACTCATCCATGTACCTATCCAATTGTCGCTTAAAGGTCGCCAATGATTCTGACTCTGCCACTCCCACAGGCAGCGCATTCCATGCCCCCACCACTCTCTGGGTAAAGAACCTATCCCTGACATCCCCCCTATACCTTCCACCCTTCACCTTAAATTTATGTCCCCTTGTAACACTCTGTTGGACCCGGGGAAAAAGTTTCTGACTGTCTATCTATTCCTCTGATCATCTTATAAACCTCTATCAAGTCACCCCTCATCCTTCGCCGTTCCAATGAGAAAAGGCCTAGCACTCTCAACCTATCCTTGTACGACCTATTCTCCATTCCAGACAACATCCTGGTAAATCTTCTCTGCACCCTCTCCAAAGCTTCCACATCTTTCCTAAAGTGAGGCGACCAGAACTGCACACAGTACTCCAAATGTGGCCTAACCAAGGTCCTGTACAGCTGCAACATCACTTCACGACTCTTGAATTCAATCCCTCTGCTAATGAATGCTAATACACCATAGGCCTTCTTACAAGCTCTATCCACCTGAGTGGCAACTTTCAAAGATCTATGAACATAGACCCCAAGATCCCTCTGCTCCTCCACCTCACTAAGAACCCTACCGTTAACCCTGTATTCCGCATTCTTATTTGTCCTTCCAAAATGGACAACCTCACACTTGACAGGGTTGAACTCCATCTGCCACTCCTCAGCCCAGCTCTGCATCATATCTAAGTCCCTTTGCAGCCAACAACAACCCTCCTCATTAGCGTTCATTAGAGATTAATGTGTAAACTTAAAATGCATGGGATTGGGGTAGTTTATTGAGATGGATAGAAAATTGGTTATCAGACAGACAACAAAGACCAAGACTAAATGGATCTTTTTCTAAGTGGCAAGCAGTGACTAGTGGGGTACTGAAAGGATTGGTACAGGGACCCCAGCTATTGATAATATATGCTGATGATTTAGATGAGGCGACCAAATGTAAAATCTCCAAATTTGCAGATGGTACAGAGCTGGGTGGAAGGATGAGCTGTGAGGAGGATGCTGGGATGTTGCAGTGTGATTCGGACAGGCTGAATAAGTGGGCAAATGCATGGCAGATATGGCATAATGTGGATCAATGTGAGGTTATCCCCTTCAGTAGCAAAAATCAGAAGGCAGATTATTATTCGAATGGGTGCAAATGGAGAGAGGGGAATGATCGATAAGATCTTGGGGACCAGCATAGGTGCAGCAGACAGTAAAGAAGACAAGCTGTATGTTGGCTTTATAGTGCGAGGATTCAAAAACAGGGACAAGATTGCTACAGTCATATAGGCCATTGGTGAGGCCACACCTGGAATAATGTATGCAGTTGTGGTCTCCTTATCAGAGGAAGGATGTTCTTGCTATAGAGGGAGTGCAGCTAAGGTTTCCCAAGTTGGTTCCTGAGATGGCAGAGTATTGAGTTGGTTAGGATTGTGGTAGAAAAGTGTGGTGCTGGAGAAGCACAGCAGGTCAGGCAGCATCTGAGGAGCAGGAGAGTTGACATTTCGGGCATATTCATCAGGAATGTCCAGGCTTATGCCCGAAACTTTGATTCTCCTGCTCCTCGGATGCTGCCTGGCCTGCTGTGCTTCTCCAGCACCACACTTTTTGACTCTGACTCTCCAGCATCTGCCGTCCTCACTTTCTCCTTGGGTTCGGATTGTATTCACTGGAGTTTGGAAGGATACGGATTTCTCAGAAACCTATAAAAATCTTACAGGACTCGACAGGGTAGACACAGGCAGGATGTTCCGATGGGGAGGGTCTAGAACCAGGAATCATAGTTAAAGATAAGGGGGTAAACCTTTTAGGAGTGAGAAGAGGAGAATTTTCTTCACCTAGAGAGTGGACTTCTCTGCCACAGAAAGTGGTTGAGGCCAAAACATTGTTCTAAGGGGATTAAAGAGTATGGGGGGAGGGCAGGATGAGGGCATTCAGCTCGATGGTCAGCTGGGATCATATTGAATGGTGGAGCAGGTTCAATGGATCGAATGATCTACTCCGACTCCTATCTTCCATGTTCCTGTTTAGACACAGCAGTGTTCTATTCTCAGTAATTAATAATTAGGTAGATCCCAGACTCATTCAGAAAGAAGGATTAGTAGCAGTGAACTACCCAAACCAGCATCCAACAGAATATTCCTTTTGCAGATTCTTTACTAAGCATCAGAGCCATGATCTGGAAGCACAAGGGAACTCTGGCCTCCTATGATGCTATCCTACATCGGGATACTTTGCACTTGTTATTATTCCAGTCACTGAAGTATTGAGTCTCAGAGGAGCAGTGGATTCCTTGGTCTATTTGAGTGTGTGCAACCTCACTCAAGTGATAGATTATGAAGGTCTCTCTTTTTTTTCTCTCTCTCTCTCTCTCTCCCTACTAAATGAAAGGCTTGCAATTTTAAACCAAATTCCATGACCTCAGGAGATTATGAACTGCTTCAGTCAATGAAGTAATTTTTTTCTTCCAGTTTTGTTGTCGCTGCGAAGTCAGAAACATACAGCTAATGTGTCCGCGGCAAGTCCCCACAAACAGCAATGTGGTAATGAGCAAACATTCTGACAATGGCTGAGGGATAAATATTGACAAGGATAACTGGGGATGTTCGCCGTTGATTGCACAATACTCAGCACCTTTTGCGACTCCTCAGATACTAATGCAACAAGATCTGGACAATATCCAGGCTTGGGCTGACAAGTAGCAGGTGACATTCATTCCACACAGATGTCAGACTCTGACCATGACCAATAAGAGCTGAAAATGTGTTGCTGAAAAAGCACAGCAGATCAGGCAGCATCCAAGGAGCAGGAGAATCGACGTTTCGGGCATGAGCCCTCATTCCTGAAGAAAGGCTCATGCCCGAAACGTTGATTCTCCTGCTCTTGGATGCTGCCTGACCTGCTGCGCTTTTCCAGCAACACATTTTCAGCTCTGACCTCCAGCATTTGCAGTCCTCATGACCAATAAGAGACAATCTAACCACTGCCTCTTGACATTTAATGGTGTTACCATCACTGAATTCCCCACAATCAACATCCTGGGGGTATCACTGACCAGAAATTCAATCGGACTCACCAGATAAACAAAGTGGTCACATGAGGAGGTCAGAGTCTAGGAATACTGCAGTGCATAACTCACCTCCTACTCCCCAAAACCTGTCCACCATCACAAGGCACAAGTCAGGAGTTTGATGGAATGCTCCCCCTTGCCTGAATAGGTGTAGTGCCAACAACACTCAAGAAGTTTGACACCATCAGGACAAACCAGCCCACTTGATTGGCACCACATCCACAAACCTCAAATCTCTCCACCACTGACACTCAGTAGCAGCAGTGTGTACTAACTACAAGATGCACTGCAGAAGTTCGCCAAAAATTCTCAGATACCACCTTCTAAACCCACGACCACTCTCATCAAGAAGGCCAAGGGCAGCAAATACATGGGAACACCATCACCTTCAAGTTTCCCTCCAAGCCACTCACCATTCATACCTGCAAATATATCACCATTCCTCATTGTCACTGTGTCATAATCCTGGAATTCCCTCCCTGATGGCAGTGTGGGTCAATGCACAGCAGGTGGACTGCAGTGGTTCAAGATGTCAGCTCACCACCATCTTCTGAAGGGCAAATAGGGACAGCCAATAAATGCTGGCCCAGTGAGTGACATCCACATCTCACAAATGAAGGAAAACTCCCCCATGGGTCATCAATTATGTCCTGCAGCATCTGTTACATCCAACGGAAAGGGCCTAAATGGTTCTTAATGCCTTAGCAGAAAGAGATCACCTCTGACAATGCAGCCTTCCCTCAGTATGGTATGTCAGCTTGGACGTTGTTTACAAGAGGAAAAATTTTAAGTATGGCATTTGTTATGAAGATGTTGGTGTACTGTATCTTTAGGAAAGTTAAAAGCTAGCAGTGACAGCACCAAGTGTACTCAATAAGATACAATATAATATTCTCCAGCTACTGGGATAGCTAGGGTAGCTGGTTGCCAGGAAACAACAAAACAGATTCAAATTAGGCCAATCAGTTTAAATTATACCCTGAAAAATACCAAACTCCAATCCAGTTTGAATTTAGTATATTGACAATCTTAAAAGCCAATGACACAATCTAATACTTTGGAGGAATAAGACCGGGCAAAATTGAACAATTGAGAGGAGAACTGCCCAGCTACCAGCATGTAAAAAGACTGCCCGAAAAATAGCTCTCTCAAAGGTACCTTTATCAATTAGTAACCTGTGAAGCAGAATCCTGAAGAAGACACAGGAAGATCCAAATAGAAGAGCTGAAAGCTGCCTAGTTTTGAGATAAGTTTTGTCAATTTTAATTGGGAGTGTTATCAGACTAGTATTGTTGAAGAGGAAGGTAAACGATAGGTTAGAGGATGGAGTTGTAAATAGTTGTTAGTTAATTATTCTCTATTATATTTTAAGAAATAAAGTGTGTTAACTTTTACTTTAAATGCTTCTTGGCCTCTCGAATTTTGACAGAACACTGCACGGGATAAATCTTTTCTGTGTTGCTGGTTTTAAATTAAGCAGGAGGGTTTACCCCATGTCGTAACACATTGAGCATGTTAAATGGTGTCATATCTGTCAATATCCTGGGCTTGTCACCTTCTGGGCATATCCTGTGCTTCTTAGCTCATTTTTTTTTGTTCTGTAAATTACTCAGCAAAGCATGTTCCAAATGAGCTGGACATTCTCACCAGCTGCCAGGGTCAACAGTTCTGTCGTTACATTTAAAGGCCAACTGCTTACCATTTGGCTGACTGCAAACCAGGAAAATTCCTTCAGCTTGTGCCAGCCACCCCAAGATCCCCTGAAGTGTCTTCAAAGAAGCCTAAGTTGGTGCCCATCTGATGTTGCTGGATGGTGTCACTGTTAGAAGGTACATCCTTTTCACAACTGACCACCATCCCTTTAGACCCAGAGCCTGAGCTAAGATTTCAGCACAGGTCAGCGCCACCCTCAAAGACTGGGAAGTACTGCAAGAACAATGTCAACAAACTTCATGTGTTCCACAGGGTAAATGTCATCACCTTCACTCTATGGCCACATACTCACTCAGGTCCATCACTGAGGCTGACCGTGCCACCGCACAGGCATCTAAGGGACAGCCTCTGCCCACAAACCTCAGCATCTCACACGTGAGCTGCCGTCAAGGGCTCACAATCACCTCATCCTCCCAAACCTCTAACCCTTCCTGCCCACTGTGGTTCTGGGAATGGCTCACTAACTTGACATGGTTTTGCATGATCACAAACCACTCCCATCACACTGAATCCTTCTCTTTTCCTCATTGAGGGCATCATTGGCCCACAACTTGGCTGAGAAGGCAAAGACCACCGTGGGCCGGGAGGAGGGGTCAGGGATTTGCCGGCCACATCCACTTTAAGGACAGGGCTATCAGACTGGCAGAGGAAGGCAGTGTCAGCCCTTGCAACATTGTGCCCTGTTCTTCCCCAGTGTGCAGGAAGGCAAACACATAGCTCTGCATCAGCATCTTTCAGGTCCAGCTGAAAGTTCAGTAGCTAGCCGCTATGCGCTCAGACCTGCTCCAACTCTGGATGTTCAGTATCAATGGCAAGGCAACAATGAGGATGAGGCACTGCGATCTCAATCCAGGTGTCCCATAATACCATAAGATATAGCCACAGAATTAGGCCATTGGGCACCTCAAATCTGCTTCAATATTTAATCATGGCTGATGTGTTTCTCAACCCCATTCTCCTGACTCCTTGCCACAACCTTTGATCCCCTTACTAATCAAAACATCTCTACAGCGCTCTGTGACAATGCATTCAGCAGGTTAACCACCCTCTGGCTGAAGAAATTCCTCCTCATCTCAGTTCTAAAGGGTCAACCCTTCACCCTGAGTCTGTGCCCTCAGGTATTAATCTTTCCCACTTGAGGAAACATCTTCTCCACGTCCACTCTGGCCAGGACTCTCAGTACTCTGCACATTTCAATCAGATCCCCCACTGGCCCGCTTCCTTCTAATCTCCATCAAGTACAGACTGAGAGTCCTCAACTGCTCCTTCGATCAATCTTGTAATCCTCCTCTGGACTCCCCCCTACACTAGCACATCCTTCTGTAGATACAGAGCCCAAAACCACTCACAATATTCCAGTTCTGCTCTGACCAGAGCCTTATACAGCCTCAGCAGTACATCACTGCTCTTGTATTCTAGCCTCTTGACATGAATGCTAATACTGTTTTTGTGTTCCTAACTGCCAAGTGAACCTGCATGTTAATATTAAGAGAATCCTGAACTAGGACTCTCAAGTCCCTTTGTGCTTGAGATTTCCAAAGCTTTTCTCTATTTCGGAAACAGTCTACACCTCCATTCTTCCGACCAAAGTGCATAACCTCAAACATTCCCACATTGTATCCCACTTGCCACTACTTGGCTCACTCTACTAGCCTATTCAAGTCCTTCTGCAGCCTACTCACTTTCTCAACACTACCTGTCCCTCCACCGATCTTTGGATCATCTAACAAACTTAGCAACAGTCCTCATCCAGATCGTTAATGTATAATGTGTATAGTTGTGGTCCTGACCCATGTGGAATTCCACTGGTCACCAGCTGCCATCCTGAAAAAGACACATTTATCCCCACTCACTGCCTTCTGCCAGTCAGCCAATCCTCTATCCATACCAGTACCTTGTCCACCTTCTCATGTAGGTGGGTGACATCATCTGGAGTTCATGGGGAGGAGGAACAACCGACAGGCATCCCAGTAGCTTCTTTATAGGGCACCCCAGAAGTGCTTTGCCCCTCTAAGTCTCCCCTGCCAGAGAAGGGCTGGACTGAGAAGGGGGAGTCCGGACCTGTACAGCAGACTCTCAGCAGGCTAAGCCTCTTGAGGCTGGAAATCCTCAGAGTATGGCCACCACCTTGTTCGATTGATGGGGACACAACAGGTGGCAGGATCCATTCCAGCAGCAAAAGGCAGGCCTGAACTTAGAAACAATGTGAGAGAGAGCGAGAGCAAGAAAAACCCCTTCCAAGGGGACATCCATAGCACGGGTGTTGAATTATTAAGAAGCACTTTTGTTAATATATTTGTTCTGTTGTCAGTTGTAGTCTCTTTGTCCCAGTAAGAGCAGAGATGGTCCTCCAAAGTAGAAGATGTGGACCCTCTTCAAACAGCAGAAGAATACGCCATGATTCAAGCAGTACCTCTTTCATCATCTAAGTGGGTGACTAGAGATTGCTTTATCCAACAGGGAACCACACACCTAAAAGCTGGGAATTGCAATCAAGAGACACAGGAAGCTCAGGAACATTGCAAGTTGTGATAAAGTCCAGGGACAACCACAAGATATAGGAGCAGATGTAGGCCATTCTGCCCATCAGGTCTGCTCCACCTTTCATTGAGATCATGGCTGATCTGATAGACCTTAGCAACACTTTCCTGTATTTTCTCTATAACCCTTGAGATAGAACCTGATGCGCTCAATTCCTGGACATCCCGCATGCACTGTATTGGTTGAATCTGTCATGTGTCTACAGGCTCCAAGAGGGAAAGGTCTGTCCCTAGTCTGGGGTTCTCACAGCAACGCTGCAATATTTGAGGGTGTGAGGTGCGAAATGGATAAATCACATGTCAATTTACCAGAACCAAGTAGAGGAAACAAATCCACACTGTGCAGCCTATGGCCGTGGAAGAATTGTCAAGTGAAGATGCAGAGGCATTGCAAGGATATAGTCAAAGCACGTTGCATTCTGCAGCACTGCTGAGGTGCTGAGAGGAATAAGGTGCTTAAGGAGCAGTCTCAGCATGTGGGTAAACTCGTGTGTATTCATAAGGGAGTGGGCTCCTTTGTCTTTGATGCAAGGATCATTTGGGCACAAACATCCAGGTAGTGGAAGTGTTCCCTGTATCATCGCTGCTTTAGGGCAAGACATGTGCACTTTAGCTTTCACAAGGGTGAAACCAAAGCCACAGTTAAAAGGAAAAGTGTGCATTTTATTGCATAGATAAATCAAACACAAAAACAAATCAATACTTGAAGAGTGTGGCACACAGCAAGCAGAGGAAATAATAACAGGAACAGAAAATGTCTCAACACAGATGAGTCATCCCAGAAACAGGTGGCTATAGAGTGTGCAGGGCACTCTGCTCTGTCACTCACCAGCCATCCTTGAGTGCGCTAAGTGCCTTTGAAAGAGGCTGGCACGTGTGAGAGTTCCAGGTTGTACGAGTTCTGGCAGCTCCTTGGATATCAATGCAGACTTGCAACATCTGGCTGCTGTGGCCACAAGTGATTTGAACATTAAGGGAGCAGAATCATTCAGTGTTCACAAAAGAAGGCCAGTTGATGTAGAGTGCTTGGATTGCTATGTGGGTGTATTTGTTTGCACACTGTCCTTGTGGGAAACTAATGATGGTCGCGATTCCTAATGCCCTCACTCTCTGACTAGTCGCAACATGGGGCTAAGAGGTCAACTGATGGGCTCTGGCTGAGACAGCATCCGTGATGTTCAAGATGCACTTTAGGACAAAAGAACTAGGAGCAAGAGTAGGCAATTCAGCCCCTCAAGCTTCCTCCAGCATTGAATATGATCAGTACTATGTACTATGTACCTGAAATGATCCACTGACAGATTAATTCAAGGCAGCTTTTACCCTTCAGGCTACAAGGGTGGCATTGTTACCAAATCCTTATCCAGCAGCTGGGGTAGATCTGACACAATGACTCGGGAGACCCTTAGTTGTCTTCTGCACTGCCTGTCAGTTCTCTGCAGATATCTACAGCTAAGCCAGAGGATCTGGGTGTGCAGCAAACCACACCTCATCTTTGCTGGCTCCTCACCTGTTGCATTCCCCTCTGGAGGCTGTGTGATGGCCAATGCCAACTATTGCTCTTACTTTTGCTGATGAAGTTACCTCTGGTATCCAGTGCAGCAGTTCAGTTGCAGGAGCACTGCAAGAGGAAGTGAAGGATTGATCTCCACTGTGTTTCCTCAGCATGCATCCAATCTGTGAGAACAGTAAGTAAAGGTAAAGTCAACATAGTCCTATCAGATCATAGGGACTGCTCTCTCACTAGAGAGCGAGATGACTGATTGTGATTTAACCTGAGGGTCACCACGCCTCAGGTGAGAGAAGAAGTTGAGAAGGAATGTCCTTCCTATTGACCAGTCTTAGTAAAGGGAAATTTTTCCCCATTAAGCTCCAGGTTCTGTCCTCACTGACGGCTGTTATTGTTAAGAGGACAGCTCTTTCCCACCAACCTCAAAGGAGCTTGGAGGCATGTACTGCAGGATTACCTCGAATGTGATAATACCACTTCTCATGTACATTAGTGACTCTGATCTTACTTAAGGTTCCCTAGAAATAGTCCCTGTGTGGGACTGGAATAATCAGATGTTAGGAGTGCCCTCCCATCAGCCAGCCCTATCACAGGAGCCCTGTCCTACCAGCCTTCACCTTGGAGGAGAGGATGGGCAGGTTCAAAGTCACCTGCAATCTGGGGCACGGTGGGCCTTGGTCAAGGGGGTGAGTGTGATATCGAGTGAATGTGCCTTGCTCCATTGACTCTTGCTGATCTCAGAGTTCACAAGACGGCAACTCAGTCACAATACTCTCTCGATCAGTCCTTCATGGGATTGGGTCAGAATTGAACAGTATGAGAAGAATTCTGATTGGCAACAGAACTGATGAGACTCTTCTTCAAAACCTCTTCAGTTCCAACTCAAAATGTTAACTCTGTTTCTCTCTTCACGGATGCTGCCAGACTTGCAGTGTTTCTCCAGCATTCTCTGTGTTTGTTCCAGATTTCCAGCATCCATAGTATTTTGCTTTTATCTGCGTTGAATGAGGAACAGTGACATTCTGATTCACTGGGAATTGAAGACAGATAAATGGTTTTAGTGGACGATAACTGGACTTCTGATTCTTGAAGGACCCCTTTCGCTGGCTTCACATTCAACCCAGAATTCCGAGCCCCTTTCAAAAAGATGGCGGACGGTGGCGGTGAGACAAGAGGGGGAGATGATCATCCAGAACTGCTCCAGTTTCTTGAACAAAAGGAACCATCAGGTCTACATCACATAGTCCAACAATCTGAAGTCCAAAATCTCCTTCCGTTACAATGGACTTATTCACCTCAAAGCTGTGGGCATAGAGCCTGCAGCTGATGGGAAAGAAGTGGCGGTTGTCCTCAAAAAGCGAGCAGGTCAACGTAAGCCAGCAACTTCCTATGAAAAGATCACAATCAACAAGAATAGCCTCACTACCCTAAATAGTTTGCGACACATCATCCACAAGAACAAATACCGAAAGGACCCACGCGTGGCTGCACTTCAACGTGCTAGCGCCATTCTGAAGAGCCAGAAGCCAGTTGTTGTCAAGAAGAAATGCACTTGGGCTACCAAGAGTTCATAAACTTGGAAAAGTTGGGACATGTTTTATGATTAAAATAAAGGAGGATCTTGAGAGAAAATAATAAACAGGGGTTCTGTTCACTCTGAGAGCTGGCTTGGAGGGATTTGGATCAGTTTCAAGGTCCATCCACTTGTAAATAAAGGGTGACTTGGAGATGGCATACTGGCCTGTATGGAGTTATTTCGGTCACATTTCTGAAATGGCCACATTTCCAATGTGGAGAAAGAGAGGACTGCAGATGCTGGAGAGTCAGAGTTGAAAAGTGTGGCATTGGAAAAGCACAGCAGGTCAGGCAGATTCCAAGGAGGGTCAACGTTTCAGGCATAAGCCCTTCATCAGGAATGTGGAGGGGTAAGGGGATGAGGGAAGGCAATAGGTGGAGTTGATTGTGATAGGTCGGTGGGGAGGATGGACTGGTTTGGTAGGAAGATGGACAAATCAAGAGGCGGTGCTGAGTTGGAGGGGTGGATCTGGAATTAGATTAGATTGGATCACTTACAGTGTGGAAACAGGCCCTTCGGCCCAACAAGCCTACACCGACCCACCGAAGCGCAACCCACCCAGACCCATTCCCCTACATTTACCTCTTCACCTAACACTACGGGCAATTTAGCATGGCCAATTCACCTGACCTGCACATTTTTAGACAGTGGGAGGAAACCGGAGCAAACCCACGCAGACACAGGGAGAATGTGCAAACTCCACACAGTCAGTCGCCTGAGGCGGGAATTGAACCCGGATCTCTGGTGCTGTGAGGCAGCAGTGCTAACCACTGTGCCACCGTGCCACTCACCAGGAATGAGGTGAGGGCTGGGGAGTTTTGACTGGTGAAGTCAATGTGGTTGTAGGGTCCTGAGGCAGAAGAGGAGGCGATCTTCCTCCAGTCAATGGGAGGCTTTGATTTGGCGGTGGAGGAGGCCCAGGATTTGCATGTCCTCAGGGAAGTGGGAGGGGGGAGTTAATGTGGTTGGCCACATGGCGTTGCAGTTGTTTGGTGCATGCAGACCAGAGATGTTCTCCGAGTTGGCGTTTGGTCACCCGATGTGACCAATATAAAGGAAACTATGGCTCAAATGGTAACATGTCACCCTTAAGTCAGAAGGTTGTGGAGGGTCCCCCCTTCAGGGTTAACATTAATGTTTTAACAGACTTCTAATGAAGTGTCGCCAGACTTGAAATGTAAAATCTGCTTTCTTCCCACAGATGCTGCCAGACCTCCTGAGTTTCTCCAACTATTTCTCTTTTTATATACTGGTGTAAGTCTCTCCAAGGTTGCAGATGAGTGGGGTCAATTGGACCTTTCAAAACTGAGGTAGATAGATTTTTTATTGGGTTAGGGCAGTCACAGAGAGGGAACAAAGACAGAAAATGGAGTTGAGGAGCAGATTGACCGGTTTCATGCTGGAACTGGTGTTAATTGCAGCAGCCACGCTGTCACGCTAATTGAAATCAGCACAGGACAATGATCAAGCCTGGCTCTTTGCTATTCAGAATAGCTCACACGTTTGCTATCTTAACTGGCTGGACCATCAGGTAGGCTTGGCAGCAGTGCTTTGAAATATGCATCCCGGTGGTTAAACTTTTATTTTTCTTTGGTTTCGATTTGAAGTCTGTGCCTGAAGCAATAATGAAAATAATTACCTCCCATTTTCCATCATTTTCATCGATGTGAGCTATTTTGTGGCAGAAATAACCACTTTTTTCTGACATCATCGTAAATTTGAGAAAAATCACCTCATAATTTTCTCACAGAAATGCTCTGCAGCCGCCTGGACTATGTATAATGTCCTTTCTGTTCTATAGAAGAGGTCAGAATGTGGTACTTGGAGAAACAGTCCATCCAACATCCACAATAAAGATTACTCAGAGTGCTGGAACGGCATTGTCCACTCATCGGATTACCACCCACAATCGCTCAAGCTAATGATTCCTTTGTGGACTTCAAAGGTTTTGCCTCCATGATTTGAGCTATTTATCATCCTTTGAGGCTGATACTGTGGTCTGAGAAACTTGAACCAGTGGTGCAATTTGCTCACTGGAACACTGCATTATCAAGTTGGCCTGAAGTCTATTCCGCACACAACATGAATATGATCAAGGGGCTTTTTGCAGAAGACTAATGAAGGACACATCTTTTAAATTGGGGCATACCTCATAATATGCCTGGAGTAATGCAGGAGTACCCTGCAGGCCAAATACTTCTTGGAGGGAGGCCTGGTTAGGAATCTGAAATACCTCCACGGAGGCTGATAATCCATCATCAAGTCACCCTTCATTTACACGTGCACAGTACATGGATTCTGACCAGCCACTCAGAGCCAGTCCCCAGAATGAGGAGACTCTCTGAGACTCCTGTTTTTTTATTGTTTTCTTTTATTTTGGAGAAACTCAAAAACAAACAAAAACGAACAACCAAAAAAAAATCAAAATTGTCAATCACTCAGAGAGCTTTCCTCTTCTTCTTCCTTCTCCCTCCTCAGAGCACACTGGATGTGGGCAGTCAGCTCAGAGTCAGTCACCTCCTCTGACAGAAAAAGGAGAGTCCTTCACTCTATTTTAGAGACCCACGGATCAGTATGAAGAAGATATCCAGGACATTCTCATGAAATCCTCTTTCTCAGCAGTAGAATTTAATGGGAAGCTGGTAGAGTCTCCAATGCCTATATTCTGGCTACTTGTAAAATCTGAAGGTGTGGACCTTGTCCAAGCCCCAAAGACTTATACACAAAAGTTCATATTGCAATTCATGTGGATTTATCAGTCTTCTATTGTCAGCAATTCAGCATTGTCAACAGGAAATCCAGCAGATATGAGAAGTCATCACATTTTATTCTTTGCTTCAAACTTTAGGCCCAAAGTGAGTGTGTGTGTGTTTGAAGGACTATAGTTTTAATTCCACATCATAATTTAATGTTAATCAGTATGTGACACTACCTCAAGAATAAGCTTTTTTTTAGATTCCCTACAGTGTGTGGAAACAGGCCCTTTGGCCCAACCAGTCCACACCGACCCTCCGATGAGTAACCCATCCAGACCCATTTCCCTCTGACTAATGCACCTAACACTATGGGCAATTTAGCATGACCAATTCACTTGGCCTGCATGTCTTTGGGAGGAAACCGGAGCACCCGGAGGAAACCCACGCAGACACGGGGAGAATGTGCAAACTCCACACAGACAGTCACCCGAGGCTGGAATTGAACCTGGGACCTGGTACTGTGAGGCAGCAGTGCTAACCACTGAGCCACCGTGCTGCCCCTTTGTTCACAATAAACAGACAATTTGAGTTAATTAAGGAAGCCTGATGTCCACTTGACACAGTTGTAACAATAAGGAGCCATGAGCCTATACCTTTTTGGAGGGATGTGAAATCAATAATAAGTATTTTAAAAATGAATTGGAACTTACTGAGGGTAGACTGCAGTTTTGCAAGTCCAATGGTGATTCCTGAACAGAAATTGGCATGGGTCAGAATATAAACAGTAGAGGACTGTCTGCCCCTCTTCCGCGGTTACGTTAGGGCCCGGGTGTCCTTGGAGAAGGAGCACGCGGTGTCCACCAACACCCTGGAGTTGTTCAGGGAGAGGTGGGCGCCACAGGGAGTGGAGTGCATCATTTCTCCCTCCAATTCTATTTTGATTTAGTCCCTACCCTCCCCTTCACTGTTTGATCACACAGCATTGCCCTTTGATGTGAAGGGCAATGCTTGTCACTGGCCACTCGGGTGTTTCCTATCTTGCTGGTGGTGGAAATTGAATAAAGATTCATGCACTTTGTGAAAAAAAAGGAAAATAAGAGAAAAAAAAAGAAAAAAATATAAACAGTAGAGATGGTCAGCATGACAGAGTAGTTAAAGGCCCTAAATTGAGGTTCCCGTGTCTATGGAAGCATTGCTTTGAATCCCACAGCATGCCAGTAGTTTAATGATTTTATGGCACAGAGGTAGTGCCCATCCCTCAAAACCAGGAGATCTGGGTTCAAGTCTCATCTGCCATGGAAGTGTGTCATAATGTGGCTGAACATATTGACTAAAAAGATCAATGGGCAGTGGGGTTTCTGATGATCTCAAGCTTATGGTGGTATTGTGGGATAAATACCACACTCAGTGTCCAGAGGTGGTTAATGCCAGGAACTGTTTATTACAAACAGCTGCCAGAGAGATTCAAACCCTGATGTCTGTCTTTCTACGTATTCCCTCCTCTTTCTCTCTTACCAAATTTCTCAAAGTCTCTCTCTTGCTTAAAGTTCTTTTCAGCATTTCCTTTCAATATCAGTTAACTATCAATTATCAAATTAGGCTCACTAGAATGATCCCAGAGATATGGGGTTTGCCTGAGGCCTATACATTTAGAAGAATGAGAGGAGACCTAGTTGAAGTATCTAAGATTCTAAAGGGAATCAACCTGGTGTTGTGTGATTTTTAACTTTGTACACCCCAGTCCAACAGCGGTACCTCCAAATCAGAATTAACAAAGTGATTGGAGAAAGGATATTTCCTCTTTTGGGGTAATCTAGAACAAGAGCTCATTGTTTTAGGATAAGGCACAGCAGATTTAAAACAGAAACATGGAGAAATTACTTCTTCCAAGGGACGGTGAATCCGTGGAATCCACACCCCTAGAGTGTAATGGATGCCAGAGCATTGAGTGAATTTAAGGAGGACATTGGAAAATTTTCATTAAGTACTGGCTTAAAGGGTTATGGAGAGTGGACAGAAAAGTGGAGGGGAGGTCAGCCATGATTGTATCAAGTTGAGGTACAGGATGAGTTGTCTACTCCTGCTCCTATTTTGTAGGAGCTCTCATCGGTCTGGTGCCATCATTTAGCCTTAGATGGACCAACCATTTTGGGTTGCATTTACAAGCAAAGGCTCAGTCCTGACAAGCCAGGGGTCAATGCCAGTCTCACTCCACCCACAGGCTAAGCTTCAGTCAGAAGGACTTGTGGTCCGGAGCATCACAGAGAAAGATCAATGCCACATATTCCACACACACCATTACCTTCTGGAAAGTACATTCCACTTCAGCAGTGAATAGGCCAAGGCAATATGCAGATGTTTAAACGATGCAGGAAAAACAGCCTGAGCTATGAATTACAGTAAATCCATCTCTGACATCTTTATTAACCCCTTAATTCTCCATTGCAGCAGATACAAGATGGGAGACCAGCAATGCTGGCACGATTTAACTCCATATGGTGGTATTCAATAAGGTTACAGACTATACTGGTGGTGACTCTTGTGGTGCAGTGTTCGTGTCCCAACCTCTAAACCAGAAGGTTCAGATTCAAGTCCTACCTGCCCCAGAAATGTGTCGCAACATAGCTGAACAGGTCAATTAAAATAACTCCACTCTGTACTGGTCAACATCCTATAGCATCGCACCCAGGGGGAGGGGGGAAGGGAGTGAATGCAGCCCAGCATTAAAAGGTGAAAGCACAATTGGATTAAACTGGAGGTAAGTGGTTGGTTGGTGAACAATATAATACGTAGGAATGTAGGATTTAGGAGCAGGAATATGCAATTCAACCTTTGAGCCCACTCTATCATTTAACATGATCATGGCTAACCTAATCCTGATCTCAACTCCATTTTCCTGCCTGCTCCTCAGTGCCCTCCATCCCACTTTTCGTCAGAAACTGTAGTGATTAGAATCAGATTGGCCTCGTTGACTACGAAGTTCTGGATTGGCCCAGGTTAACAACTCCAACCAGGAATGCCCTGGCTGACGAATATAACCAGGGGTTTAGAATCTCCTCAGTTGAGGACTGACTCTGAGTTTGCTGGCTGGCCACAGCCTGTGTACTGTGCACTAGTAAATAAAGGGTGACATTGTGATGAGTTACCGGCCTCTGTGCAGTTATTTCAGAAACATATTGATTTCTTTCTTGAACCCTTTGATTAATTCTGCCTCCACTACACTCTGGGGCAGTGAGTTCCACAGATTCACAACCCTCTGAGAGAAGTATTTTCTCTTCATCTTAGTTTTGAACCTACCGCCTCTCACTCTATATCTATGACTTCCTGTTCGAGACAGTCCCTCAAGGAAGACTATCTGTTCAATGTCAACCTTATCAATCCCCTTTAGCAATTTATATATCTCACTCAGATCCCCCCTTGCTATTACTTTATTCCCAAATGCATGCTCCTTAATCTTCTCCAATTGTGCTGTTTGCAATAGCTTTCCACGTAGCCATCATTGCAATTCTGCCATTCACTGTCGCTGTCACCTCTTCAAAGAACTGCATCAACAATGACTTGTAAGAACTTTTACTGCAGTAAAGAAATCCAAAGCTTCATGAGGAACATTTAATTAGTCAAAATGGATGCTGAGCAAAAGAGCTCATTAGAAGAGATGATTAAAAGCTTGGTCACTTTTCTTTACAAATTGGATGATTAGGATCTGCACAACTGAAAGGGTGGTGGAAATGGATTCTATAGCACTTTACAAAAATGTAATTGGATTAAATACTTGAAGGGGAAAAAATATTGCAGGTTTACAAAATAGATTAGGTTTACAAAAAAAAAACTGCACAGACTTAATAGGCTGAATGGCCTGTTCCATGATTCCATACGGACTTTAAAGGGTAAGCTATCGTTGGAGAGGGACAAGAAGGTTCAAGAACATATGAGAGAAATTTACAAGACCTTGGAGTCCAGATAGTTGAAGGCACAAAACAACAAGGTGGAGTGATGTAAGAGGCAAGAGAATAAGGTAGATGGGGAAATGATAGGATCTGACTGTTAGACTTCATCAAATTGTCAGCTTTGTCAAACATGATCTTTCTTTCTGATATCCATGTTGGCTGCCTCCAATTACTTTCTTTTCATCTTGATATGTCATTATTTTGTTTTGAATTGGGGATTAAAACTTTTTCCCATTCTCGGAATAAGCTAACTGGCCTGTAATTATCTGGGTTAATGCAGTCCCTCCATTTGAAAATTGAGATTAATTCAGCCAACTCCCAGTGTTGAAGAACACACAAACTCTTAATCGGACCCTGACAGATCTCTACCTATAAGCATCATTGTTTATTTTTAATCTCTTTATTTATCCATGATGTTCTGAACAGTCACATAGTCTTGGGCTTAATGAAACAAATGAAGGAAAGAATTGGATTTATATGGCACCTTTCATGACCACAGAAGATCCTAAAATGTATTACAGCCCAGGGATGTGCACAGGAAGTGTACTAACATAGGAAATGCAGCAGCCAATTTGTATACAGTAAGCTCCCACAACCATCAGTGAAATAATTGACTGGTAATCTGATTTTGTGCTGCTGCTGGAGAGATAAATATTGGGCAGGAGTAAAGGGAATTATAATCTTTCCCCTTCAAGTACTTAATCCAATTATATTAGTTAGGCAATCAAGGGTTATGGGTAGAGAGCAGGAGAATAGGGCTGAGAAACATATGAACCATGATCAAAAAGTGGAACAGATTCAACGTGCTGAATGGCCTAACTCAACTCCTATATCTTATGGTCTTACAGTATAGGAAACTGGTGAGAATTTGCTTTGACGTTTTCTGAAATAGGTCTTACATTAGAACTTTGAGTACTTCCAGCATTTTCTGCTTTTATTTCAGCTTTCCATCGCGCACAGAATATTGCTTTTCACCTTGGTGTTACAATGACATCTGCGGATACATTACTCTGGAAATTCTGAAACCATTGACTATTTTACAGATATTACATATAAATTTCCATTACATGTGATATTACAATACCAACATATTTTCACAAACTGTCACCCTTCTTCCCTCCCTTTAGCATAGATCTAAAGTACAGCAAACTTTGTTTTAACCACTACCTTATTCACTGGTAATGATTAGATTAGATTCCCTGCAGTATGGAAACAGGCCCTAAGGCCCACCGAACAGTAACCCACCCAGACCCACTCCCCTACCCTATATTTACCCCTGACTAATGCACCTAATACCATGAGGAATTTAGCATGGCTAATTCGCCTGACCTGCATATTTTTGGATTGTGAGAGGAACCCAGAGCACCTGGAGGAAACGCACACCGATACGAGGAGAATGTGCAAACTCCACACAGACAGTCGCCTGAGGCAGGAATTGAAGCCAGGTCCCTGACACTGTGAGGTAGCAGTGCTAACCAATGAGGAGAAAGTGAGAACTGCAGATGCTGGAGATCAGAGCTGAAAAATGTGTTGCTGGAAAAGCGCAGCAGGTCAGGCAGCATCAAAGGAACAGGAGAATCCACGTTTCAGGCATAAGCCCTTCTTCAGGAATGAGGAGGGTGTGCCAAGCAGGCTAAGATAAAAGGTAGAGAGGAGGGACTTGGGGGAGGGGCGTTGGGAATACAATAGGTGGAAGGAGGTTAAGGTAAGGGTGATAGGCCGGAGAGGGAGTGAGGCGGAGAGGTCGGGAAGAAGATTGCAGGTCAAGAAGGCGGTGCTGAGTCTGAGGGTTGGGACTGAGAAACGGTTGGGGGAGGGGAAATGAGAAAGCTGGAGAAATCTGCATTCATTCCTTGTGGCTGGAGGGTTCCTAGGCGGAAGATGAGGCGCTCTTCCTCCAGCCGTTGTATTGCCATGGTCTGGCGATGGAGGAGGCCAAGGACCTGCATGTCCTTGGCAGAGTGGAAGGGGGAGTTAAAGTGTTCAGCCACGGGGCAGTTGGGTTGGTTGGTGCAGGTGTTCCAGAGGTGTTCTCTGAAACGTTCCGCAAGTAGGCGGCCTGTCTCCCCAATGTATAGGAGTCCACATCGGGTGTAACAGATGCAGTAAATGATGTATGTGGAGGTGCAGGTGAATTTGTGAAGGATATGGAAGGATCCCTAGGGGCCTTGGAGGGAAGTGAGGGGGGAGGTGTGGCCGCATGTTTTGCATTTCTTGCGGTTGCAGGGGAAGGTGCCGAGAGTGGAGATTGGGTTGGTGGGGGGTGTGGATCTGACGAGGGAGTGGTCTTTCCGGAACACTGATAGGGGTGGGGAGGGAAATATATCCTCGGTGGTGGGGTCTGTTTGGAAGTGGCGGAAATGTCGAAGGATGATACGATGTATCTGGAGGTTGGTGGGGTGGTAGGTGAGGACCAGTGGGGTTCTGTCCTGGTGGCGATTGGAGGGGCGGGGTTCAAGGGCGGAGGAGCAGGAAGTGGAGGAGATGCAGTGGAGAGCATCGTCAACCACTTGTTCAAAGACCGCAATTTCCCCTCAGACGTGGTTGACGATGCTCTCCACCGCATCTCCTCCACTTCCCGCTCCTCCCCAACCGCCCCGTGGCTGAACACTTTACCTCCCCCTCCCACTCCGCCAAGGACATGCAGGTCCTTGGCCTCCTCCATCGCCAGACCATGGCAACACGACATCTGGAGGAAGACCGCCTCATCTTCCGCCTAGGAACCCTCCAACCACAAGGGATGAATGCAGATTTCTCCAGCTTTCTCAATTCCCCTCCCCCCACCTTATCTCAGTCCCAACCCTCGAACTCAGCACCGCCTTCTTGACCTGCAATCTTCTTCCCGACCTCTCCGCCCCACTCCCTCTCCGGCCTATCATCCTCACCTTAACCTCCTTCCACCTATCATATTCCCAACGCACCTCCCGAAGTCCCTCCTCCTTCTACCTTTTATCTTAGCCTGCTTGGCAGACCCTTCTCATTCCTGAAGAAGGGCTTATGCCCAAAACGTCGATTCTCCTGTTCCTTTGATGCTGCCTGACTTGCTGCGCTTTTCTAGCAACACATTTTTAAGTGCTAACCAATGAGCTACGGTACCACCCTTTTTTTGTTGAAGACATATACATACATAATGAGGTGTCTGTCATTGACCGAGAGGGTATATGCTTGAATAAAATTTGAAAACATTGAAAACTTTGCCAAGAGATAACAAAGACACATTGCATTTATAAAGCACCATTAATATAGTGAAATGTCCAAAGACATTTCACAGAAACATATACAATGCAAATCTTGGTAAACCAGCAAAGATTATATCCCTCATGCAAAGTTTACTGTATTATTCTGTCCAGTTATTCTCGTCTTTTAATTTATTTACCTCAATGTAAATATTGTGTTCGTCAATCAAACAATGACAACATTTAAAAGGCATCTGGATGGGTATATGAATAGGAAGGGTTTAGAGGGATATGAGCCAAGTGCGAGAAAATCACCTGATGAAGGAGCGATGCTCCGAAAGCTAGTGTGCTTCCAATTAAACCTGTTGGACTATAACCTGGTGTTGTGTGATTTTTAACTTTGTACACCCCAGTCCAACACCGGCATCTCCGAATCGGGATTAGATTAGGTTGGGATATCTGGTCAGCATGGACAAGTTGAACCAATGGGTCTGTTTCCATGCTGTATATCTCTATGACTCAATGACTCTAAATGGCCACAGGACATACCAACAGGTGGTGCAATTTCAAGTCAATTTCGTCTCAAATACCATGAGGTCACAGTAGTCAGTTGAAGGTGTGAGTGAGAAAGCTGTCAGCTGGTAAGTTTTATTTAAGGGAAAGTTGTATTATTATTTAACTGATTTGTGCTGTAAATATGAAAGTATACCTGTGATGTGTATACCCCCTGCGTTACATTTCTATTAATTAGTGTGTGTTTTTACATTGATTATGTATTCCAAATAGTCTAGCGGCCCACATAATCAAACAGAACACCCCTGCTCCCATAAGTGCCAGTTAATAAAAAAGTTCACTGCATTAAAAAGGAGAAAGCCAGACAATATTTGCTGGTTTATATTTACTCCCAAGATTATAGTTCAACTATGAGAATGGGTGTTAGAAACTCAATTAACTCCTCCTTAACAACTAAGATTAAGCTAGTTGTGGATTAGGGTGCCAATCTCCAAAACATGCATCTTCAATTCTAAATAAAAACAGAACAAACTGCGGATGCTGGAAATCAGAAGCAAAAACAGTAGTTGTTGGAAAAGCTCAGCAGGTCTGGCAGCATCTGCAGAAAGAAATCAGGGTTAACGTTTTGGGTCGAGTGACCATTCCTCAGAACTGAGTTTCTCCCCAGAAATGTGAAGATCAAAACCAGCTTTCCTCTTACAGGTTTATCACACACAAAGAAAGACATTGCAGAGGGAAGAATAAGTAAGGCATGCAAAAATAACTGTGCAAGCTGAATTGATTGAATGGCCTCCTCCTGTACCATGATTCCATATAGCTTTGAAAGGAGGAGAAGGAGAAGACAATGCATAAACATACCAGACTTGCCTGTGGCCTATATCATCAGCTGTGAACCGTCAGCTCTTAATTAGGAAAAGGACAAAGTTCATTTGAAAACTTTGCCAAGAGACAACAATAACACTTTGCATTTATAAAGCACCATTAATCTAGCAAAATGCCCAAAGGCACTTCACAGAAACAGTGATCAAACAAGATTTGACTCTGAGTCACATCACATTTTACGACAATGGTCTAACAAGTTTGGCCAGAGGGGAATTATAAGCAGGCGCTTTAAAGGGTGAAAGAGAAGGGGACAGTTTTAGGGATGAAGTTCCAAAGCTGAGGGCAAGGCTGTTGAAACCCCACCCTCCAAGCTGGAAAGAAGGATGTTCAGGCAAATATCCCCTTGGCCCTTCATCTAATCCACACAATAGCAGAATTCGTACTCAGTCAGAATATGAGCCAGATGAAGGTGATCGGATCACGCAGCTCAATTTCATACATACTCATTAGATAGCCTGCCATTATACACTGAGCACAGACACCCAGTTCACAAAACTTTGGCACTTAATTAAAACAAAATAAGAAACTGGACAAAGAAAAATAAAGCAATCTAATGATGCAGAGATTAAATAATCCATTATTCAATTTATCAATTGAGGGAATGTATTAAACTAACATCATGACAGTGTCACTAACTACTATATTACATTATGGTATGCAAAGCACAGCGACACAGTTTTAATTGAATGGTTCAGAGCTCGGCATGCTGATACAAATGTAAACCCAGATTGTTGGGCAGCATTTTTCTCTGTCGGCCTCCGAACACTTCCATCAGGTTCAAGTGGGAGTCAGAAAGCTGCACCGGACAACAGGCACTCACTCGTTTGGGTGTTCCCCCAAATGTCTCCAAACGTGGCCAGAGGGTGGGCTCAATCTTGAAGCTGGGGAGGTGGTGGGCACTAATGGGAGGACGGTGACATTGGAAGCAGCAGTGCAATGCCATGTGGTAACTGTGAGAGAATAGGCACCCGGACGTGAAGGCCCACTGCCCAAATCCGTCACACATAAAGTTAACAAATCAGACTCCGCAGCCTTGTTGGAGAGAGGGTGTACACACTGTGGCTTGCAGCTGGAGGTGGACCAAGCACAGGGAGGAATAGCTGGCCCCTGGATCTGGAGTCAGGTGACCACCTCCACCCAGGTAAATCGTTGCCTGCACACCTACTGGGAACTGGAGGCTGATTGGAAAATCAGAGTGAACTTTCGAAACGGCACTGGACCATTCAGCCCCTTGGGTCTGTCCTGCCATTCTAGGTCATGACAGATCATCTAACTCAGCACCACTTTCATGCACTTGTCCCTTGATGCCATTAGTATCTAGAATACAAATTCATCATGTGGCCATTAATTAGGTGAATTGGCTGCCAGCCACTTGCAAGAAAATGGCTCAGGGATAGACCTGGCACACAGAGATGGGCAGCATGGAATTCCATACCCGCCCAACTCTGTTCCAGGCCATGGCAGATGCTGAAAGCCTAGACTATAGTGTGACGACAGCCACACTAACATCTCTGCAACAGAAGGCATAGTTTCAAGTCTCATTCCAGAGACTTCTCAACAGAAATCTATCATCCTAACAAAGGAGTTGCTGTGGGTTGCTGAAAATAGTATTAAATCAGGGTCCTGCCTGCCCTCATAAGCAAATGTAAGGAATCTCATAGCAATGGTTGCAACGCAGAGCAGTTGTGAGTTAATACCAGTATCCTGGGTAGTATCCAGCGCTCAGTTCACATCAATAAAACTGATTATCTGGTCATTATTACGTGAGGTTTTGGGCCCTCATGTAATGATTTTTTTTGCCCTGCTGTGGGCAAATTGGTTTCTAGAATCCCAACAAAACGGCAATGAGTAGGATGTAGTAAATCATGAACTGTAAAGCCCTTTGAGAAAGAATCATATTGCGAAAAAGGTAGGTCTTCCTTTTCTTCTCTGTTGGCTGGCAAAACAAAATGATAGGGTGGCATGACTGAAAACAACAAATGCTGGAGATCATAGCAGATCAGGCAGCATCCATGGAGAGAGAGCAAGCTAACGTTTCGAGTCTAGATGACTTTTTGTCAGAGCTGAAGTGAAGTGTGGAGGGGGCAGCATTTATACTGTAACTGGAGGGTGGGGTTGGGTGTAGAGCACCGAGGGAGAAAGGATGTTGATCGTTCAGATTAAGTGATCAGAATGTGAGAATAGCAGAACAATGGTGTTCAACTTCCAGACTGGAAAGGACAGACAGTTGGGGGGGCGGGGGGTGGGGACGAGGGGGACATAGTGACAGAGAATGTAACAAGTAATGCTACAAGACAGGCAGTGGGTTCACAATCTGAAGATGTTGACTTCAATATTGAGCCCAAAAGGTTGTAAAATGCTGAGCGAGAAGATGAGATGTTGCTCCTTCAGTTTTCATTGAGATTCTCTGGAACACCGCAGCATGCTGAGGACAAAGTGGCCAGCGAGCAGGACACTGGGTTAAAATGACCGGCCATGGGAAGGTCAGGGTCAGGCTTGCACACGTACCGGAGGTGTTCTGCAAAGCGGTGACATAATGGGTTTTGACAGAGAATCCAAGACCTGAGTTAAACTCTAGCCCAATCTGATTGGGTGGGTGGGGGGGGGGGGGGGGGGGGGTGGGGGGGGGGTTCGATGTCTTCTGTGGCTAAAAATGTTTTGCTATGAATCACACCCTGCGGACACTGGGGCCATCAGTTGCCAACTCTACCTAAACATGTTCCTGGAGATTCATTTTCGGGTTTCCTATCGCCATATCTCCTTCCCATCCTTCTGTTCACATTTCCAGAGTTTTTATTACTAATAAACAAAAATATTCAGAGGTTAAAATCACGTGATTCTTTTTTATGCTTTTTTGTTTTCAGGAATTGCTAACCAGAAAATAATCTGCAATCCCTGGAGACTCTACATCAAACATGGAGGCTTTCAGTCCTAGCAGGGCTTGAAAAGGAACACAAGCAAAAACCGAGATGCTAGAGATTGGAAATGAAAAAACAGAAAGTGCTGGAGAAACTCAGCAGGATCTGTGAAGATAGAAACAGAGTTAATATTTCAAGTCTAATGTGACCCTTCATCTGAATCTTCTGAAGAAAAGTCATACTGAACCCAAAACATTAACTCTGTTCCTCAGGTCAGATTCATTCCCAAGCACAAGGGGGTCAGAAGAGGTGTAACTGAAAGGGTCAGAGATAAGTTGTGGGTAAGTCAGTTTAACAGTTACCCAGGAGTTCGGGCATGTTTCTAATCCTCTGAGCTTTCCTGGGAAATTATTGAGCTGAAGTAAGTGAAAACCCTCTGAATTGATCAAGAGAGATCACTTTCAGCGATGCAGCAGTCCCTCAGTCCTATGTTGAAGTGACAGCCCAGGATGTGTATGCAAATATTGGCTCATATCTTGAACGTGCAAACTCCAATTCAGGTATGAGAGCCCAGCTGACATGGCTTGTTGGTTGCACAGTGCTTCAGTGCTGGGAAACATCAATGGATACCGATTAAAATTGTAGACTGAAGTAAATGCCAAGAAACAAGCGAGAGCATTCATCATAGTCACAATACACAGATGTGAATCATTATGCTACAGTTAGCATAGCACTGTACAATTAATGTAAAGGCCACCTAAGTTTACAAGGATAGCTCATTTTGTTTGAATAAACAGAATGTTCGCAGATGACACAATAAGTTTAAATTGACTTTACTGTGTGGTAAGACAAGCACAGAATAATTATCTAGTGTGGTTTTCCCCTACACATCTATGCCATTTGCTAACTCTGGCCAAATGTTTTAAGATTGCTGGAAAGCAATTTAGATTCAAGCATACTCTATTTTAAACACAATTGCCCAATGGTAATTTGTCACGTTATTTTAACACATCCATTTCAAGTGTTTATCATGTCGAATTGGTGAATTTTATTCAAGCTTTATGTTAAATGTGCAGTGCCCCACTGTTACCAGAAGATACATTGGGGAAGAGTGAGGGGAGAGGACAGTGCTACCATTTAAATTGGACCCTGCCACCCTGGGCATCTGGCTGAAATTCATCTGGTGCTAAAGGTGTAGAACTTAGTTATTCCAACAAGATGGCACGATGGCAGGAAACAAAGGGTATGTCACCCATTGCTTTCTTGAGCCATCATCACAGCCCTCTTTTTTTAAAAAATTGTTCATGCAATGTGTGCATCGCTTTCTAGGCCAGCATTTAATGCCCTTTCCTAACTGCCCAGAGGTTAGGATTCAACCACATTGTTGTAGGTCTGAAAGAACATGTAGGCCAGACCAGGTAAGGATGGCAGTCTCCCTCTTGAAGGGGAATTCCTTTCCTGAAGGACATTAGTTAACCAGATGGGTTTTTCTGACAATTGACATTACACTGCTAATTCTAGATTTTTGATTGAATTCAGGTTATAACTGGTGATCTCAGGTTATAACAATCTAGCGCTAAGTGATCTGCAACGGGGTGACTACCGAACCAGGCTGGACTCGAGCGATTGGCCGTGAGATGCCATAGCAGAGGAGCGTGTAGGAGACTGACTCACGCAGGGGAGAAATCGGGCCCAGGGTGGAGGAGAGTGAGTCCAGAATGGAGGAGCACATGCCTGGCGTGGAGGAGTGTGTGTCCGGCATGGAGGAACATGAACCCAGCGTGAAGGAATGTGAGCCCAGGAGTGAAGGAGAGCAAGCCCGGCGTGGAGGAGTGTGTGCCCAACGTGCAGGAGAGTGAGACCTCATGGTAGAACATCTGCAGACCCATGGCTAAAGAAGGACTATAGTTCTTTGTTTTTTCTACTTTATATTAAAAAAGACTGTAATGTTTAATTTTTAACTTATTTGTTTATTTTTCTACTTTGTACCCGGATACCTTTGCACTAAGATGGCACCGGGTTTGGTGCCATTGCATACTTTACACTGTCCTCCCCTACCCCTGCACTTGAGTACACAGGACAATAAACTTAATTCTAATTATAACACCACGAGGCCATTTCCTTTTCCTGTGTGTTGAAGACCATTACCAGGACCTTGAGTTCCGACTCTCCATGGTAGCACTGAGGGAGTGCTGCAGTGTCAGAGATGCCATTCTTTAAATGAAACCCAGAGAGTATATGATGAAGTCTCCTGGAAGACTACAGTTCTGCTAATTTGCTCTGGGAAAGCATGGTATACTATTTGTCCATTCTCTGCTGGGTTAAAACTCGTGTTGCCTCTCAATCAGCTGGTTACTTCTCACCCACCCTGATCAATTAAGATCAATTTTGTTGCATGTAATTATTATGACTGTCACATTATTGACACAATAGTTGCAGCTATAAAAGAGTTTATTGATATTTTATTACATCAACAATTATTTACAATGAATACAGTCAAACTTTCTTCCTTGGAGAGAGAATATTGATCATGTTGTAAGAAACCATTGTCCAGAAATTAACAGTTGAATGTAAATGCAAGTCATATTACATCTCTGTTTAGACATACAGTAAGAAATACAGAACAGCCCACCGCATATAAACTTTGATAAGATTAGATCCCAGCAAAATCATCATTTTTTAATGTAGAAAACAATTTTCATGTTCACTGATGTTTCGTTAAGTTATGTCGGTTCAATTCCAATTCCAGGTCATTTGTTTTCATGAGATTCAAAAGATAGTTACCAGACTAGCTGAGAGAAAAGGCCTTTGTGATTGTAACAGGGGTTAGACTTTGCCTTGGAACAGCATCTAGGTGGCCTGGGAGTTTGTAAAGATGAGTTACTCCAGAACAACAGGGCAAGAAAGCCAAAAAAAACTGGATCACAGCTGAAATGATTTCAAGGTTTGCATGCCTGACTCCGCTTACTAATGTTACATTCTGTCATATGCCACGCTTTGCCTTGCCTCTATCTCCAAGCCTGGGCATTCCCCAAATCCAAGACGGACGGATAAAATTAACGAGATTTTACCTCAACCCCTTCCTCAATGCGTCAATGCTCTCAGTTGTTTAGGCAACTGGATAAAAACGGCTAGTTAGATTGGAGGGGTACAGAGGCAGGGTTTCTGTCACACAGAATTTAATGGCCATTTAATGGCTCCAAACTGGCAAAACATCATGCAGGGCTGGTTCAGGAGGACCCCATAAGAGTTACCAAAGGCCATTTGATGGTACCACTAAAATGAAAATCAGAGCCAGCTTTGCAACCCACCAGATTTTCTGTTTTATTGACGTCAATGAAGGCATCGTATAAACCAGGGACCGGTTTGCTACTGCCCAGTGTATGCTGCCTTGCAAGCTGGATTTCACAGTGGAAACTGAAAGGAGAAGAAACATCAACAATTTGGATAGGAGTAGGGGTTCACTTCAAATGCTTAACTATCTTTCTCATCTGGAAGTTGATCGTTTCCAGCATTTTCTGCATGTATTTCTGACAGAAGTGATGTCACACTTGAACTCACAGTATGAACAAGATGAAGAACGCATATTAACCTCTACATTGGTTACACATCATTAAAATTACAGCACCTCCAAACAAAACTGCTTCTTCTGCTTTTAATGCAGGGGTGAAACTGTTTGTAATAAGTCAGTCTATTGAAGTAACAAATAGTGCAATTTTCATACAAATGGAACTATTCGGATGCTAACATTGGAACCCAAGACAATCCTATCACTCTTTGCCTTACATTTTTGTTGACACACAATTTTCTAGTTTCCTTGTCTTAGGACATCCCTCCAGATTGGTCCACTATCCCCTGGGAGAGGGCAAATAGCAAGTGAACAAACCAAAAACAAAGAGCACTCAGACACCAGGATGTTTGAAGGAACAATGTAGGGTGATTCACACTGGTGCTGAGGTGCTGCAGTTCCATAAGGAGCCATCACCTGGTGACCAGGATGAGATCCGTGTACATAAACCACTCTGTTGTTACTTGCCCACCAGTGTGTCACACCCCACTGAGACTCCACATGCACCCTACGCAACTTCAATTTAACTCGGTCACATTCACAACTATAACGTGAAAACGACTACCTGCAATTTTTGTATATTTCGGTGCATGAGAGACAGCATTTCCCATGTGAAAACTCAGTTGCAGCACTTCTAAAAACCAAGTGTAGGAAAGGATGTTTACAAATATTCAGTTCAGCCTCAGTGAAAATAAATTGCTCCCTTTTCGCATACACCCTCCAAGGTCAGTGCGGTACTTCCTATACTCTGTATGCATCAGGCCTCACTGAATGAGTTTGCAGCAAAGGTGTTGAGAATTGTTGAATCAGAGGAGTTCTGTACTCTTTTACGGATTCAGGTTCATTGGGAAGTGGATTAAGTTAAGTCCCACAGCAACTTCACACTTGAAATCACACGTATGAGATGTTAAGAACTGCCCAAACTCATTTCAGATAAGACTGGTGACAGCCCTGAAAGAAAGAAAGCTTTTGCTCTCTCTGTATGGGTTAGATTTGAATCAGAGTCCCAGAGGGAAAAAAAACATTGTTTGAAGATCCCCAGAAATATGAAACGTGGAGATTTTGCTTCTTTCTTTCAGGTCGTGTACAAATAGCCCATCTGATGATGGGCTTGGCAATGTACATTCGAGGGAAAAGCAATGCTGTCATATTAAATAAACTTATGGCTGCCTGGAGATAAATCTTCAGGCGATACAAGCTGCTTGAATAGTGGCAATTGGATCATTCAGGGAACTGAGGTCAGCACAATATGCAAAAAAAAGCCAAACGAGGGATGCACTGGACCAAACCCAGATCTTGGGGAACATGGGAAGCTCTTCGGACATATGAAGGATGCCCTTTTGTAGCTAATTGTTGTGCAGTGTGCAGAGTGCCCATGTGAAAGGGGCATGAGCTCACCTAAGGAAGTTCCCAAAGTTACAGCAAACCACCCAGTGAGATTCAAGTGAAATCCATATTGCTCCAAATGATACTCACAATAATGAACTACCAATGCAGCGTCTCAGACACTGAGAGCATATGTGAAAGGTTCGCTCTCTAATGACCTGCATTATCCACTGAAACATATAAGCTATGTAGGAAAACAGGAATGAGAATCAATATATCACCCAATCACATCCAAAGTACTTTATAATCGATGGATCACTTTTTGAATAACATTCATGTTTTACCTAGACAGCAAGCTGGGACCAATCATGACAACTACGTATTATAAACCAAGGAACAGTGACCCCAAAAGAATACTTTCATAATGAAATTAGATGATTGTACAAGGACTCATGACAGATTAGTTACTGCAATGTGTTTTATATCGTCTCCTCTAAGTTAATTTCCAAGACCTGACTGCCAGTTAGAGTGTGACAAGTTGTAAGCTTTCTCAAAATCTCCTGAGGTACATGCACAGTTAGCTTTCAATCCACGAGAATCTTCTAGCATCTTGGAACAATTGTCAAAACTTGTGCTTTTACTATCGAATCATCGTCATCATCATAGAAGCGTGGAAGTAGGCCTTTCAGCCCATCAAGCCCACACTGACCAACCCCCTTCCTCCCACCCGATCCCTGTAACCCTGCATTGCCCATAGCTAACCCACCTGGTCTGCACATCCCTGGATGCTATGGGCTGACCTGGTGCATTATTGTTCCATGTACCCTTTTTAATTGTACTTTTCCTTTGCCAAACCTCATTCTTTTCCCCTCAATGCCACTTTTAGTTAAAATCCTTTTGTATGAAATCATTAGCAACGTTGATATAAAGTTCATTTATTTTGAAGAAAGTGCTATAAACCTCTTGAAGTGGTATTTGCCCCTTTTGAAAAGCAGGTCAAGGAATTTCTAAATTACATCAGCCTTCAATGTCCTGCATCATCCTCGTAATCTGCATCCCTACTTCTAGATCTGTGTTACGCAAAGGACCTCATTGAATCCCTACTGTGTGGAAACAGGCACTTCAGCCCAATATATCCACACCAACCCTCCGAAAAGTAACCCACCCAGACCCATTCCCCAAGCCTATTATCCTGTGCATACTCCTGATCAACACACCTAACCTACACATCCCTGAACACTATGAGCAATTTAGCACAGCCAATTCACCTGAACTGCACACCTTTGCACTGTGGGAGGAAACCAGAGCACCCACAGGAAACCCACACAGACGCGGGGATAATGTGCAAACTCCACACAGACAGTCACCCGATGCTGGAATCAAACCTGGGTCCCTGGTGCTGTGAGGCAGCAGTGCTAACCACTGAGCCACCATGCTACCCCCACAATGACTGAAAGGAACAGGAAATTCTGTATCCTGGTTTCCAAATAAACAAAAACAAATCAACCTTTGCCCCTTGTTATTCGGCGCCACTTCAGGGAAGTGGCTTCAGAAATTTCAGAAATAATCATCTGTGTTGATACATATAGTGGTCTCATTGTGAAAAACATTCCCAAGAGATATAGAGAAAATGCACAGCAGCCAAGGAGATAGAACTTAACGAGGACAAACAAAAGTTTTGCTGATCAGAAAAGGGTTTTGAGGCTGGGCGAAATCACAGAGGGCAGAATCCATGCAGTTTAAGATTCTGCTGCTATATAAATGCAATATCGTTTACAGACATAGACAAATGGTGCTATGCACTGAAAGGTTCTGTGTTGGCCAAAAGAAAGAGGTGTCCAACCTCATTCCCACTTTACAACTCCATAGCCCTGAAGGTTACTGCACTTCAAGTGTCTACCTAACAATTTTAAAAGCTACAACGCAGGATTTTGCTTTACTTCTTTTTCAGACAGTGAGCCCCAGACCCTGCACCACCATCTGGGTGCAAACATTTCTCCTTAACATCCCAATAATGGAGGGGAGATGGAAAGGTTCAATAGACCCAGGGCTAAAACAAATGTTTATACAGAGGAGAAGAGATATACAGTCGGAGGAACCTGCAATAACATGTTAGAATGAAAATCATTTGATTTTGAAATAGTATAAGAAAGGGAAACTGGCACATTGATTTGTAAGCAGCTCTGGATATTCTAATAAAGGCAGACATTAGATGTAGGGCAATGTAATCTTTCAGAATGGAAAGTGCACTTAGTAACATTTCAGTTTTAAAAGTGACAGCATTATATGTTAAAAATTCATATTGTTCAGCCAGCTAAATGGGATAAACAGACAGCAATGCCTGGCTTTATTATAGATTATTGCAATTATTTTTAAACAAAACAAAGTACACTGACCAGCTGATTTTATTATTCTCCTCCATGTTACGATCAATGTGCTATTATGCTGACTATACCATTTTATTGTCAGTAAAGCAGCAGGTTTTTAAAATGGCGATGACTGTATGTCACCTGCACTACTTTCAATTAAAATAATAACAAGCATTTTTCAAAAAAATCAATGAATCAGCAAACTGTCCCGAATTTGCCAGATCTTGCATGTACCTCATCTTTCATAAAGGGGAGCTGTGATTTTGTGACTTAAAGATGATTATACATAACCTGTCTGTGAAAACTTTCTACAAACATTATAGAGGCACTTACCTTCTTGAAGGGGCTTGTATTGCATGGAGCCAAATCACTGGTGCATATGGCCCGTTGCAAAAATCTAACATCTCTACAGAACTCACAGAACGGTTTAACCTTATGTACTAGAACATGATAGGTTTGTTCAAAATCACAAATGAATGAGCTGGGGTAGGCAATGTTCTTACTTACAGCAAAGTCTTGACTGCAAAGACAAAACCTCTGGTAGAGGTAAAAAAGAGACTCAACGTCCCGAGTAACCTTTAATGATACACATTAACGGTCTCGCTCGATGGAGATATTTCAAATCATTCAATGCAGCTTCAATTCATTCCCTTATACAGAATTTACAGCATTGTCATGGGTCACATAGCCCAACCAACCACAGCTTGGCTTCCAAAGGTGTAAACACCAAAGCTGGCAGAACTGTGGTGAAAATGGATAGAGCTGACAAGATAATCAGAAAGACTGTGACCACGGCTCTTGCCTGAATTATGCAATACTCACAGGAGAGGCAGTCTCCATATGGAGGTGTGGACCCCACCTACCTCTCAGACTATTTACCCAATATCTAATGGTCTTTTCACATGTAAAGAACTCACAAGACTCTTCTATATTAAATTATACGATATCTTATCCTTATGACTACTATCAAAACTGCCAGAAATAGCTCACTGTATGCAAAGGCTTACTTTGACACAGGCTGGTGAGTAAGTGATGAATCAAAGCTAAAATCCTAAAGAAAAGCCTTCTGTTCAAATTTTTTCTTGTGATTGACTGATCCAATTACTTTCCTGCTTATCTAGTATTTGCTCCATTGTGCTTAAACTGCCAATCATATTGTGCATTGGACAAATTGCATCGTTCAATGATTCTGATCTTTCACAGAGGCATCATTCACATTGTCAAGTCATTATTGAGGAGATCTTGTTGAGATCACAGGGACTGGTTGTAAACCTGGGTTTGGATCTTGGGCAGATCAGCTGTGAGATGGTCCCCCTGCTTCCCTATACGGCTGCGCATTTCTGCACAGGCAGCAGCATAGTGACATTTAAGAGGAAGCCTAATTAGAATATGATGGAGAAATGAAAAGAGGGAATTGCTGATAGCATGAGATTGGATAAGGTGGGAAGACACTCATGAGAAGCACTGATCATCGAACTGAAAGGTCTATGTCTATGCTGAAAAAATTTCATAATGAATTGCTGGAGGAGGTTAGAACAGTCCTGCCTATGAAGAACATCCTCTTACACTTCTTTTACTGGACTGCAACATCATTAGGGAAAACATCAACGAATCTCAACACAATTAATGTTTCAAAACTGGGGCAACTGAAATGAAAATGTCACAACAAACATGAAATAGCACGTTTGATGAAGGCCATTGCAGAAGAGAAAGCAAGTTTCCAAACGGAGCCTTGGAGCATGAATGCGAGACACTTACACCCTGTCTTGGAGAGAGAGAGAGGCAGACAGACAGAGAGAATGGGATAGTATGTATCAATGAGGTTCAATGAAGAAGGATGGGCATTTTGTAGAGCATAAGCACTGACATTGACCAGTTGGGTCAAACAGCCTCTTTCTGTGCTGTTTAACCCTTCTAAAAGTATACTATAGCCTCACCCTTTATAGGAAGACTATTCAGCCTCAGCCAATATCCAACAGCAAAGGCCAAGAGAGGCTTCAGTAAAACAATTCACAAACTGATATCAATAGAACAATGTCATCCTTGGTACAATCTTCCAACTAATAATATTTACACAAAATACACAGCATAGGTGCAGCTGTAGATTGACAATGGGGTATTTCTGGCAGGCTTCCCAATGTTTCAACAACATTAATCCTTCAATTTAAATTTATTAGTTTACAATTTTGCAGTGGGGCAGCACAGCTGTATTCCAGAAACCTCCTGTGCAAAATGGTAGCATTCATGTGTACGTTCCCCTCTTACATCAACTGCAAATCGAAGGATTAACATCACATTTACAGCACACAAGTGATGTGTAAAATTAAATTACAGCTTTATGAAAGCTTCTTGGCACACATTTCATGAGTGTCTATTCCTTTGAATGGACTGGGTCTAACTGATATGGAAAGACCAGGAGTAGAGTTTGACTCAGTCACGCTACCAGTAATGAAAGCCCTGCAATGCAGACACATGGCCATGACTAACCTCATCATCTTTACAACGTGGCTACAGGGAATATGTACATTTTGAAAATACCTGTAGATTAATCCAAAGTTTGTACCTTCTTCCTTCCAACCAATTTAATATCTGAAAACAATCCAAGAGATCAGAAGCCAATGATGAACAACCCTTCATCATATGAGGTCGTAGCAATCACTGTGGTGGTCACCTTATCTGAATTTGACTAGGTGAGTCTGGTATCTGATCTATTCTCACAGTGCTTGATTGATTAAACCTGAGTGTTGAGTCTAAGTAGAGAGACAACAGAGAAGCTAATAGAAAGTTAGATTTGAAGTCTGGTATAGATATTTAAGCCTTGCTTAAAAGCCTGAAATAACATTACTGCACACTTAGAAATCCCTATCAGCATTGCTTGCTCTGAAAAAATACATATCAAATAGACAACAGTCACTATCAATTAGAATTCTCCCCATCCCCCCCAAAAAAGCACTGAACAATCAAATGATATGAAGTTTCCATTTATGATGAGAAAACAATTAAATAATTCCTACAAACTTGGGCGGAGAACCACATTGAAAGGTTAACTACTCCTGAGCAACAACAATATCCCAATTTTACATACAATATATAAAGATCAACTTAAGTAGTTTGCAAGTCATTAACATTGTCTTTTGGGCGACCTCTCCCTTTGAGCATTGAGTGTCCTCTGCAATTTAAAAACGGTTTTGAGAAACGAGGATTTTCTACAATACATTTTGCCACTGTCTCTGGCAGAATGTTAGGCATGGGATAGGGTGTATCGCATTTCTTAATATTCTGCAGAGAATTGGAAATCTAATTTATTTTGTTCTACTTGAAGGCAGGAATGTTACTCCAATTTTCAGACAGTCAAAGTACTTAAATCAAGGACTTCAATCCTGTGCTGGATTTGTGTGATCAACTAAAGCATGGTCCACTTAGCTAGTTTGTAGCTACAATGCAGGAATGTGTAAACCAGGCAGGCAATCATTGTCATCTTCAATCTCAGATAATGCAGGGGATTGGGAGAAAGTTTTCTCGTACTGTACTGCTCGTATGAAACACACATCTGGTATAGTCCTAACAATGACCTTGAAATGCTCTTGGCATTCTCATTTCCTGCAGGTGTCAACTTGCACAGATCAACAGCTGGCTTTTCTGGATTCTGACTGGTCACCTAAGGTGGGTTGTTGTATCAAGACATATTGAGTGGTCGGGAGCTTTGACCAAAATGGTACAAGGTTGTCAGTAAAGTGAACAACACATAAATACAGTTAAGAGGTTTGAAGTTATCTACTGGCCTGAATCAATTGCAGATCATAGTGTCCGGTGCATCCTTGATCCAGTATTTGAAAATTCAATTACAATTCAATTTCAGTTCTGGCACCACATTGCAAGGAGGATGTGAACACATTGGAGAGAATGCAGAAGCAATTTACAAGAACAGTTGCGGGGATGAGAAATTTGAGGATAGATTGAAGAAACTGGGACAGTTTTCCTCGGAGAGAAGATATCTGATAAAGCTTTTCAAAATCATGAGGGAGAAACTGTTCCTGCTCATAAAAGGATCAAGAACCAGAGGGCACTGTTTGCAAAAGAAGTAAATGCAAGATGAGCAAAGTTTCATTCAGCAAGTAGTTAGGGAATGGAATGCATTGCCTGGAAGTGCAGTGGAGGCAGGTTCAATTACGGCATTCAAAAGAGCATTGAATGATTATTTCGATAGAAATAATGTGCAAGGGTATGGTGAAAGAAATAGGAGATTGGCATGAGATACTGATGTTCTTTTCAAGGAATGGCGCAGGCATAATGGACCAAAGAGACTCCTTTCTGCGCTGTAGCAATTCTGCGATTCAGTGATTACTTCTTTTCAGAGGTGAAAACGCTTCTGTAGTCACTTCTACAGCTATATAGTTGTGAAAGTTGCCATTACGTCAGGATACATGATATCCATTACACAATCTGCTTTTCCACATGACTTACTGGCACTGTCCCTAACACCACTGGTTTAAGAAATGATAGGTCATTACTGTCATTCAGCCCCATATAAAGAATCTAAAATGCTCCTTGGTTTTTGGTTTTCAAGTCAATTAGATCCCTGGACAATGGCCCTTCAAAGACTTGGCTCATTTCTTTCAGAAACAGCTTTACTGGTTCTGATAAAACACGATCAACCATAGATGATCACTTTTTTAAAATCATGAATGGATATTCCTATATCCTTGACCAGTTGTCTTAATCTGTGTGTCCAACAATGATCAGATGAGGATCAATGTAAGTCTATATAGCGCACACATCTATCGCTCTTTCTAAAGCTCACAGAGTATACATTGACAGGAAGGGGTTAAAGGCAACACAATTTCAATGACAAGGTCACAAATTTTAGACCTTAAACAAACTAAATTCTCAAATGGTCATTGGCCAAATGGAAGTCTTGTGAGAGTGACCAATGATGTTCCCCCTCAGGAGTGTGTTTTCTAACTCCCCAATCTCCTTGCTGGCCACCAAAACCAGCAGAATCCAGGAAGATCACGTGTCAAAAAGAATTCAAACGGCTATGGCTTCAGCTGCATGGGTCAAAGCTGAAGGCTAGAAGCAGGAGCATCTATCCATCACCTGTGGAAACATGTATTGACACAAAAATTTTAATAGAAGCATTAGCGCATTTATTTGATTAACTGGAGAGTTAAACTAGAGTGAGGGATAGAAAGTGAGTGAAACGACTGCTACCAGTGGGAATTCTGGATATTACCATAGAATCCCTCCAGTTTGGAAGCAGGCCATTCAGCCCGAGTCCACACAGACCCTCCAAAGAGCTTCCCACCCTGCCTGCACATCGCTGGACACAATTTAGCATGACCAATCCACCTAACCTGCACAACTTTGGACTGTGGGAGGAAGCCCACACAGACATAGGTTGAGCGTACAAACTCCCCACAGACAGTCACTTGAAGCTGGAATTGAACCTGGGTCACTGGAGCTGTGAGGTTGCAGTGCCAACCACTGATCCACCTTGCCACCCTACAATTCACATATTCTATTACCAGTCCCAGCTCCTGCATCTTGCAATCTGTTTGCACCTGAGATTACATGCACCTGAGATTACATGAACAGAAGCCATATTGTGAAAGAATGAAGAGGACGCGTTTTCGTTGATAGTTTTCACGGGAACTATGTTGTGGTCAAAGTTAGAAGATTTCATATGAGTTCAGTCACGTATGTTCAGTGGATAACTGCATACCGCGTTGTGTACTGGAGTCCTCTAGTCCATGCTGACTGGGTTGCTCTCAGCAACGGTAGTCCTCCTGGGTAAAGGACTACAGAAAAATAATCAGGAGCTTGGGTCCGATCCCCAGTCACCATCCACTGAACTGTGATATACAGGGATGAGGACAGAGCCAGTTTGTAGGAACATCACAATCCATTCCCAAATGGCCCAGTGGCACACATGGAAAGGAAGAGGCAGAGGAAGGAACAAAATGGACTGTACTTGCTACCTTCATGTCAAGTAACCAGCTGGCAATCCTGTTCTGGCTTCACTGATGAAGATTTGGTTGAAGATATAGGAAGATCATAAGTACCCATGATATATGACCACCAGCCAACACTGTGCCTTTCCCAGATGTCTCTCTTCTTTAACTAATTCACATGATGTGGGTGTCACTATCTAAGCCAACATTTATTGCCAAGAGGGCAGTGTCAAATGCCGACCACTTTGCTGTGGGTCTGGAGTCACTTGTAGGCCAGATCAGGTAAGGAATTTTTAAATTCATTAATGAGATGAGTGTATCACAGGCTGGGCCAGCATTTGTTGCCCATCCCTAATTGCCAAAGAGCAGTTAAGAGTTAACCACATTGCTGTGAGTCTAGAGTCCCATATAGGCCTGACCAGGCACGAATGGCAAATTTTCTTCCCTGAAGGACATTCTGAACCAGATGGGTCCTCCAAGAATGGACAGCACTTTCCATGGTCATCATGAGACTCTTAATTCCAGATTTTTAAATTGAATTCAAATTCTTTCATCATGGCAGGATTCAAACATTACCAGGGTCTGTGGAGTAGTAATCTGGCGATAATGACACTAGGCCATCACCTCCTCTCATATCAGCTGGTTCTAAGAGGTAACATGGAGAAAGAGAACCCGTTCAGCTGAAAAGGGATCATCCCCTGATCCATGGGATGCTGCTTTCAGCTGAAACTCAGCGTATAACACGTGAATTAGCCCGACGAGGAATCTACTGCTGAGCAGAGAAAACGTGCCCATCTCAGTTGATGGGAGCTCTCAGGAGAGGAGTGTTGAACTATAAGCAACCTTTAATGAAAAGGTGGAAAACATCAGAGGCCTGCAGTGAGCACTTAACTCCTTTTGATTGACCAGGTGAAATGGGAACTCCAAAAATCAAAAGAACTGCGGACGCTGGAAATCTGAAACAAAAATGGAACTTCATTTTCATGACAGATTTTACAGTAATCATTTGCAACACTGAAATATGATTTTTAATTTCATAAAAAATGTCAAATATTGGTCATTTTTGTGAATTTGTTACCTATACTCTTTAGTTCACTCTCTTTTCTGCCCAGATTAATGGCAAACTGTTTTATTTTTCTGCATTGAATGCTCTCCCATTTCTATACTGAGATTATTTAAAAAATTTTAGTGCCGATGTCTTGCGTTTTGTGGCTGAGCTTGCATTTGTAGACAACTCTACTCCTATCTATGTCAGCTGTAGCTAAATTACTTGCAATCTTCTCTTTGAATTAGAAGGTGGTGGGGTCAAAACTCACTTTAAGATTCATGCCGACACTCTAGAAGCAGTATTGAGAGAATACTGCGCTGTCAAAAGTGCATCTTTAGGATAAGATGCTAATTCATGCCCCATCTGCTCTCTGGGACAGATGGCAATAATTGTATGTTACTACTTTGAAGGTGATTAGAAGGGTCCTCTCTGGGGTCCTGACAATATTCATATCTCAGCCAACATCAAAACAGAGGATTTGGTCATTACCATGTTGCTGTTTGTGGCAGCTAGCTTTGTGCGAATTGGCCATTGTGTTTCTTAAATTGCAACAGTGGTCACACCTTGAAAGTACTTCATTGAATATAAAGTGCTTTGGAATGTTCTGTGGTTGTGACAGCCGCTATGTAAATGCAAGCGGTTCTTCCTTTCCCTAGTTACGAACTGAAATTGTCAACTTTTGTGAAACAGGTTTGAAATTGGCAACTAACTTATAAGATCTACAATCCTCTATTAATGGAAACAGAAAAAAAAGCTAACCAGACAAGGGTAAAACACTCGCTGTGGCTGGTCAGCAGACACGTGGAACTCAATACCTCACTAACTCAAGCTACATCTTAAAGCATATATTCCTATAGAAGACCCACAGATTCTCTCTGCCCTGAGAGCCCTGTCCTCTCACTAAGATCAGGGGCTATTCGGCTTTATGTGCAGTGCTTCAGCACGCGAGTCAATTTCAGCTGCATTGCACTAGAAAATTGCTATGGGGGTGGGGAGCACCAGGTTGAGAGTTTGTGTGTGGGCAGTGTCAGTAAGGGGAGAATGTGATCACCAACACTGACCTATGTATGCATTTTATGCATATATTATATACAGGTGTATATATACTATATATACATATAGCACATGTATATATTTGATACACACACACACTATTCTCAATCCAAGTTCGGAGAAATATCCCATTGCGTGACAGAAGCAGCAGAATTACCACAGCAAGTCATTCAGTCGTCTCTAAGCTTTAAATACAGCAAAGTGATGAGAAAATAGACACAGTATCTGAAAGGGAATTGCATGTTGCAACTTTCTGATAACTTCAACTTGCTGGATGCCATACTTCCCAGCCCCAAGGAAGCCTCTAGCCTGACATGTCCTTCACAAAAGCTTTGTCTCTCTGAGTCATTCGTGACTAGAGGCAAAACATCCCTGTACTGACCACTGACTAAAACTTCAGAGCTTTAGAGAATTTCACCATCTTTGCCTGTAAGGCAAAACACTAATTTATTGTTGTAAAACAAATAGCACGGATTTGCAATATATATATATAGATATATATAAATATCTTACAGCCAGTCTATCCACCTTTTAACATCAGAGGTGACTTTTCTTACAAAGTCTTGTGCCTTTGAGGTGTTCATTACCACTTCAGCTCTGCAGAGTTAAGCCCTTCCTCCAATTCTGAGGCATTGTACAGGTATTTATATTATACAACTATCCACTTAGAAATTATTCCCTATGAGAGTAGCAGGTAGGATTACCAATGGTTCAGGACTGACCTGGAATCCATGGAATTGGTTAATCTCTGCAGCGAACAACCATGAGGCAAAATCACTGGGTTACCATGAAAGATTGCAGGTTTTGTTTTAGTAACTATAAAAATATTGGGAGATGGAATCACAAAGAAAGCTATCTGACTTCGCAGGAGGGAGGTCGTGTGTTGGAACCTCCAGGAATATATCCAACCAAGGTTAGCAAACCTATTGGCAGGCAGATGCTTAAAGCATTCACAGGACATTTCTGCCTGTTCACCATTTAAACACAGATGATGTGAAGTTGCTTATTTGAAACGGAGCCGTGGGCAGAGAAATGTTACTCTCAGTGTTTGTTCACTGATCTCGCCTTCTGGGTTATGATATGCCAGAGCACTGTGGATTTTGGGGTTTACAGGAGAGGAAGTGGCACCCATTTTTACACCAGCAGGAGGCTATTGCCAGATTAGTACATGACACCATCCATTGCAGCATAGCAATCACACTTTAACCTGCAGCGAAAATGCCACAGTTTCTCCCCACCCCTGCTGAACCCAACTCCCCACCCTGACAAAGTGACAGCTTGAACTACTAACCCCAACCCAGTCCAACCTCCTGCCCCCTCCAAAACTTCCATTCAGCTGAACCTCCTCCTCAACTCAATTCATTTACAGAACAAAAAGAAAACTGAAAGCAGGAACTAGCAATGAACGGTGTAAATTTGTGACTGCCTACATGGCGAATGGTGTAAAGAAGTTGCTGTTAAAGGGGATGTTTGGGGGAAGGGGGGAAATGGTGTGGATGACCGAAATTCCCAGAAGTCATCTAGGCTTCATCCTACTTGAGTCTTGGCTTATCAATGGAATGAAGGGTTGCACCAACATAGATTCCATTTGAGAAAACTTGCGTCTGGAGACCTCCATGGAGATACTTGTTGCTATATTTGGGTACTTTATATCAAACCCAAGGGGGCCCAAGGCAGTGCTTCACAAGAAAATGAGAGTTCCCAGTCTTGGAAAGCAGTAATGGAGCATATTTGTCCCTCGAATAATTTGTGTTGACGGCAAAGTTTCTCAGAAAATGGAGTCTCTTCCGTGTGAACCATGTCAATTCCACTGCTGCCACCATTTTGGTTTCAGTCACTTATGTAGAAATCACTTCTTTCATTCTCTTCTTGTTTATGTGCTATGATGTGAGAAATAACAGGAGGAGAGCTGCTGCTACAATGAACCAAGAAATCCTAAAGGTCGTGATCCCATTGTTATTGTGATACGGTTCAGGCGATTCATATATAGAATCATCTGCAAAACAAAGAAAAAAAAGTCAGCATTTTCAGCACTTTTCATTTTCTTCATGAACCCTGCAAAATCTAATAACGTAATGGGCAAATTAAAGAAAAGGCTTTACAATATAATGATTTAATCACATCTGAATGTCCTTCACATGCAATGAACTACTTTGACACACAGTGGCTGCTGGCTCCGTAGCTCAGGCACCAAGGCATCACTTCTTTCAGCTGTATTCTGTTTGAAAGGTAGAATAGGAAGACTAGAGTCTGGAGATTTGGATCTTTGGTTGCAGAAACCCCCAAGGATTGGCCACTTTGGAGTGTTGTTTGCTTGTTGTCCTGAGTGGTGATGCTGTGCTCACACAGGAAGTCCATACAACCTTAGAAGTTGAAGGAAGAGGCTTGGCCCTTTGAGCCTGCCACACTAAGATCACATTTTCCATCTTCAAGTTCCTGTACTATATTCTATCCCCAAACTCCCTTAGTATCAAATATATTGTATCTGAGGTCGAGAATTCCAAAGGTTCACGACACTTTGAGCGAAAGAAATTTCTCCGTATCTCACCCTAAGTTTCCAACCCATAGTGATCTGTGTGTCGTGAATTCTCAAGCCAGGGGTAATATCCCCTCAGCATCTCCCCTCTCAAGTCTCTGAAGAATTTGGTATATTTCAATTAGATCACCTCTGATTCTTCAAACCTCTAGGAAATATAGGCTTAGTCTACTCAATCTCTCATCACAGGCCAATCCATTCGGGTCAGGAGTCAGTCGAACAAACATTCATAAAGTGCATTCGGAACCTGCCTTCAGTTCTGTAAGTGGGAAGGTCCAACTCTAATCTTTCAGCAAAGACTTATTTTACGTGTGGATCTGAAATTAAATGCTGGGTATTTGTTTCATATTCGCCATGGTGTGTGAGGTGAGTCACTGCCCATTTTGGCCTTTCATACCAACATCACAAGGATAGATTGAAGAAGTTATAACTGTTCTCGTTGGACAGAAGAAGGCTGAGAGGAGGTTTGATGAAGTCATAAGCAGGCTGGATAGAGTAGATAGGGAAAACTTGTACCCGTTTGTGCAAGCAAAAAAAAACAGAATTAAACGTGATGTGCAAACGAAGCAAGGATGATGTGTGAAAACCCTTCTCAGACAGTGAGTACTGGTTAGTAGTATGAACTTCACTGACTGGAAGTGCCATGGAGATAGCTTCAACTGAGGTATTCAAGAGGATATTGGATGATTATTTGGATAGAAATCTTCTGCAGGGACAAGGCAGGAGATTGGCAATCAGTAATAGTATTGATGCAGGCACGATAGGCCAAATGGGCTCCTTCCACACGGTAACAATTCTGTGATTCTGTGATTATAAGCATGCACAGGCTCGATGAAAATGCAAAGTAAATCTCTCTCTACTAAAATGTACCCAAGGGCGGCACAGTGGCTCAGTGGTTAGCACTGCTGCCTCACAGTCCCAGGTTCGATTCCAGCCTTGGGTGACTGTCTGTGTGGAGTTTGCACAATCTCCCTGTGTCTGCGTGGGTTTCCTCCGGGTGCTCCGGTTTCCTCCCACAGTCCAAAGATGTGCAGGTCAGGTGAATTGGCCATGCTAAATTGTCCATAGTGTTAGGTGCATTAGTCAGAGGGAAATGGGTCTGGATGGGTTACTCTTCAGTGGGTCAGTGTGGACTGGTTGGGCCAAAGGGCCTGTTTCCATACTGTAGGGAATCAATCAATCAATCAACTCACAGAACACGGTGATTAGTCTGACTCACACTGGTCTCCTGTGTAGACTCAAAGTCGGGTGAGGCAGGAAGCCTATTGTGAGTTTACGGGTTTAACTGAATCAGGCAGCAAATGGTCAGTTAGCCAGATTAACCTGATTACTGATCCTGTTATCAATCAGCTAAGAATCAAAAGTTGTTGAACAAATCTAGGACTACTACTGCAGGTTCCATCTCCAGCCTGCTCTGAGTTAACTTCTCCCAGCCAGGGAGATGCTAGCATTGGTCCAGCTATTATTCATGAGATGGAAATGTGTTGCTGGAAAAGCGCAGCAGGTCAGGAATTCCTGAAGAAGGGCTAATGCCCGAAACGTCGATTCTCCTGTTCCCTAGATGCTGCCTGACCTGCTGCGCTTTTCCAGCAACACATTTCCATCTCTGATCTCCAGCATCTGCAGCCCTCACTTTCTCCTCCAGCTATTATTCAGCCATGTCCAGCATACACCTACACATATCAATACCATCTCTGGGAGACTCCTGCAAACGTAGAAGTCTCAATTTGCTGAGGTTGAGGGGAGTGGAGATATAGTCTGCCAAGCTATGTACCCAGGATACCAACAGGGGTGTGTGTCTGTATGTGCGTGTGTATGTGTGCGTGTGTGTGAATGTGTGTATGTGTGTGTGTGTGTGTGTGCGGCCCACAGCTGAGAAGCTAACACTTGTTGCCTTCACCCGCAGTTGAAGAAGAGACTTCACCGAGACAACGTGACCAGAAGACAGAAGCCTCACCTTATGAAGGATGCCAAGGCCATGAAGAGGGTGTGGAATAGATTCCTTAAAATAAATAGCAGCATTTAAGGGAAAGGAAAAGGTGAAGAAACTGAACTGTTTCCAATGGAACAAAGAAGGTTATGTGGCACTCTGATCGAAGGGTTAAAAATATAAGAGATTTTGATAAAGGTCAATTAGATAAAATTAGCCAATGAAGTGGAATGCTTCAAGTTAAGGTTTATACTGAAGAAATACACAGAGGTTCAGAGAATGTTTGTTTGCTCATGAACTATATTGTCAGGAAGTAGACTATTCAATAACAGAGGAGGCAGAATTAATTATAGATTAATTTGAAGAACAAAACATAAAAGACCAGCAGAATGGGATCACGGGGTGGACATTTAAAGGCAGAACAATGGCTCAGCTGGGAATCAAACTGAAGGATCAATTCCTGAGATAGATAGCACTGGCATGTGGGGCTGAATGGCGACAAAAGACCCTTAACCTCGACTTCTTCACATTATCAGTTGCCTTGCACTGTGAATGATATAACAACTGAAAGGAAAGACTACACTTGGCATTTAAAAAAAAAGTCCTGTCCCCAGTGACAATGATATAAAATAGAAACAGTGGATCTGAAGTACTGGGAGTGACAGCAGCAAATAGATTCATTGTGTTTTCTTTATTTTATCACCTCTCTGAAATCTCCACAATAAAAATGAGGGGCATTCCAAGGAGCCTCCTCTAGCAGTTTGACTCCCCACCGCCCAACCCTCCCCACCACCGACAGGGAATTTTAGCCAGATTTGGAATTCTGATTCCACCCGTCACTGTGTCAGAATAAGCACTGGGAATAAACCAAATGGGACATGCTGTGCACTGAGGGAACCTTGAAGGTAGACTAAAGATGCCTGACTGACTGTGCATGCTGTGAGTCACCAACAGTGCCAGTGCGATGCCCTCACTGAGCTCTGCCTCCAAGTCAGAAACTTCAGGCTTTTTAAACAGTGCTCTGGACTGTAGCTTGGGATGCAGAGGGATGCTCACAGCTGACAATCCCTCCCCTTCATGGGCTCTGCACGTCTTACAAACGCGAAGAAAATCCTTATTTAGAAGACTCTCCTCCGTGTCTTTGGTTGATGCTGCATTCGGACAAACCAGGCCCCTCGAAAGGACGACCAGAGGCTGAGATGTTAAGAAAAAGGAGCTGTCCTTCCGACACCACATTAACTGATTGCTTCCTCCTACTTCTGCTTGGGAGCATGACCTTCCCTCCTTCCCTTCTCTGGTTCCAGCTACCCTCACTCTACTGATTGCAATACCCATCCCCAAACCAATCACTTTCCTTCTGCCTTTTAAAAGGTGGAGGTAAATTCCATATGGGGTTTCAAAAAAGCTCTGGATATATGTTTGAAAGTGATTGATTTAGAGGGCTAGGGCTGAAGAATGGAATTAGCTGGGTCACTCTTTCAGGAGTCATAGGATCTTACAATCCCTACAGTGTGGAAAGAGGCCATTCCGCCCATCAAGTCCCACCTAGGCCCAATCCCCTACCTTATCCCTGAATTTCTCATGGCTAACCTACCTAGCCTGCACATCCCTGGACACTATGGACAATTTAGCATGGCAAATCCACCTTAACCTGCACATCTTTGGACTGTAGAAGGAAACTAAAGCCCTCAGAGGAAACTCACACAGACACAGGAAGAATGTGCAAACTCTGCACAGTTGCCCGAGGCTGGAATCACACTGGGGCCCTTGGTGCTGGGAGGCAGCTGTGCTAACCACCATGCTGCCCCAAGTCTCCTACCTTAATAAGCTCTCTTCTCCCCTCTTCCAGTGAAGTACCACTGAATCATTTGCCTTCATCTCATTATCCAGGAAAAGTTAAATGTTATTAAAAATGACACTAATTATTAATAATTCTCTGCAAGCATTTAACTTGTGAGTTGGTACACACAATGGGTCAAATGGCCGCCTCTATGGCTTCCATGATTCTATGCTGTTATGTGATGGAAGGCAATGGCCTAGCGGTATTAGTGCTGGATTGTTAATGTAGAGACCTGGGTAATGTTCTGGGTAACTGGGTTTGAATCTCACCATGGCATTTGAGCTCAGTAAGAATCCAAAAATTGACCATGAATTCTTTGTTGGAAAAACCCATCTGGTTCATTAATGTCCTTTAGGGAAGGAAACTACCATCCTTACCTGGTCTGGGCTACATGTGACTCCAGACCCACAGTAAAGTGGTTGACTCTTAACTGCCCTCTAGGCAATAAATGCTGGGCCTGGCCAGTAATGCCCTCATCCCCTGAATTATTTTTTAAAATGTGGCATGTTCTCATAACCTGTGACTATCTGGAGCATGCTTGTTCAAATTTCTGCATGGGTATTACATCTGCCAAGCACAACTCTGATCAGTTTTAGTAAGGGGGAAGGGGCAGCATGTATAAACAGGTATCAAATACAGATTTCCCAACTCCATATGCTCATGTTTGGACTAGGAACTGATGGATATAAACAGAAAATTCAAGCTGTAGTTTTAGCAGCCCACTAATGCCCATAGTTTATATCTGAACCAGCTTCAGTATGACTGGTTACGCTGATTAAAGAATCAGTCTTTTGCCTCTTGCTTTAATAAGCTCTCTTCTCCCCTATTCCAGTGAAGCATCGCTCAATCATTTACCTTCATCTCATTATCCAGGAAAAGTTAAATGTTATTAAAAATGTCACTGGTTATTGATAATTCTCTGCAAGCATTTAACTAGTGAGCAAATTAGTGTCAGCTTCCTCCGTTCATAAGGCGTCATTAAGCAAGATTCCTAGAGCACTTTTCAATGTATAATGAGAGATTAGGCTCCATGAAGTTTAACAATTAGAGTAAGGTATGCGTTAGAAATATTTATGGTAATATAAAAAGTGACTTTCTCCCAAACTTCGGATTTAAAATCTGTTTCAAGGTTTTAATTTCAATCACAATTTTATTTGTGAGTCTTTTCTCTTGTGTGATGCTGACGATGTATGGGAGACAATGCCTCTTCCTGTTTGCAAACCTTGAATCTGAGGAAAGCCAGTGAATCTTTTCATTCAATTTCATTTTCATACTGAGCCACTCCTTGTCCACGAGAACCAATTGAATTCAGTCGATAAATTAAGAGAGGCTCTTTTTTTTTTGCAAAGAACTGACTGGTGGGCTTTCTCAACGTTTTACAATAACTAGACTGCGGACGTACACATTTTAAAAACTGGTTTTAAAACAATGCAGACGCAGTGGGAGACCTCCCTGAGGCATTGCTCGCCAGGGTTGCAATATTTTCCAGCTGCTGAAGTACAGCTGGAGTGTGCTGCCCCTTTCTGACCACTGCTCCTGTAGAATGTTAGAACAGAACTGTGTAATGGTAACAGCACCGAGGAGGCTAATCAGCCCGTTGTGTCCATGACAGATCTCAAGAAGAATAACGCTGCTAGCGCCACTCCCTTGCCCTTCTCCCCTCGCCCAGCCCTGCAGATTTTTTTTCTCTTCAGAGATTTCCTGGTGAGGAAGGTTTTTTTCTCCATCCGCATTGTTCATGAACTCACAAAACCAATTAAAGTGCATTGTAATTGCGCCTGCTTGTAAATTCCTGGCCCCAGATGGAAGCCAGACTGTTAGGGTCAGAGAGAAAAACAATCCTCCACTAAAAGCTGCCTAAAAGCAAGCAGGAAAGGACTATCCTTCCAATTCCACGCTGTCTATAGGGTCGGCACTCCAACTGCAATCGCAGACTTGTCAGGAGCACTGTCAGAATTGACAATCCAAATATTAGCAATTCTGGGGTTCCTTTCTCTCTCCTTGTTGTATTCCTGAAGTTGAAATTATGAAGTTTGAACCAACAGGCACTGGTGCACATTGTGCACTTTTGCTTCAGATTTGGAGACAGTAAAGTGTAATGTAGGGACATGGGGAAAGCATGAGGAGAGGAACATTAACACAGTGGTACCATCTTTATAGCAATTCCCTCTGGTTAAATTAGAGCTCCTGTTTCTTCTCCCTGCATGCAGCAAAATGCCCGGAATTTAAAAATGAGTTAAAATGAAATTGTAAAGGAGCGATGAGAGATGGAGGGCAGGAGTTCGGTTTCTCGTACATCTTTCAAAGAAATGGAAGATAACAGGGCACTGGGAAAATGTCTGTCTTGCATATGGGAACTGACATGCTGTGCATTTTCATCACTCACTATTTTCACGAGATTTCAGGGGTCGATTGCTCTTCAATCTTTCAGAACGAGCAGATGCAATTTTTACTTTCAGAGATTTGAGATTAGACACTATTGTTAGAGAGCATTCACTTGGACCACTCCTTGAAAGGCAAGGACCTTCCTCACCACTAGATTAATGTCAGGGGCCCGCAGAACAAGTTAAACATTAATTGCTCACGATAGGGCATCAGTTGGTGGTAGAGGGGCCGACCAGGACATCTTCCTACTGTCAATTGAATGGGGGTGGAGATAAGAGGGCAATGGGGTCCCTAGTTGCCCTTTCTGCTTAATTAAATGTATCCTATCACCCCGCATCCCTCAACCATCAAACTTGCCGTAAGAGAGGGCACAAGACTATGTTCTCACTCTGATGGCAGCTCCTTCTCAAGACCAATAGTGCAGGCAACAGTTCTGTCTTTCAGTGTTGCGATCATTGCTTCGCTAATATTATTTTAAAATAGGTTTTCTGCTCCTCCCCTGTGACACTTATCCAGAAGGTGCTAACTCTGACTGAGAAACTAAATCACAATCAGTAGCAGGAGTCTTGACACCTCCTGGCTTGGCTGTGGCAGCCCTCCAACTACTCAGAGTTCAGATCTGTGGGCTTGACAGCACTCTCCAATCTGAACAGCTCAGTCTCACACCACAGAAACCACAAGGCTGCAGCCGTAGAAGGTTAGCATGGTGGGAGGTGGGGGGGGGTGGGAGAGTGGGGTGGTGGCAAACAGGAACCAAAGTGAGGGTTAACATTCATATATTGTTACTGCTTAGCTCAGTCAGATCTAGTTCCTTCAGTCCATTCGTTCAACAAGAGATTCCTATAAGGTCAGTGTGGAATGTGTCCATTCAACAGGGGAAGAAGGGTTTAGTACAAAGATGTGAAGCAATTACTGCACAGTCACTGAACCCCAGACAGCTATGTAAAAGCCATGGGGCTTGGCTTCACTGTATGTGGGAAGTTATGATTGCCTGTGGGAGAGATTTTACTATCTCTACATCTGCCAGTGAGTAACTCAGACAGCGGGAGATGGTCCAAGTTCCCTCCCCCGACCCCTCATCCCTCCCTCACTAATGTAACAGACCCTTGCTCACAAGAATGGTAACAATCCTCTCTGCTGCAGCCATATACACACACACACACACACACCAATAGCTCAAAAGCCTGTACTTCCCTTACCATCATTAAGATTGCAGGGTCCTCACTCCTGCCCCATACAGAGGACCGAGAGTCTAAGAACCGTTGTATTTTACAATAGATCTTTGCCCTTGGTTCGAGGGCCCTCACTCCACCATACAGCCTTATTGTGAGTTGAAGGTTCAAACATTAGAGGGTCCACAAGTCCCAAAGGATTTTGATCATGGTTTTAAAGTTACACTCTTAGACTTGATAATCCACATCTGCATTTGCAGTTTAAATCTCCTTTGCCCAACATCCTTACCCAATTATTGTAAGGTTAACACTTCCATTCAAATAAAGGACAAAAATAACGCACACACTAACGTTCACATAATTTCAAGCCCACGGTCTCTTTACTCTTACTTGATTTAGAATATTTACTCTCACGAGACAAATGTCATGTCAATCGGTCTGATGAGAATTGAGAAATAAAAATAAACAAATAAACTCCGAAATAAAATAATCATGAGTTTGATATTTAAAAACATGGTATTTTGAAACTTTACCAACAGTCAAGCTTCATAATAATTGCAGAATACAACAGACACACTTGACACCTCAGTCTGATTGGATTCTACTATTAGAAATGGTTGGTTAGAGAAACAGCAAGTACCACCAGGATTATTACAATATTATTATAATCCTTCACGAGCTAGGAATTCATGTTCCCTCAGTGCCTAATTGTTAACCCAGTCAAATTTTGTCTCCTTTCCCTCCCTCTCCTCTCCCCCCACATAGTAAATTTAATTGCCATTTCATATCTCTTATCCCAGATTTTACATCAATTATGAACTTTAAACATGAACATTAAGGCAATATTTAAGAAAAGCAATAACCCTGGGTGTAACTTTTCAAGAAAAGGATCAGGAGAGACACAGCAAAAGGAGAGAAAGGGAGGGAGAGAGACAAGAGAAAGGTGAGGCACTGTGATATTACTGACCTGAAGCTTCAACTGAACTGTTGTTTACATCGAAATCACCTTCATTCACCCCTACTGCTTCCATACAACTGTCTACGACAGAAATAGAAACAGCAGCTATGTGTCAGTGTGAGGGTGATTTTCAAAGCATAGGGTTAGTGAGCAACAGAAAAGGGATCCCGTTTCAAAGTCCCCTTTTTGAACTACAGCCTTCAAAAAAAGTTAGAAGTTAAGGGACAAAGTATTAAATAGTGCCAGTGGAATGGTAGAATTCATGATTGACTTTAGAGGAGTCTTGTTTTTAAAACACGATTCCAGTGATTAACGATTTAATGTTGAGCTCCCAAACCCATCACACTTGGCCATAAGTGATACACAGGGAATAAACCATTAGATCTTTACCCAGAAATGAGACCACATACTGTGTGTACATACCTTAAATCCCCATCCCTGTAAATAAATCTTAAGCTAAAACTGTGACTAACATGGCCCTAAATTATAGGCCTTCCCCTAGAATCAAACCTTAAACAAAAGCCAGACCCGCTGATCTGGGTTTTAAACTAATGACCCACCCCTAGAACTGGGTAATAAACCATATCTCTGTCCCTGCTTTGTGGCAATCCATAGTTAGCACGTGGAACTGGGCCTTAAGTTAAATCTGTCTTTCGGGCATGAGATCTCCCCATTGGTGGTACGATTACAAATTTTGATCACCAGAATTTACCTTCAACACAATATACAAAATTCGATGAAACTCCATTTTAAGTTTAATGTTCCACATCCCCCAACCTGAATTAGACGTGTTCAGCTTACAGTCTCCCTTCAGTTCAGTATTCATTGTGTAGGGTCTAGCCACAGTAATGATTCAAATAGATCTTTATTATGGTGGCTTCCTGAATCTCTTCAACCAACACTTTGCTCCCATAAATGGCTCTGCTGAGGGCTTTTAAAATCCTGCTCACCCTCAATGCTTTTGCCATCAGTCGGTTTTCTCAGACATGTTTTGCCTAAAATAAGCTCTCTCCAGGTAGCATCCATGATTATTTGAACCATGGCTCATGTTGGGATTTTGCTATGAGGTGAGGAAGCAGGCCTTGAGGCTACCTTAGACAGAATGGGAATTAAACCCTGGGTCCGTGATATTATTCAGAACCACAGGCTAACTGCCTGGCCAACTGAACAGCACCCATTATGACTGCCAAAATCATAGGTAACTCGATCGAGTTCTCTGTTATTTTAAATTGTTAGGTTTAGGACCCAGAATGAACATTTTGAAGAGAAAACTGTCTTTTGATCCAATGCAGTCAAAATGACTCAGTTTGCATCAGTTCAGTTTTCTGATCGAATTTATGGTTATCCTTATGTGATTCATACCATTCTCCAAACTATCCTTTTTGATATAACGCCTCAAATTAAAGCTGCATTAATTTTCCCCAATGATGAGCTTTAAAGATTTACTTGCCTCTCTTAGTTTCTCAGCAAATCTCCTCAAAGCAGGCAACTAAGTAACTCAGTGCTGTGTTTTAGTGAGTCTAACCCACTCTTACACCCCAACCACCCAAGATCAACTTAAAACTGAAGCTTTGTAAAGGGCATCGGGAATGTCCTTGATACGTGGATCAATGCAGCTTGAAAATTGAGGTATATCAGTGAAGATGAAATAAAGTGGAAGAAAATGGCAGCAGAACAGGGAGGGAAGAAGAAGTTAGAACAAGCAATTATTTTAGTGATACTCTACTGATTCAGTTTATTGATTTAGTAGCATCAAGCATGCAGTCTTAAAGGAACAATATCAACTACAGATTTTAGAAAAGACATTCAAACAGACATGACTTACTTGTTGGTCGGACATATACTTTTAACTTTAAGCAGGGTTTCCCAACAATATTAGGGTGAGGTGAAGCTGGGAAAAAAAACACAATGCAATATTATTAGTGCTTCGCACAACCGTGCCAGGTAATAAGGTTTCCTGACTTTTTTCACTGAATTTAGATTGACATTTCATTCTAGAACTAAAAATGTGCTACGTTGCTGGTGATAAAGTTTAAATTAGCCCTCTGCTCTGGTGCACATTATAGACCCCATTATATTCATTAGAGAGACCATAGCACCCATAAACTTTATAGCACTACACATCCTAGAGTCAGTTAGCACCGTTCATTATAGAACCATGGCACAATTGAACATAGATTCCCTATCACTCTTCCTTATAGATCCAGTAACATTATTAACTATAAAGCACATTGCTCTTTTCATCACAGACCCTATAGTTCTATTCACTATTGATCAGATATCCCATAGCTCAAATCATTACAGACTCCATTTTACTACGTATTATCAAGCCAATATCATTATTGAACAACAAACACAAAATTGCTGGAAAAGCTCAGCAGGTCTGGCAGCATCTGTGGAGAGAAATCAGAATTAACCTTTTTGGGCCCAATGACCCTTTCTCACTTGACCCAGAATGTTAACTTTGATTTCTCTCCACAGATGCTGCTAGAGCTGCTGAGCTTTTCCAGCAATATCTGTTTCACTTTCTGATTCCCAGCGTCCACAGTTCTTTTTGATTTTTATCCACCATTGAACAAAGCATGCCATTGCCAACATTCTACCTATGACCAAAAGCAGGTTAACAAATAAAGCACACTACTTTCTGTGGAATGATGCTGTTGACAAAATGGCTGCATGCACAACAACAGTCATTAATCTGCTGCATGTGAAGTGGCCTAAGATATTTTGGAAAATCACTGTGACGGGTTACACACAATGAAGTTCTTTGAAAAGGAAGACCAGTTTGTTGAAATCCAAGACTTTCCCATTACGGTGTCCCCATTTGTTTCAAAGAGGCACATTATTTTCCTGTCATATGCCTCACTTGATAGATCAATCTGAACATTTCTCAGTCTTCGAGTAGCAAAGTTTTTGTTCACATCTATTCGAAATTTACTTTACGCTAATTTCCATTTATGCCCTCGGGTCCTATTTTCTTGTCTTACCTTTGAAGTAATAATCTGGGTTTATCTTACCTATACTATTTAATATTTTATATAATTTGATGAGACGTTCAATTGAACATCTCTTTTCAGAATAATTGCTTTAATAATAGAACCATTGATATATCTGCTACTAAAGACTGGAGTCGTAAGCATAATTGGTTATATTTATTAAATATTTAATGTACTAAATTACCCATTTTATAATTCCTCTCGAATAGCTTCAAATAAAGGAACATTCTTCAATTTTCTCCTCTCTTGAAGGTCGTGCTGCAGTTTGAAGAAACAAGCAGCCCTTCTCCTCAGGAGCTTGCTAGCTTGCTGTGAAGTGCATCATAGCCTGATCTTTAGTTGATCATTCACAAACACTTTCCCAGTAGGATCACGGGATGCTGATGAGGAAAAGGAACTCCTGCGAACTCCTTGTCCTCGCTGCATAAGGGATTGAGAGCTGGGTTTTTTTTTGTGCCTTAAGCTAATTCAACACTCAGCTGAAAGAGAGGGCGATAAACTATACTGAGTGACACTTAGGGATGCGGTGTCTTGCTCGTTTTAAGTCGAAATTGAAAATGCACCCACTTTCCTGCAAAGCCAACCTCACCCAGTACATCATTAGGAAAGCTTTTCCCTGGACTTCACTGCATGATCAGCCCTGTTGTGCATTGTTTCTGAAACATGAGGCCTAATTTCTGGTGCGACTACCATTGTAATAGAAAGCTTGCTCACTGGGGCTCTGAATGTTACTGGCATGAATGATAAGGTCCTGTATCCTTAAACTGTGTCCCCTGGTTCTGGACTCCCTGGTCATTGGGAACACCCTTCCTGGGGTTACCCTTTCCAGTACTGTTAGAATTGTATTGATATCTATGAGATTCTACCCCTGTCCCACCACCTCATTCTAAATTCCAAAGAATATAGTCTGAGCTGATTCATACATCAGTCCTGCCATCACAGAAATCAGCCCATTTTATAGTAGCTAAACTACAATAAACCATCCCAAGGTAATTTGCACAAGAGTTGTTAAACAATAATTTGATACCACCTCACATACTTAGATATAAGGAAAATGAAAGAGGTGACCTTTAAGCATTATTGTAATGAAAGAAAGGATTGCACAGTTTTAGGCAGGAAATGCGATATAGTTTTATTTGCAAATGCTCTCAGTAAAGTTGGCAATGGACTGCATTATCCTTCCCTCTTGATAGTGTGGACAGCATTGATGGTTTGAAAGAAGGAGCAGAATCGAAACTGGCTGTATTTTTAGATTTAAGTGACAACAGGAGCCTGTATAAAGGTCATGAAAGAGTGACCTTAGAATCGTTGAGATGAAACCTGACATGTTGCATTCACAGTTACCACAGTGCCATCACATGTGGCTGGAAAGGGGTTAAAGCATTTTGAAATTCTAAAAGGAGTTTGCCCAGATGTCAATCTCTGACTAAACCGAGCGCACTGGACCTCAACAGTATAAAAAAAAGCAAAATGAACAAAGCATGGCCAGGGTGTGCTCACCCAGTGAGACGAGATGAATTTCGTTTTTGTCCTCCTTGCTCCTTTGTAGTCAGCTGGGATGTCTGTAAAAGCAGGTCTGATAGACAAACCCTTTGTCCAGAGATAAGAGTGTTGCTCTGTCTGGTTCTAGGGTACGGCAGCACAATGTAGCTAGATGGAAAATCAGGTTCATCTTACTGAAGGAGGTCGAGTGTCTTGAAAGTACATGGCCTTCAGAGGATGTTCAATGTGATCACACAATGGGAGCCCACATCCGGACTTGTTTCACCGCCACTCGCAGGCCCTCCTTTTGCTCACACTCCAATGTGACTATCAAGCTCACTTTGGAATGAACAGCCAGTGGGTCAAAGATCATTATTCTTTCAAAGGTATGATGTCGTTCTAAACTGCAACTGTTTGAATTCCTGTTTCCACAGGGACTCCTGGTAGTTGTATATGTATAGGGACAAGTAGTTTGGTCAATGGCGGTATCCATATCGTAAATTACAACCTCGAAGTAAAGTAGGTTAATGCCTCCATTAACATAGCAGGTCAAGGTACTTCAGGGGAATTTGATGAATGCTTGTGTTCTAAAATTTGAAGAGTCTAATCTTAAAGCAAATATGTTTTCACAATGCAATAGCAGTTACCCAAAGCTCTCTAGAATTATATAAATATGCTTTCCATCCATGTACTTTCAACAATATCACCCAACAGCAAATTAGTGAACAGTTCGACCGGATGATATCAGTAAAGTTGTGAATGCTGTCACTGGAGAATAAATATTGGCAATCTGTTTAACTATGGAGGGAGGGCCCAGACATCACAGCTGAATCCATCCTGATATCAAGATCTGCACAATTTTGAGCATTTGTTGACCAGATGAACATCTGGAACAGGAACTAGGGCCCAGCTTCCTCTCCCCAGTGTTGGGACATGAAGACTGGTTGAGGCAGCTCTACTGTTGAGTTAGACAGAACTGAGATCAAACCAGAGGTCCTCAAGAGACTATGATAATAAGAGAGTCAATAAGTAGTCCAGGATAAACTTCTTTCAGTAGACAGTGGTGAGAATGTGTATAATTTTGGTTTCCTTAGGTTAAAGAAGGATTCACTTGCCTTAGAGGGATTACCAGGAAGGTTGACTAGAGTGATTCCAGGGAAAGGCTATTGTTCAAAGAGATGAGATTAAGTAGATTAGGGCAAAATTCCATTGAGCTTTTTAATTCATTCACAGGATGCCGGCATCACTGGCTAGGCCAGCATTTATTGCCCGTCCCCAGTTGCCCACAGAGCAGTTATGGTCAACCACATTGCTATGGGTGTGGAGTCACATGTAGACCAGACCAGGTAAGGCACATTCCTTATGTAAAGGACTTTAATAAACCAAATGGCCTTTTCCTGACAATTGACAATGGATTCATGGTCATCGTTAGATTCTTACTCCCAGATTTCTTTTTGAGTGAATTCAAATCCACGGCAGGATTTGAACATGTGTCCCCAGAACATTCCCTGGGTTTCTGGATTAAGAACCCAGCAATGATATCCCTTAGCCATCACCTCCCCTACAATTTCAGAAGAATGAGAGGTGGTGTCAACAAACTACATAAAATTCTTAAAGGGGTTTCATAGAATATATCCATGGAGAACGTTTCCCCAGCTGAAAAGTCCAGAACAAGGGATAACAGTCTCAGAATAAGGAATCAGCTAGTTAAAATTAGCATGGATGCAATGGCCCTTTCTCTGTGCTGTAGATATCTATGGCCAAATGACTGAGATAAGAAGAAATGTCTTCACTTAGGGAGTTACTAAACTATTGAACTGTCTACCTCAGAGATCTGTGGATGCTCAGTTCTTGGTGATAGTCAAGACAGAGATTGATACACCATCATTGGCTACGAAGAAGAAGAAGAGCTACCTATTGAGGTAGTGGGGTAAGTTGATGGAGAAGATCAGGCCGGACTTTGCTGCATGGTAGAGCAGGCTTGAAGGGCTGAGTGATCTACTTCTGCTCTTTGCTGTGATGTTATCACATGGAGCGAGTGAAGGGCTAGCATAGACACATTCAGGATGAAGCTAGGTAGGTACATGGGGGAGATGGGACTAAGATATGATGACAGGATTAGATGAACTATGGTAGGAAGGGGGTCACATGCAGCATGACCATCAGTGCAGCCTCATTGGGTAAATGATCCAATTTTTTTGCTGGCCATGTAATTTATAATCCTGTAGTTCACCACCAGGTCTGGTGTTATTCATGTTGTCCTTTAATTCTGATGGATTCCCACAAACACCAGATGGAAGTTATATCAAAAATATTGGCGTAAACCAGATATTAATTAACAATCAAGAAGGATTCATATAAAATTCACTTCTCCCGACAGCTGTTATTTCATTACAAAGAGCAGAAACATGTGTCAATAAAACACTTAAATAGCATTATTACTGGTAATGAATAGTTTATACCAGATTGTTGCATATTTTTGTATATTAAGTTCCAGACGAGCAAATGGTTTGCCTCTTCAATGCCTGACAATTAACAGCTCCATTGATGTGGGCCTTCGTTTTGTTCAGAAAGTAAATTTTTCTCTCTAACATCACTGCAAATTGCAGCGTAATTCTTTATTTTCTCTTTCTTTGCGATGGGTGATGTCTATGCAGAGCAATCACCATCACCCTATTTCAGGGGACCCCTGCGCCCACATCAAACAAGCACTCCCTAGTGGAGTACAGGATCAAATTCCCTCTCTCCTGCTCAATGACCCTTGGAAGAGCACCTGTGTGACCTGCGTTCCTCTCCCCACCCCTGCGGTGCACAGCTCTATCTGAGTAAAACTGCCATCAGTGCTGAATTATAGCTCCTCAGGAGCTGGATTGCAAGGAAATAAATTCAATGGGGAAGACCATTATGTCCAGAAATCTGACCAGTGGTGCAGCCTCTCAGTTTGAATTAGAATCCCACCAATCTCTCTCAGGAAGTGGCCAGAAGTAGCAGCTAATGTCCAGTCCGGGCTCCTCTCTCTGTGCTGTAGATATCTATGACCAAATGAGAGGATGGGGCTAGATTTTCTCTTGGCCTGATGTGAAAGAACGCTCCATCTTGAAGAAGGGTCACTAGTCCCAAAACGTTAACTCTGCTATCTCTGAGGTTTTCTGATTTTGTGTATGGATTTTTTATTCCACTTTGGAGGCCACTTCAGACAACATTCAGAGCTATTGCCATCGATGTGGGACTAAAGCTGCATAAAGGACAGACTGAATCTGAGCAGCAGCTTCCCTTCTCTCATTGGACATTTGTAAAATGATGATAAATAATTCATTTTTATTCCCACTTTGATTTAGAAACCTTCTCTCCTGCAGAAACTGTGATACTACCAGCATCAGCTGTCGCTCGATCTGACAATGGTGCCGACTCAGGGGTGGGGATTTTTCCCATGAGTCTTCACGTGACTGAGCAGTCGATTCCCGACTGGAAAATCTTCAGGCACCTGAGGCAAGACATGCCACCAGGCAGCAGTATCCATAGACAAGGATTCATTTCCTTTCCTTTTCTGCAGTCGCTCTGCCTCACCATGAAGATGGTTGGACTCAGAGCATGTCAGCATTTTAACGGCAATCTTTAATGCCAATGCTGACACACTTCAAGGGAAGCCTCAGAGTATCTCCATCGGACTTTATTCACTCTCTCCTGGATTGTTGACTATTGTTGAGTTGAGACATCAGAACCTGGCAGGAGGGAAACCCTTCGATCAATCAGACAGAATATCCAGCCCACTGCGGTTGGTTTTGAGGGTGTTTTGCCTGAATGGTGTGAAGCTGGCTTCAAGAAGGACATTAATCCTTAATCAAGGGTCCTCCCATTGACTTCCAAGGAAGAGGACCAAAGTCCTAACTTACAGAGCAACTGCTGTCACACTTCTCCTGTACTGCAATGATCAGATGTGAACTGTGGATCAGTGACACATAAGGGCACTAGAGATTTTCTGTCAGCGGTAATGATTGTGCAATAGCATTTCCACAAGCAGGTTTGCTAGATTGAAGCACTTGACCACAAGTGGCCAGTGATAAACAGGGCCAGGCCCCACCAATTTGTAAATTGTCAGGGAATGTTTGCAGCAATGATGTTGAAATGTTATTGGTGTGAAGGTCATGCTTAAGTGTATTACAAGCCCCTGTCAGCAGCGGGCTTTCTCTTTGTGAAAGTGTTCCTGTTGTTCAGCTGTTAGATATCTCTAATTCTAGAGGGGGAGGGAGGGAGGTTGTCTGAAACTCCTAGCAGAGTTTTTCTGCATGATTCTCATTCTACGGTGGAACTGATGGAATGCCACATTGCCTGATGTATCTCTTTCGTGGCTGGGATGTTACACCAAGATTCTATCTCCTTGTTCTCAGGAATATTAAAGATCCTATTGCACTATTCAAAGCAAACAAGGGAACATTCTTCTCTCAACTAATAATAGAATCAATTAACACAAGACTGTGGTTAAGCTTCAGTCCAGGCATTGTTGTAACTGAATACAAGAGCAGAGATGAGTGTAATATCTTTAGGTATCAGTAAAATGACACTGAATCGCTCAGATTGTTGTAAAATGCAAGCGGTTCACAAAGATCCTTTAGGGAATGCAACCATCACTACAGATACAAAATCTTACAATTCCCTAATGCTACCACAGGAGGTTTATTTGCACAAGGGCTGGTGGTTACAGGGAGAAAGTCCAGCACCATTTTCTCAGAGTCAAACAATAAATGCAAATTGCTGGAAGCAGCCCAACAACAAGTGGAATGAATAAAATAACCATTTTGTTCAGTTCTTTCATGGGATGTAGGCATCACTGGTTAGGCCTTCAGTCATTGCACTTGAGAAGATGACAATGAGCTACTTTCTTGAGCTGCTGCAATTCGTGGGGTATAAAGACACCACAAAGCCATTAGGGAAGGAGTTCCAGGGATTCTGATACAGTGACAGTAAAGGAGCAGTGATATAGTTCCAATTCAGGATGATTTGTATAGCTTCGAGGGGAACTTGCAGATTGTGCCCTTGTCTTTCTAGAGGTTATGGATTTAGAAAGTATTTTTGAAGGGGCCTTGGTAAGTTATTGCATTGCAGGTTTTACACTAGGCGTTGATTGTATTAGATTCGTTTCCCTACAGTATGGAAACAGGCCTTTCAGCCCAACAAGTCCACACCGACCCTTCGAAGAATAACCCACCCATTCCCCTACCCTGTATTTACCCCTGACTAATGCACCTAACACTACGGGCAATTTAGCAAGGCCAATTCACCTGACCTGCACGTCTTTGGACTGTGGGAGGAAACCAGATCCCCGGAGGAAACCCACACAGATAGTCACCCGAGGTGGGAATCGAACCTAGGTCCCTGGCGCTGTGAGGCAGCAGTGCTAACTACTGAGCCACTGTGCTGCCCTACCGTTCAGGTGTTTAATAGAGTGTCAATCACGTGGGCTGTTATGTTTTGGATGGCATAAAGCTTCTTGAGTTTTGGTGGAGCTGTATTCATCCAGGAGATGGAGAATACTCCATCACATCCTGACTAGTGCCTTGTAGATAGTGGACAGACTTTGAGGTAGCTATTTACTGCAGTATTCTCAGCCAATCACCTGCATGTCTCGCAAACAATATTTATATGGCTAGTTCACTTCAGTCTCTGGTCAATGATAATTGGGGATTCAGCAATGCCAATGTCATTGAATGTCAAGGGGCGATGGTCATTGCCTGGCATTTGTGTGACGCAATTTTTTCTTGTTGTTCAGGGTGTCGGGATGTCTTTTTGTCGGGGTGTCTTTTTGTGGGGTAACAGAATCTTTCAAAGTTATGTCAGATTCATCGACACAATGAGCTATAGAAAGACAAATGCAGATATTGTTTGCCACTTACAGTGATACCACAGAATGGAGACAGTTAGGTACTTTTCACACCTGTAGATCACATTAAATAACTGGGGTTGAATTGATGCAAGAATCTGGTTTCCAGCATCTGCAGTCATTGTTTTTACCACCTTGATGCAAATCATTCCTTTCTTCAGCTTCCACACATTTTACTTGTATTTTACTTGAGAATTATTCCTGAAGTACTCACAAGACTAGTTGCTGAATTGAGTTCAGAGACTCTATAAGTTAAAACCACAAGTCCCATCCCCAACTTGATACAGTGATGTCAATATTCACTGTGGTTCTGTAATTGTGACTTGCAAGTTCCAATTGATCAACACATTGTTGGTTTTGATATTGGTCCATGATTGTTAAAAGTAGAGGGGAATGCAGACAGTGACAAAGATATATGTCATGTCGAGCAGAACATGTATGAACTATAACGATGTCACCATATCAAAATCTAAAAGCACTCAATCTCAGGAGCCTGTTCAATAGCAGATGTTAGCAGCTGGTTTTGCTTTCCTCCTACTTTTCTGTACAATTGTTTATGTGATCCCCCCAGACGCTGTGGTCACTGTGATCTTTCAACTCATCTTTAAAGAATTTTGTAATGGATAATGACAAATTTCTGCTTAGTTACCATTAGTGAAGAGTCTCACTTTTACAAGTCAGCAGTACTGCTTTATGAAGACTTTCTCCTTTCATCATGTGAACGTGTAAACAGCGATTTGCATTCACTTAAGAGTTTTCACATGGAAACCTCCTGGTGACTGCTTCACAGAGCTGAGTAGTAATAATCGAATGTATTGTATTGAGGAGTGTTTTGAAGAAATTGCTTGCTAAAAGATGAGAGAGAGGCAGGGAGGTGAAGAATAGGTTACACTGTGGACCTAGGTTTTGACAGTGCTCTATTCCTAAAGGTGACGGGGAGAGGTGCAGAAGGGAGTGGCAGAGGTAAGGAGGGGGTTGATGCAATGTTAATGAATCCAGAGGGTTACAAATTAGTACATTGGGGCTGGGTGGGGGTGAAGGAGGGGAAATGTTAGGGATTTGAAATAAACTACGGTGATAAGAAATCAATAAGGTTGTGAAAGACAAGAGGGATGGGTGGTATGGAATATCCTTTATAATTAAACATCGCCTTCTCTGCCTTTGAGAGGCTCATTTAAGAGGCTCTTTTTGGCCAAGTTTTTGGTCACTTGTCCTTGTGTCTCCTCATGTGGCTCTGTGTCAGACTTGGTTGGATGACCTTCCATTAAAAGCATGTAAATACATGCAGCTGTAGTTGTTGACAGGATGTTAAGTGGAAAAACACAGTGGTAGCCACTTGAGAGGCTTGGGCAGGAACTGAGGCTTGGTGATCACAAAAAAAATTCCATTCGTTATAAACAGATTGTCACACACAAAGCAACCTTACTCCCTGTGGCTGATGGCTTCTATTATCTTCCTCCCTGTCTTCCTCATGCCTAATACCTTCCCAATATTGGCATCGCTGATGTATTCTGATTCATAGATTCTGCAGAAAAAAAGCATGCTCCCAACAGGTTCGATTTGCAAACTCAATGATTAAAATTTAATTTGAATATTGCTTTGTAGATTAATTATTCTTATGATAATAACTAGCTCCATGTTTTGAGCTGGAAGAGGGGATAGTCAGCTCATTAAAGCACAGAGCAGAAAGCCAATGGCTTTAATCAGCCCAGCAGCCCCTCTCCCATCATAAGACATATTGGAACATCACTACCATTAGCAGATAAGTTGTGATGTAGCTATTGAACTGTAGCAGTACAGCTTGTCTGGGCAATGCAGACTATTACTATGCACTAACATTCATTTTCTCAACAAACAGGATTACAAAGGCTCACTAACCTATCTGCTAATAAGTTGCACATGATCATTCTGACATTGAATGATTCAAGGCAGTATGTCATATTAATCTTGGCACAAAGTTATTTGCACAGTTCAAGTCAAATTGCTTCCAGTTCTAGAAATCTGCATTCACTTAATGTCTGTTTAGTGACAGGGAAATCACTTTGCCAGCATGTTGTGAGCACATTGCAAACATGATATTCACGATAGTGCAGACTGGACATTGATGAGCATGAAAATCTCAAGATTCCTCCTGCTAATAAATATTCCTGCTCTTCTTATCTATGCAGGCATTAGTGCAGGACTGCTAAGTCCCTGGGTGCAATGGCCAGCAAAGATTTGGTCTCCAGAAGATTAGGACTTTGTTGCCTGCTTGGGACAGAAATAAGAAGCAGGCAGTAATGGGTACCCCGAATGGGCCCCATGATTAAGGTGAGGAAGGGGCTCTGACTCACTTCAGACAGTCAGAGGGCATTAAAGTTAAGTGGGCGATAAATGTGTTTCCATGGTGAAAACCAACCAGAGTTTCTGGTTTCATTAATTTAATAAACATTTGTAAGTTTAAGAAGGAAGGGTCTGTGACCGTTATTATTGAGTGCACAATGTTCAGGGAAAACTAACCCAACGATTCATAAATCACAAGGAAGAAAGAAGAGTTAGCAATATGATAACTGGGTTTGTAATGAAAAAGATGTACATCAAGACTAATTACTCCAGATAGACTTTTTCACGAAGTAATGCTACATTAGTACTTTAAACATTCTTTATGCCATCTCATTCATCCAATCTAAAATATACAATACCACATTGAATATTTGGCAACTTTAAAGCAATTCATTTTAATACAACAAAGCACTATTAGACATAATTGACTGTCGACATTTCTGTCTGCTAATTGACTATTGGGCCAGTGATCCAGACCAAACTGTTGACTCCTTGTAAAACTTGATATGTGTATTGCTTCAGAATGAATGCAGGGCTGCTGCATGCCAAGCCCGACTGACTGTATTGAAGCTGAGTGATTGTCTGAATTGTGCAGTGTAAGTTGTAATTCATTATCAGGGATGATTACTTTCAATAGGTAAGTAATCATTGTCTTGTTTTCAATTGTCACACCTTAACCCTTTGACAACCGCACTTTCCATTATTATTAAAATGGGAGGTATACCTACGTTCTCCTCAATAGCTTCACTGGCAAGCTGTCTGCTCAATTTGGTAATGAGCCATGTATTGCAGAAAGACACCAGGTTAATTCCCTGGTCTGTGTGAGTTATATTATTTTGATTGCCTTGATAGAGCAGAGCCACAATTTGCCTCTGTCTCCCAAGGCTAAATTAAAAAATTCAGGTTACATATGTACATGTGCACATGTAGGTATGCATGTTTATTTGGGTACATGTGTATGTTTCTGTACATATGTGTGGGCATGCTTGAATGCATATGTGCTGATATACATACAAAGTATGGATATTTTCTAATGAATCTGCTCAGAGATGTTATTATGTATCTCTGGAGCAGGTGGGACTTGAACCTGGGCTCCTGGTTCAGAGTAAAGACAGTGCTACTGTGCCACAACAGCCCTACGCATGGATTATAAAGTAAGCAGGTGAAAGTGAGGACTGCAGATGCTGGAGATTAGAGTCAAGAATGTGGTGTTGGAAAAGCACAGCAGGTCAGGCAGCATCTGAGGAGCAAGAAAATCGACGTTTCGGGCAAAAGCCCTTCACCAGGTCCTGGGCCGCCTCCATCATCACTCCCTTACCATCCACGCCTGGAGGAAGAACGCCTCATCTTCTTCCTGCTCCTCAGATGCTGCCTGACCTGCTGAAAGCACCACACTCTTGATTATAAAGTAAGCACCCAATCTGATGTTCCCCATCGATAAATTTGTTTGACAAATCATTGGCAAATCTACACATAAAGAGTGTTCGTTCCCAGGAGGCACTGAGGTATGGCCTGTACTCAGACCTTCACGACAACAATTGGGAGTGGAGGAGAGGGAGTAAGAAAAGACAGACTTCATATTAAGAACAAAGCAGATGACTTTACTCTTGCTGCATTATTCATTAAAATCCTTAATTCAGTTACTTGATTTTTAATGGTGGTTTTCATTCAATTGTGTGTGCTAAATATAAAGAAAGTACTCTTTTTCTTCACAGGAGCAAGTTTGAAAGTTTATTTCTCTCTTTATTGATGTCAGGATTTATATGCAAAGTAGCCAGTGAATCAAAACTCATTCCGCAGCCCTTACAGAGGGAAGCTAAAGAGGAGATCGGAACGGTACTTTGGATAATTAAATTCTGAGGGTATAGAATGCCCACTTGTAAAGGAGCATTTCATCTTTAAGATGTTAATATCGGAAAATTGGATTGGTTGAGGTTCTGTCTCGCTCAGTCACTATCTCTTATCCCAGATTCTCATTCATCTTCAGCTTCTTCACTGAACCACTTTGCCCAATAAAAAAAACACAAGCTCAGTTCTTGGCAAATTATCTCACTGTTTTTTTCCCCTAGATTCATCACATTTAAAGATTAAATGTCCTTCCAACAGGAAAGAAAGTTGATTCTCAGAGTACAGCCATTGATGTGAATATTCTTATACCTACAGCAAGCAATGGCTAAAACCAAATGGGACAGGCAATTTGCACATGAATCGCACATCAATAATAGAGGCAGCAGACATCAAGACACAAACTCTTCAGAAAAGGAAAGCACTTGCTTCAGAATAATCTTAGTTTGTTGATAGGGTAAGAAACAACAAATCTAATGTTTTAATAAGTTGTACAGTGTCACCCTGTCTGACTTTTACAATGCCTTAGAGTTTCTTTGGAATTCATTAAAATTTTGCAGACAAAGCAGATTTTGGAGCATTGTTTAGAAGAAATGAGATGTGGATTATCATAGATGACAGACCTGGCAAACGTCTTCATCTTTTATTTACCTGATCTGCGTGTGTAAATCAGCAACCCTTTCCATCAGATTATAACTGGCCAGATCCCACTTCAATTTGCAGGGCTAATTTCATTGGTTTGAGGCAAGATCTTCCCCGGGTGAATTGGAGTCAAAGCCTGGCAGGAAGAAATGTACTGGAGTGATGCTTAAAGAGGAAGGGACTCTGGTACAGTCCAGGGTATTCCCACAGCAAAATAAAAGAGTGGACAATCGAGGCCACAACTCCCTGGATAATGCAAGAGTTTGACAGAAGGATGGAGGAGAAAGAGGGGCAGTCACAGATTTGAAAAGCCAAGTAGGAATCACAAATTATCACGAAGTTCAGAGGATAACTAGAAAGGAAATTAATGGGGGCAAAAAAGATTAGCAGCTAACGTAAAAGGAATCCAATCGTAGTATATGGGCAGTAGCAGGTTGTGAGGAGGGGCAGGACTATAGTTGGTTAGTACAACGGAGAACTTGACAGCTATTTGAAAGGATATTTAAGACTCAGTAACATTGCAACAGGCCTGGAACCAATAGACAATAGACAATAGGTGCAGGAGTAGGCCATTCAGCCCTTCGAGCCTGCACCGCTATTCAATATAATCATGGCTGATCATTCCTAATCAGTATCCTCTTCCTGCCTTATCTCCATAACCCTTGATTCCACTATCTTTGAGAGCTCTATCCAACTCTTTCTTAAATGAATCCAGAGACTGGGCCTCCATTGCCCTCTGGGGCAGAGCATTCCACACAGCCACCACTCTCTGGGTGAAGAAGTTTCTCCTCATCTCTGTCCTAAATGGTCTACCCCATATTTTTAAGCTGTGTCCTCTGGTTCGGCACTCACCCATCAGCGGAAACATGTTTCCTGCTGCCAGAGTGTCCAATCCTTTCATAATCTTATATGTCTCAATCAGATCCCCTCTCAGTCTTCTAAACTCAAAGGTATACAAGCCCAGTTGCTTCAGTCTTTCAGTGTAAGGTAATCCCGCCATTCCAGGAATTGACCTCGTGAACCTACGCTGCACTCCCTCAATAGCCAGAATGTCTTTCCTCAAATTTGGATTCCAGAACTGCACACAGTACTCCAGGTGTGGTCTCACCAGGGCCCTGTATAGCGGCAGAAGCACCTCTTTGCTTCTATACTCAATTCCTCTTGTTTTGAAGGCCAGCATGCTATTACCAGATGTATGCCAGATCAGTTGAGGACAGCAGTTTTTTTTTCCCCACCCCCAAAGGATATTAATGAAAAATATAGGCCTTTTAAGGCAGTTTGACTGCTTTATGGTCAACATGACTGAATAGCTTTTATTTTAAATTTAAGATTTATTAATTAATTGAATTCAACACTGATTCTCATCAGCAGCAATGTGTAGCAATGACAAGATACATTGTAGAAACTCATAACAGCATCTTCTAAACCTGCTACATCTACCACCAAGGATAGATATATGGGATCACCACAACCCGCAAATTCCCCTCAAAATCACTCACTATACCCCGTTCCTTCATTGTTGCTGCGCCAAAATTCTGGAACAACAGACCGGTGAGCTTGACCTCAGTGGTGGGCCAGTTGTTGGAGGGAATCCTGAGGGACAGGATGTACATGTATTTGGAAAGGCAAGGACTGACTAGTGATAGTCAGCATGGCTTTGTGCGTGGGAAATCATGTCTCACAAACTTGATTGAGTTTTTTGAAGAAGTAACAAAGAAGATTGATGAGGGCAGAGTAGTAGATGTGATCTATATGGACTTCAGTAAGGCGTTCGACAAGGTTCCCCATGGGAGACTGATTAGCAAGGTTAGATCTCATGGAATACAGGGAGAACTAGCCATTTAGATACAGAACTGGTTCAAAGGTAGAAGACAGAGTGTGGTGGTGGAGGGTTGTTTTTCAGACTGGAGGCCTGTGACCAGTGGAGTGCCACAAGGATCGGTGCTAGGTCCTCTACTTTTTGTCATTTATATAAATAATTTGGATGCGAGCATAAGAGATACAGTTAGTAAGTTTGCAGATGACACCAAAATTGGAGGTGTAGTGGACAGCGAAGAGGGTTACCTCAGATTACAACAGGATCTGGACCAGATGGGCCAATGGGCTGAGAAGTGGCAGATGGAGTTTAATTCAGATAAATGCGAGGTGCTGCATTTTTGGAAAGCAAATCTTAGCAGGACTTATACACTTAATGGTAAGGTCCTAGGGAGTGTTGCTAAACAAAGAGATCTTGGAGTGCAGGTTCATAGCTCCTTGAAAGTGGAGTTGCAGGTAGATAGGATAGTGAAGAAGGCGTTTGGTATGCTTTCCTTTATTGGTCAGAGTACTGAGTACAGGAGTTGGGAGGTCATGTTGCGGCTGTACAGGACATTGGTTAGGCCACTGTTGGAATATTAAGTGCAATTCTGATCTCCTTTCTATCGGAAGGATCTTCTGAAACTTGAAAGGGTTCAGAAAAGATTTACAAGGATGTTGCCAGGGTTGGAGGATTTGAGCTATGGGGAGAGGCTGAACAGGCTGCGGCTGTTTTCCCTGGAGCGCGGAGGCTGAGGGGTGACCTTACAGAGGTTTACAAAATTATGAGGGGCATGGATAGGGTAAATAGGCAAAGTCTTTTCCCTGGGGTTGGGAGTCCAGAACTAGAGGGCTTAGGTTTAGGGTGAGAGGGGAAAGATATAAAAGTGACCTAAGGGGCAACTTTTTCACGCAGAGGATGGTACATGTATGGAATGAGCTGCCAGAGGATGTGGTGGAGGCTGGTACAATTGCAACATTTAAGAGGCATTTGATGGGTATATGAATAGGAAGGGTTTGGAGGGATATGGGCCGGGTGCTGGCAGATGGGACTAGATTAGGTTGGGATATCTGGTCGGCATGGACAGGTTGGACCGTAGGGTCTGTTTCCATGCTGTACATCTCTGTGACTCTAACTCACTTCCTAATAGCATTCTGGATGTCCTAGTCCCAAAAGATGGTAATAGTTCAAGAAGGCAGCACACCACCACCTTCTCAGGGGCAATTAAGATGGGTGAGAAATGCTGGACTATCCAATGATGCCCATTTCCCATGAATGAACAAAGAAAACAATAATCCCAGCTGATGTGGTGGGATTTGAATCCATGACTGCAGGACATTGGTTTGGGGAGTCTAATTTACTGATCCAATACTATTACCATAACACCACCAACCTCAAAGACAAGGGGTACAATTTTAAAAATGACAAATTCAGCAATATTTTTATCAAGGAAGAGTATTTATTAAATGAAGAGGTTGGGAAATGGGGTGAGATAAGAAGAAATATGGGGAAGTATTTGGAAGCCTGAGAGTTCTCAAAGTGACCTTGTCAGGAGGAGAGTAGCATCCTAAGTTGCTGAGGGGAGTCTACTTGTGTCTACTCTCTTGTCCTCACTTCACCTTTGGATTTTCATTAAATTCATCCTTACATACAACCAGGCAAAATACTACAGTGGTTTTCCATCACCTTCTGCAGGAAGGCTGACTAGGGGCCTCTCTTGCTGTTAGTGCCTGCCACCACATGTATTAAAAGGATGTATAGACTGACGACCAACATAGAAACATAGAAAATAGGAGCAGGAGTAGGCCTTTTGGTCCTTTCAGCTTGTTCCCCCATTTAATATGGTCATGACTGATCATCCAACTGATTTCCCACTTTCTCCCCATACCTTTTGATCCCTGGAACACTAAGCTGCATTAACAATGCAGCTACCACAGCCAAAATGTGGTGGGATGTGAACCAGGAGCTATCAGTCCAGAGGTGGAGATGTTCCCAATGTTCCATGGAACGACCAAGGGAAATAAGGGTAGAAATCATAGGACTGTCTTGAATTTTTAAATCCTTCTTTAGGAAAGGTGATATTGCCAAAGGAACGAGAGGATTGCAAAAGTTGTAACCCTAATTTTTAAAAGAAGACTAAACTTGACAATTACTGGGTGGTCAATTTAATGCAGACACTTTCAGAAACAACATTAATAGCCATGGACAGGTATGGACTAATAAAGGAGGTGTTAAATCTGAATTATGTTTGGCCAAAATGATTTGATTTTTGAATAGGGTAACAGGAAGAATGAATTACGGGCAGAGCAGTCAACGTTGGGGCAGAGCAGTCGACGTTGGGGCAGAGCAGTCGACGTTGGGGCAGAGCAGTCAATGTTGGGGCAGAGCAGTCGACGTTGGGGTAGAGCAGTCGATGTTGGGGCAGAGCAGTCAATGTTGGGGCAGAGCAGTCGACGTTGGGGAAGAGCAGTCAATGTTGGGGCAGAGCAGTCGATGTTGTGGCTTTTGAAAGGCGTTGAATGAGATACCACATTTATATTCATTCATGAAATGAGCAAAACTGAAACCCATAGGATAAAAGAATCAACAACAGTTTGGATACAATTGGCTAAGAGACAGAAAACAGAAGGCTGTGCTGCATAACATCATTTTGGTTTGTACTGTTTGCTTTCTCACACCCAGAGAAATTGATTTAAATGAATGTAACAAGCTTAAGGTATTCAACTGGATAATGACAACTGTCCTCAATTGATGGATATTGATTGCGAATATACAGTACTTTGAGGAAAGGCCAAGAGAATGGAACAAATTGATCACATGCTCAAATGTATGGCTCTGGTACAATGGGCCAAATAGTTTTCATTGACGATAACAGAGCCGTAAGCTGTACAATCGAGTGGCATCAACAAACCCTGAGTGGAGATCTACATACCCAAGTATTTTCCAGTGTCTTTCTAATAAGTACATCTTCTGCAAGTAAATGTCAATTAAAACACTTTGGATCACTCCATCAACAGCTTCAACCCTATTCAGGCACTATGGGAGAGACAAGAAGTCTGTTTATCTTCCTACTTCCACTTGAGTATAAAATGTTGATTTATTAATCAATGGCATTTGGAGAGTTCAGTTCAAACAGAATTACTTTTTTCTCTGAATGTCGCATGGGAAAACTGTTTTGCAATTTTTTTCTATTTTTGCCAGCCATTCTACAGTACAGTGTGTTCCAGAGCAGGGTTAGTGGAGGGGATGGCAGCATTGTGGGGATGAGGAATTGGTGAAAGTGGGTGAGGGATTGTTGTGAGTTGAAGTGCATTAACCTTAAAGGGGGCATATCTAAAATTGCTGTCAATCACCATCACTGAGTCAGGATGTGGTGCATGAGCCCTGACCCTCTATACTCTGCAAATCTACATCCAAAACCTCAACCTGAGCTACAAATCTTCTCAAAACTCGCTAAAAACCAACATCACTATTTTACCAGTCCCTGTAGTAAGAGTGATACATCAATATGATTTGAAAAATTTAACAAGGATAGGTTGGAGTACTCCAGTAAGAAAACCAACAGCTCAGCTCAGGATTCTTCTCTTACCTATGATGATATCCCATTCTCATCTGTTTCTTCTGTGAGTTTTTTTAACAGGTAATTAGTATTCCAGACCAATCCATATGCATGTGTGGTGAAGGATTAAGTCAAAAATAGGAAATTGGTATTGCGATTGGGATTGGAATTTGGCGAGCAGGACAGGAACTAGGAATGCCTGGCCGTGAAGTCGCTGCAGAAGAATTTCACATGAAGGCAATCAGTCTTTAAAGAGAAATGAAACCCACAGGAACTGACTTATGTCAGTGTAGCTTGGGCCCTGAGGCTGGGTCTGAAAACCAAGGCAGACACATTTGGATTATTGGTGGCACCCCTAGCTGTATTCTGGGCCTATCCTGTAACTGATCAGATGCCATCAGAGCTCCCATGATTACCCACCTCCAGCAGCTTCTGGTAGGCTGGCATCCCTTAAGTCTCAGCAGTGCCACCATGATACGTGGCCATTGCTGGGATTGCAACCAGCTGGGACACAGCAATGAATGCCTCACTTGTAACTAAATGAATGGGATCTGTGTAGTTAATATAGTTATTATCACAACAACTATTAAGTTTTTTTAGAATTAGAATTATTTTAGAATTCAGAATTAGGTTTAATTGTCACAGGTTTTCAAGTATAGGGATACAGGAGCAGAGTGAAAAGTTCCAAAGTCACCATTTCTAGTGCCATCTTAGGTACAAAGGTACCTGGTTACAAAATCATAGGTAAATCTTTTGTACTTAAGGAAGGGACTAGATTAAAGGTGCATTGATTATAGAACTAGCAGTGTTGCAAGGCTAAAATTTCAATTACTTGTCTGCACTGTCAGAGGGACCATTTAAGTTATAACATCTGCTATAAGTAGAACATATCTAATCTAGGAGATAAATAGTGCAGATTATTTGACAAAATCTTTTCAAATTTTGGTTCAGGTATAAATGACTTAGAAGCTGAAAGAAAAGGAAGGGATTTAGAGTGACCTTTTCTTCAGTCTGATCTTCCTGGCATTAAACGGGGACAGTTTTCAGCAGTTAACATTCTTCAACAGCATATTTTAGTTCCAATTAAGACCACAAACATGGTGGGGAAAGAAAGGGAAGAGAGGTTTGTCATAAGCTTGAGGGCATCTCACCTTTCGGATTTACCTGACCTTCCAGTTTAACCGAGTGGTTGACATTTTGCCTGCAAATCACTGCCTTGTGACCCTTTAATCAACACACGAAACCCATAGCTGTATAGCAAAACACCACAATAAGGATAGTGTCAGAGACTCTTGAGCACCATCCATCTGGGTGGACGTCTGCTGTCAACTGGTGCCATTGCGATCCATGAGAGGGGCAAGGACATGAACAAATCTGACCTTGACATTTGCAAAGATTTGAAAAACCCACCAAGAAAGCTCATAAAAACCCACCAGTCATCTGGCGAGATAGCAGCTAAATTCATGCAGCTGGCACCATCCTGTTAGCAGACTGATGGGATCGAGGGATGCCTGCGACCGTAAAGTAAACCATCATTGACCCATTGAATTTGTTAGGTTCAGTTTCCTCAATGACAAGGAAGCCAGATGTTCAAAGGAATCTGCAAAGGCATTGAACGAGGTGACCAACCTGTTATTAAAGTGGAGGTTGATGAATTGTCTGATTGTGGCCATAAGTTCCATGGAATGCATCACACGGACCTGTCGACTTCCTGCATTTTCCTATTTCCGTTGCAAGAGTAATCTGCTCAGAGGCAGTTCCATGATTTTTGAGGGGAGGGTGGGGGGTCCCATTTTCATCTACTTTCAGGGGGTGATAGAAACATAGAACATTGGAAGAGAAACGGGCCATTCAGCCTTGTGAGCTTGCTCCACCATTTAATTCACCCAACACAGCCCCCGTTCCCTCTTTCTTCCTGTATCTATTGATCCCTTTATAAATAACTCCTTTTTGAAAGCATTCAATGTTTTGGCCTCAACCATTTTATATAGCACAGAATTCCATTGGCTTAGGACTCTCTGGACGAAAAAAGTTCTCCACACCTCAGTCCTAAATAGCCTACCCACCCTGAATTGGGGCCTGTGGGTCAGAGTGAGGAGGCAGGTACCAAGTCCTTGTGAGGCAAAAGGGAACTGAAGATGCATTGTTGGCAACACAGTGGCTCAGTGGTTAGCACTGCTGCCTCACAGTGCCAGGGACCTGAGTTTGATTCCAGCCTCAGGTAACTGTCTGCGTGGAGTTTGCACATTCTCCCCGTGTCTGCGTGGGTTTCCTCCGGGTGCTCCGGTTTCCTCCCACAATCCAAAAATGCGCAAGTTAGGTGAATTGTCTATGCTAAATTGCCCTTCGTGTTCAGGGATGTGTAGGTTAGGGGCAAATACAGAATAGTAGGGGAATGGGTCTGGTTGTGTTACTCATGGGAGGGCCAGTGTGGACTTGTTGGGCCTAATGGCCTGTTTTCACACTGTAGGGATTCTATTATTTCGGACCATATGCTTGTCACTTTGGCAACTGGTCCCTAGTTTATAGAAAAGAATAGCCTGGTATGTAACTTTAAGTTGAATGTCAATGAGTTGAAAAATAAAAGTGGACACAGGCTGGAATTTAGTGATCATTCTGTGTGAAAAGTTTTCTCTGTGGTTGAATGGCCAATGTTTAAACATACACGGAGTAACAGAATCAAACATCATTAAGGGGAAGGCTTTAGGCTACTGTAGGACAGATAATCCAATTGCCCTCCATGTCTGCATTATCTTGTCACTCACTGAGGGAGATAAAAAAAACAACCAAATGAATATTGATTTCACTTTTGGGCTCTTTCTGTGCAAATAAGGAGCTGCTGTGTTTCTCTACATAAGTTCAATTCATACAGAGATATTTTGTTTATGCTTTATAACCAGAAAAAAGCTCCATATAAACTCAAGTGTTTTGTAAATGTTTTCCTAGGGTATTACTAAACATGAAAAAAATTGAAATGAATTGTGGGACTAAAGTGTTTGCAGAATATTTACAGTCGGCAACATGTTACATAAAGGCCACCCCGACTGAAGGTATAGGAAGCCTGATTTTCTTTTTAAAAGGGCAGTCAGCAACCTTGGCTCATTTTCCACTCTGCTCTCTATTCCAGCTCCTTCAATAAACTCCCACAAGAGGAGTGTATATATATCTTGTTCTTAACAATGTCAGAAGACAAGAAACACAATAAATCACATGTTATTTATGAGGAGCACTCATTGTATAACACTAACAGACAGCTAGTCAGAATGCTGCTTAAGGTAAACAGAGGAAAACTTATCATCAGCGCACTATGGGGTCGGGGATCATATTCCTCACCTGAGGCCTTACAACAGAGGTATTTAAACTATCATTATCATCTACACCCCATTGTGGGATTGTATTTCAAGCAGTCAGAGAAGAAGGCATAACGGGCAGTCTTTATTAAAGAGAAGACAGGATCAGCTATAGATAAATCTAACTCTATCAGCACCAGAGGATTTTGTTTTCATGATCCTTCTCTGCAGCTGGTGATTTTCTAATATGGCTTTCCCAGCTCCTCGGAATTGATAATGAGCTCAGTGCAGTTCAACATCCCTTGTGACATTCAGCAATGACAAGCTCACACAGTGTCTCATTGCTCGCCCCTTCCTTCTTTCAAGCCCTTGCCAAGTGGTTCTAGCACAACTACAGCCCTAGCCTTTACCTAACGATGTGGAAAATTCTCCAGTTATGACCTGTCCCCAAAAAGCAGAATTAATCCAACCCAGTTAATCACAGCCCCATCAGTCTGACTGTCAATTAGCAGGGCCGTTTTCGTCGACAGAGCTACCAAGCAGTACTAACTCAGCGGTAACTTTTTTAGTCACCAGCATTCAATTTGGGTTCTGCCTAGGGCCTCAGAGCTCCAGATCTCATTAAAGTGTTTGGTCCAAACATGATCAAAAGGATTTGAATTTCAGAGGTGAGCTGACTCAACTGCCCTTGATGTCAAGGCTGCTTTTAACTTGGTGTGGCATCAAGGAACCCGAGCAAAATTGACATCAAGCAGAATCAGGGGCAAAACTCTTCAGATGTTGGAGTCATACCTTGCACAAAGATGTTGTGGTTGGTCGGCACCAATCACCTCCACTTCAGGACATCACTGTAGGAGGATAGTGTCTCAGCAAATCATCTCCATCAACTTTACTCAATGATCTTCCCCTCTAACATAAGGTCAGAGATGGAATATTTACAGATAACTGGACAGTGTTTAACCATTCCCAACAAGTCAGAAACTCAAGCAGCCCATGTCTGCGTGCAGTGAGACCTGGACAATGTTCAGTCTTGGGCTGATAAGTAATGAGTAATACTCATGCCAGACAAGTGTCAGGCAATGACCAGCTCCAACAATTGAGGATCTATCTCTCCATGATGATCAATGGTACTAACATTGCTGAATCCCCAATGATATCGTCCTGGGTGGTTACATTGAAAAGAAATCTAACCAGGCCAGCCATATAAGTAACATGGCTGACAGAGCTGGTTAGCAGCTGGGAATCATTACGCAGCGCTGACATCCCAGAGCCTGTCCACCACCTACGAACCACCACCACATGTCAGCAGCATGATGGAATAATCTCCACTTGGCTGGATGAGTCCTATTCGAACAACATTCAAGAAACTTGCCATCATTTGGGAAAAAGCAGCCCACTTGATCAGCACCCTATCCCTTACCTTTAACATTCATTCCCTTTACCACTGATGCACAATGGCTGTAGTTTGCACCATTTACAAGATATACTCAACATTTCACCTTCCTCCAACAACAACTTTCAAATCCATAACGTCTGTCCCCTGGAAGGACAAAAAAAATTCAAATGCAATGGAAACATCGCTAGCCACAAGTTCCAGTTCAAGTCCTACGGCATCCTGATTTGGAAATATATTAGCATTCCTTCACTGTGGCTGGAGCAAAACCTAGAACTGCCACCAAACAGCTGTCCCTAAACCAGACTGACTGCAATGATTCAAGAAGGTGCTTCACTACCACCTGCTCAAGGGCAATTAGGGCTGGGCAATAAATGCTGGCCTTATCTTCGATCCTGACATCTCATAAATGGACAAAAGAAGCACTCCTCCACAGCAAAGGTCTTCTGTTAAAATTGCCCCAATTGATAACAGTTTCCTATTTGCTTTCCAATTTTCCAAAAAAACATGAAATTCCCCTCTTCACCTCTCTCTTTCATACTTTTGACCATAGGACATCGGAGCAGAAGTAACCCATTTAGCCCATCAGGTTTGATTTGCTCATTTTCCAGCATTCAGCCTCCATGTTTCTGAATTCTGGAATTGCATCCCTAAATCTTCTCACTTCTGTACCTCCCTTAGAAAAAGCTTTTGGTCATCTGGCCCAGTCGATGTTACTAGGAGTCAAATCCTTTTTGATAAAGTTCGTCTGAAGTCCTTTCAGATATTAAGCTATATAAAAATGTCGTTCATCAGTTGTTGCTTATTTCCTCAGTAATGATGGAAAGATATTTGGTGCTTTGTCGATGGAGCTGACTCACTTCTGAATTCCTCTAAGGAAACATTCTCGATACAAGGCTAGACAGTCAGTATCAATTGGCTTAAGGAGTGACTGTCACCTGGCCCATGTCAGATGCTGTCCTTTCACAGTCTTCAGACTGATCATTTACATCAAGCAAGACTAGGATCTTTGGTTGATCCTAACCACTCCTGACTCCTGCACTCACTGATCTACACAAGCCCTGGATTATGCTACTCTTGTTTTCTATTACTTAAATTGTATCGCCGCTCATCATCTCCATAACATCCTCCAGCTCCACAACCCTCTGAAATCTCTACAGTCCTCCAATTCTGGTCCCTCGTGCATCTTGCACAGACAAAATTAGCTGAATGGCTTGTTTCTTTGCTGTACCCCTTCTGTCATTCCTGCTTATTATCGCTGTACGACTAGACACCTTCAGCAGCCTAGACTATAATGCTTTACAAATACCAGCTGTTGTTATAGCACCACCTTCACGAACCAGCTCAGATCAGCTAACCCTCAACAGACTGAATTCAACATTGGATGTTCATAATCTGCAGCTCAGTTCCATACTGAAACATGCATTTTCTTGCAAAACCATTTTTGTTGAAATTAGTAGAAAATTGGTAGAAAAGGGGCACATAGTTTGGCATTCAAACATAAAGCAGCTAATAAAAACTGAAGTGAAGTGAAATGATACTGAATGGATTGTTTCCCTCAATTTAGAGGGAAGTTGTGGCGAAGTGGTAATGTCATTGGGTTAGTAATCTAGAATCCCAGTCTATAGGGCAGCATGGTGGTTCAGTGGTTAGCTCTGCTGTTTCACAGCGCCTGGAGTTGATTCCACCCTCCGGTGACGTCTTGTGTGGAGTTTGCACATTCTCTCCACGTTTGTGTAGGTTTGCTCTGATTTCCTCCGACAATTCAAAGGTGTGCAGGTTAGGCGGACTGACCATGGGAAATGCAGGGTTACAGAGATAGGGTGGGGAGGGGGATGTCTGGGTGGGATGCTCTTCGGAGATCGGTATTGATGTGATGGGTTGAGTGGGCTACTTCCCCACAATAGGGAATGAATAGAAAACAAAAAATGTCAAAAATACAATGTCATTCTGGGCTTTATAGGTTAAATAAATTTAACTTTTCTGGAGGTTGGACAGAATATTTTTCCTTCTGAAGCTGAAGGTTAGAAAGTTGGCAGAACAGATTCAATGGACTGAATGGCTTACTCCTGCTCCTATGTCTGATGGTCTAAAATGTGAAGGAGAGAGGCAGAGAAATTCTGTCATTTCCTGGGTCCCTAGATTAAGAATCCAGTGATAATATGACTAGGCCATCACTTCCCCATTGTCTTCTTCTAATGAAACATTCATAGAAGCCATATAAGGTGTAACCTGAACTGTTTAACCTGAACTGAATGCTATTTCTTACTCCTAGTGTTAGGCTTTTTTATGACTTTGTTGTATCACATCATCAACTTCTGGCTGACTACCATTGTTGTTATCTTGTTTTAACACATTGCCAATTTTTATATGCATATTGTCTTTACATTGTGTTTTTATGCTTCTTTTTCTGATTCACTTACAGAGCAGTTCTTTTTGCCGATATGCAGATCCACATGCTCTTATAGGTTGAATTTTGGAATCAGAAGGCGGGGCTACCCCAACTTGAGCTGCCCAGCCTCCAGATCTGGAGACTTCAGGAATTAAAAATTCATTTCCAGGAAACTGAGTTTGAAAGGAACATTATAGAAGGCCCTAAAACAGTCTCATATATTTTCTGTAATTGTCTGATTTATTAAATGTAAATACAGAGGAACTTTGATTACCCACATTCAATTAACTGAACTTTGGATCATCCGAACAAGAGTACAAGGTCCCGATGCATGGCTAACTATGTTATCCGGCATTGATTATCGGGAATTCCATTAACCAAACAAAATTCTCCCCGACCATATCCTTCGAATAATCGAGGTTCCTTTTTACTTATAGATACTCTAACTGGCCTTGAAAATGATTACCCTCTGAAATGCTACTTAGTTAAGTATTCACCACACAAGTCATATGAAGGCAAGATTTTCCTTCTCTCCCCTGAAGAGCATTAATGAATTTGGTAAGTTTGGTCAGCACTCACGAGACCAGCTTTTAAATCCAGATGTATTAATTTATTCTAAATTCCTTTCGGTACTGAGATTTGAACTTGAATATTCAAGCTTTAGTTTGGCCTTCCAAATTATTAGAGCAATAACATATTCGCAATGCTACCACTGCCCCCTTGATTAAAAAGGACATATTGGACCAAATGGTGCATCAAGAGGTTACGCAGTCAAGTTAACATTGGTTCATGAAGTCCACACCACGGGAGTAGTTGTCAGGTCAAGAGGTCTACAGAGTGAGAATGAGCAACAGATTAAGTCTACACAGTGTGATAAAACATTCCATCAAGAGCTGTTGGTCCTGGGAGGCAACATTAGTTTATGAAGTCAACATAGTGGGAATGAATATTGGATTAAACGTTCCATATAATGGTAGAGAACAATATGCAGTGGACATCCACATTGGCAATCAATAATAGTTTAAGAGGTCTACACAATGGAAGTCAACTGCAAATGGTATAGTGCAATGAGAATCAATGTTTGGATCAAAAGTATTTTCTATCTGAAAGGAACTTACTTACTGTTGCAGGTGATTCTATTCCTGTACCTGTGACTAAAAGGTAAAGTCACTGTAGTCCTACCAGAGCACAAGGCTGTTCTCCCATTATGGAGAGGGGGTAGTTTAACCTGAGGGTCACTACAGTTTTAGTTGCTCATAGAAGTCACAAGCTTGGTGTCTCTGAACTTCACAAGTTAACAGGTCCCTGGTTCAGTTTCTTATTGATACAAGCTGAGCAGTGTTAAGGAAGTATAGCAGTCTGGGGTCTTATTAATTGGCCTGTCAACGTCTAGTGAGCCATTGTTGGAAATATGAAAGTACAGATGTACAATAAGCTGGATTCAGGCTTGGAGGTGATCTCTTACTCAGCCATGTAGCCCTCCAGCCTTCATTATAATGGTTTTAATATGGTCAATGACCACTCAGGGAAGGAGTAGAACAGAGCACTGTATAACATTGGCTCATTAAGCATTTCCTAGCTTCTCAATCTTTACCACTAATTGAAACAAGAGCAGATCCAAATCACTAACTATCCTGGACACATCTCATCATTGTTATAGAGTCATAGAATAGTACAGCACAGAAACAACAGACCCTTCAGCAGCTGGATCCAAATGCTGGAATTCCTGAGCTCGTACCCTGAGCACAAGGACTGCAATGGCTTGAAGTGAAGGCCAACCAATATATTCTCAGAGATGGTGGTGATAGGCAATAAATGGAGACATACCAGAATCATGTTGGTGTAACAGAATTCACAGAGACAAAGAAATAAAGGAACAGGAAATATTGCAGATTAGGGAAACGAAGAAAAAAATGATTTAAACGATCACACCAATTGCCCAGTGTTGAATGAATACATTAATAAAAGTGTATGTTTGTGTGTTGTGTTGTATTTCTGTGTATGATGTGCTGAGCATGCATCTGGTTCTCCTTACTCTCTCCAACTGAAGGTGCTGCACCTTTCCCAGTTTGGCATTCTTCATCGATATGGCTAAGATGCAAGTGTTGGAAAGATATTCAAACATTGAGGGAACTACAGCCCAGTCCAGTCCTGTCATAACCTCCACATCTCCACCATCTACTGCTACTTAAAAGCACCTTTTCCTTCCACTGTGCCTTGCGAATAGGAGAGTGAGGTCAATTCAAGTAGGTACCTCGGCTGACTCAATCCAGTCTTCTGTTAATGTGATGCTTTAATAATGTGCTGCAATGTGCCTTGAAGTTTATTTCGTGGATTGTTCATATTGAAATCTACAATTCAAATGTCTGCATTTTATTTTCATTGTCAGCAAGTAAGTGCTGGCCCTCATGAATGCAAGATTACCACCATAAAACTTTGATGTGATATTGTACTTCTGTTGTAACATTTCTGACAGGCCCTGACTCATCACTTTAATTATCAAGCTTCTGTATATGTTGTGACAATACCTAAATTTCTAGCTGATCGCTGGTGCTGCAACTAACGGCATAAATGACAACATTGGAAACCTAAATGTAACTGTCGAAGATTTGATTAGCCACAAAGACAGAGGCACAGACATAAAAATTGCCTTTAGGCAATCTAAGATGAAGTCTGGAACTTCACTGAATGATGGGTAAGTGCTTCAATTAAGGAATATTTACATTCAGTTACACCTCATGGTATCACTGCTCCATTTTATAGCTGTGTGCCAGGTATTCTGGTGTGGTTTCCCCCCCACCCACCCCCTCCCCACCCCTGCGCCCCAAACACATTTTTGCTATGAATTCTCCTTTTTAACCCCTGTGTGTGGTTCAGGCTGTGGGTGCTAAGGGTGTGGGTTATTACTTCACATTTCCCTTTCAGTCTCTCAGGATTAAAGATTGCTTTCCTGGATGTTCCTCTGAGCCAATCTAGCAGAAAAGTCATCTGCATTAAACGTCTCCTGAGCATTATGTCACAAAAATGAGGGAGAAAGAGAGTGTGGAATAAAAAGCAGTGGAGAAAGTGTTTCAGAAGATATTTATAACCTCAGTTAATTTGAAAGCAAGACATTGGTCACATTTGGAGTACTGCGTATAATTCTGCTCACTCTGCTATAGGAAGGATAAACTGGAAAGGGTGCAAAAATGATTTACAAGGATGCTACAGAGACTGGAAAATCTACGTTAAAAGGAGAGGTAGGATAGGCTGGGACTTTTACTCTCTGGAGTGCGGAGACTGAGGGTTAACTTTCTAGAGGTTTATAAAATCGCGAGGGGCATAGATAAGGTGAATAATCAGGTGGATTACCCAGCATAGGGTAATCCAAAACTAGAGGGCAGATGTTTAAGGTGAGAGAGAAAAGATTTAAAAGGGACCTGAGCGGCAACTTTTTCACACAGAGGGTGGTGCAAATATTGATCGAGCTGTCAGGGGAAGTGGTAGTGGAGGATACATTAACAACAGTTAAAAGATAATTGGACAGGTAGATGGATTGGAAAGGTTTAGAGCAATACGGGCCAAATGCAGGCAAATGGGACTAGTTTAGTTTAGGAGATCTGGTTGGCATGGACAAGTTGCATGGCTCTATGATGCTATTGGCTTTTGTCAACTTAGTCAATAAAGTTAAGAAAGAATTTTGTCTATTGAGTGGAATTAAAACTGATGAGTTTTGATGAATGCAGAGTAAACTGTCTTGGCAGCCGTATCCCCCATTCTCATTATTCCACGCTGCCTTCTCTGGTTTCACCCTGATCTTACTCCTCTTCCTCTTCATACTCCACTCCCCTCCAGCATCTCCTTCCCTTCTCAGTTCCCCTTCTCCTCAATTCTTCCCTTCCCTCAAAGCCGACACCCACAATCCTGCTCCCCCATTTCTCCATGCAGTTCTACCCCCTGTTTTAACCTTCCACTCTCATAATCCCCACAACACACTGTCTCTCTCACCTTCACTTCCCTCTCCCTCCTTTACCTGAACCTCCCTTACCATCCTCACCTTTTATTCCCAGAAATCGGTGATTCTGTCCCCTGTGCCAGCCCCACATCCACTCACATCTCCCCAGTTCTCCACCCTCACCCCTGGCCTCTCCTCAGTCTTCACAACAGGAAGACCCAAGTGACTGAAGAATTAGATTGACTGAAGCATTTGTCTCTCTTGATTCTTCTCTCTGCCAGCTCGGGGAAGAGAAGCTTTGAAAACACAGGATGAGTCTGAAAATACTCTGGCACATTTGGCAAGCAAGCTAAAAATATTGAATCATCAGAGAGCTTTTATGTAACAAATTCCAAGATAACATTGCCAACAGGTTCCTTTTGTGATGGAATTGGTTTGGACCTCGCTGAATGAGTGCTCTAAACATTCGTGGATTACTAATAAGGGCAGAGGAGATAATCAATAGTAATTATTACCAGCGTATCTAGAAAATCGAATGAATACATGGATTCACACTGTTTAATTGTTTTATTTGATCAACCCTTCAGCCTGCAGGCAAAAGACACTCTCATCTTTTTATTTATTTTGGGTTCTCAAGCTGAGTTTTGCTATAGATTTATAACAGTGTACCTCCCTGCCTTCTATAAGATTGAAGGAACAGCCAGAGCACTGAGCAGTCATATTTATCATAGCCTGACTCACTCTACATAAACAGGGACTCAAAAATGCCTCACAACTGGAAGCATCTCTTTCTGATTAAGGCTTTGAACCTCCATTTTGTTTTCTACCTTTCCATCGCTCCTTATCTCTCATGATGTGGTGCAGTTCTGCAGATCCTGATTGTTCTCCTCAGTATCCTGCACAAACGGCCATGACTCAATGTATGTGCCTGAATATTTTGGAAAGGGGTCTTCAGTTTAGGGGGTTGAGGGGGATGCATTGGAACCTGGAACCCAAACCATGCACTGACCCAACATCCACTCGGTTGGATGTTCCAGCAGGGATAACAGGAGTTGTCTGACAACATGATGGCTCAGCGGTTAGCACTGCTGCCAGGGACCTGGGTTCAATTCCAGCTTCTGGTGATGGTCTGGGTGGAGTTTGCACATTCTCTCCACGTCTGTGTGGGTTTCCTCCGGGTGCTCCGGTTTCCTCCCACAGTCCAAAGATGTGCAGGTTAGGTGAATTGGCCATGCTAAATTGCCTGTAGTGTTCAGGGATGTGTAGGTTAGATGCATTAGTGATGGGAAATGTAGAGTAATAGGGTAGGGGAACAGTCTGAGTGGGTTACTTGTTGGATGGTCGCTATTAACTTGTTGGACAAATGGCCTTTTTCCACACTATGATCTATGAACCCACCTTCTCAGACATTAGCCCACCCCACCTTCTCACAAATAGCCCAATGGACTGCCAACACTTAATCCATACTTGCATAGCAAGGATGTTGCCTTGAATGATATGATAGTTGATGGCTAATGCTTATGGGCCATAAAGAGGGAAGAAGTCAGTGCACTCACAGGGTGAGAAACAGAAAAAGGGGTTGGGAAACATACAATCAAAAACTTATTTCAAATCATCCACTGATTCCTTTTTGAATACAATGATAGGTTATGAATAATGAAGGCCATTCAGCCCATCATTCTCAATGTTTCATTAAAGTCCTTCTGTCATAGCTTCTTATGCCTCCTGAATGATTTCAGTATTTCTGTCTCCGCTGTTCTGGGGACTGTTCAGAGCCTGACTTGTTTGTTTGCAGATGTCCTGCCTGACCTCAGTGATTTGTCCATTTGACCAGTTTACACCTCTGTCCTGTGGCCAAGACTTTGAAACAACGGCTATGTTAACCTCCTCGTGCGGTTGATCATTGCGGTGTACTCACATATATAAAAATACTCATTTCCGGGTCGAAACTCAAAGCCCAGAGAAAACGGCGTGAAGAGTTGGAACTTCTCGGAGAACTTCAGTGGGCCGTTTGGTGTGCGCGGCCTATTGCATTCCCAACGCTTGAAGCCATTGTTCTTGTGGTCACAGCTCCTGTAGCCATCAAAATTCACCATGTACAGAATGTAGCTCTCTGTCTTCTCCTCTGGCACGGAGGCATCATAGTGGGGGCAGTAGATATCAAGGTAATCATTGATGCAGACATCGACTGTATAGTCCCCTCTGTGAAACCTAAAATTCAGAAAGACAATTCAGCAACCAGAATGAACTGAATGAAAAAAAACTGCACAACTATTAAAGCAAAACCATGAAGATATTGAGTTTTTCTGCCCTCTCAGTGGATCCGAGTCTCTATCAAATGGTTCCATGGGTTATATCATCGCCTCTTGGTCAAATTGTTATGGGTTTGATTTGCATTTCAAAGCTTTGAGCCCAAAATGTAGCATGACTTATACCTTCCAGTGTAGTACTGAGGGAGTGCTGCACTGTCCAAATTGTGGTGTACTTCAGATGCAATGCAATAATGCTCGATCTGGTGAATCCTATCGGTCTTACGGCCTATTTTTACAAAACAACAGTAGAGCTGTCCTGGGACAATATTTATCAAGCAACCGGCTCCATTAAAATACATTCTCACAATATCCATCTGTGAGATTTTGCTGCGAGCAAAGTGACCTCCAAGTGATATGCTTCAAAATGTGCTGAATTGAACAAGTAATTCAGAGATTCTGGCTAATTTTTCTGGGGATATGTGTACAAATCCCATCAGAGACAGTGAAACTTAAATTTAGTAAAAACGTGGAATTCAAAAGTGAAAAAATTATTATGAAGACACAGCAAGTCAATAGAAAAAATACCATTTTCATGAGGGGAATTAAATACAAAAGTTGGACGTTTATGCTTTAGTCATATGGGGCATTGGAGAGACTTAATTGGTAGGGCTGTACACAGTATTGCCCTCTCTACTTAAGTAAGGGTGTAAATGCATTGGAGAGAGTTTAGGGAAGATTTACGGCTTGTCTTGAGGAAAGTCTAGACAGGCTCGGCTTGTATCTGCTGGAGCGAGAAGAGTAAGAGGCAACTTTATTGAAAAATATAAGATCCTGACGTTCTTGACAGGGTAGATGTGGAGATGATGTTTTCTTTGGTGAGATAACCTTTGATGAATTAGGAGCCACTGTTCTTAAGGGTTCACCTATTCAAAACAGAGATTTGGCTATTCTTTTTCTCTCAGAAGGTCATGTCCCTTTGAAAATCTCTTTTTGAAAAGGTGGTGAAAGCAGAGTCATAGAGCCATAGAGTCATAGAGATGTACAGCATGGAAACAGACCCTTCGGTCCAACCCGTCCATGCCAACCAGATATCCCAACAGAATCTAGTCCCACCTGCCAGCACCCGGCCCATATCCCTCCAAACCGTTCCTATTCATATACACATCCAAATGCCTCTTAAATGTTGCAATTGTACCAGCCTCCACCACATCCTCTGGCAGCTCATTCCATACACGTACCCCTTGAATGTTTTACGGTAGAGGGAGATAGAGTCTTGTTAAGCAAGGTGTTGAAAGTTTAACAGGAGTAGATTGAGAATACAATCAGTTCAGTCACGGTCTTAATGAATTTCAGAACAGGCTCGATGGTCTGAATGGCCTACACATGGAGTATGCTTCATGTGTTTGTTTTGACACAGATTTAAGCATGGTCTTCAAAAAGTAACTGGATAGATATTTGAAGGAGAAAAAAGGTGCAGGTTTCTGGAAAAGAAATTTAAATAAAAAGATTATTCTTCAAAAGAGCCACCTTAGGCTGAAATGCCCCATCTGTATTGCATCATTCTGTGACCTTACTAACTGAGGGATACGAGGCCAATGCTGACTTGCTCCAGCAGTGAATATAGTACATAGGCTAATTCAACTTCATCTTCACAGATAGGTAGACCTGACCAGGTAAAAACATTTATTACGCATGCAGCATCTGAATCAAGTAAGTTATCCCTTGCGCTATTAAAGGGAAAAGACTTAAATATAAATACTCCCCAGGCATCCTCTTTTAAGCACTTGCTCAACAAAGATTTTGCAGCTTTCCTGTTGGGACAATAGGTGGTTGAATCATTGAAAACAAGTGCAGAAGGAGGCCATTCAGCCCTTTGAGCCTGTGCCAACAGTCAATATGATCATGGCTGATCATGCAATTTCAGAATCCCATTCCCGCTAAAGATAGAGGCAATTGCATTAAGTGAAAGAAAGGCCAGAGGATGAGTGTGAGTAGAGTCAGGCAAAGTTATGCACACATTATTACATCAGGCACAGACTCTGGCAGTACATATGGTTTAGTATCTATTGAGTTTGAAGAGGTGGGTCAAGTTTATGTCTCTATGCTAGCTCCTGGCAGAGAAACTAGATTCCCGCACAGTGCAGGTGTGATTCTCCAGCCTTGTTTCCAGTTGCTGCAAACGCCTCCAAATTACAAATTCAAGGCCGAGAGGTCACATAGAGGCTATTTTTGTATAAGTCAATTAGCGGGCACCAGATGTGAAGCGTAATATCGGAAGCAAATTGATTGAAGACGGAATAAATGACGTGACAAGAGTCTCCCAGTGTAGCCCAAAGACCAGGTGGAAATAGTGGGTGGGCACTGGAGTGCCAGCTGTGGGATACGGGCACATTTTGTATCAAGCTCAATTAATTTCTTCCGATGGAATGGCCCAGTACACGTGCAGTCATTTGGGATTTCAGGTACAGAGTTTTAATATATCACATTAAGGCTTTCACCAAATCAAAGCACTTGCAAGCTGCTAATGTTAAGAGGCAGCTGTCTTTATTACACAGTTTGGCAAAACCTTTTCTCATTTGTTTCCAAACACATGGCCAGAGGGCATAAACTATTCACAAATGCATCATGCATTACCTGAATGACATTAACACTCTGACTTCTTTTCGCCTGCAATCAGTTTTGCAAAATTTTCCTTACAGCAAAATAAAAGAAAGGTTTGCTAGTGTTCCGGTGAATTGAGGTGTTAAATGGTGATTAAATATCCTACGTGCCAACCCTAACTCAGTTGGGAGAAATCTACTCTCCACCTCCAAAAAGCTGTGAATTCAGGGCACCACTCCAGAGGTTTGACCCCATAATCTCGCCGAACACTTCAGCATAGTGCCGAGGGAATGCTGCCTTTGGCAGAGATGCTGCCATCCAGATGCAATGTTAAATTAAGATGCTAACTTATCATAGAATCATAGAAGTACACAGCACGGAACAGGCCCTTCGGCCCAACTTGTCCATGCCGACGAGGTTTTGTAAATTGAACTCGTCCATCTATCCCTCTAAAACTTTTTAAAATCTATGTACCTATCCAATCTCGTGGCTATGTGTAAAACATCCACTGTACTATTCTGAAGAGGAACTGGAAAGGTATGCTGGGGTGCCCCCTTAATATTTATTCCACAAACCGAAATTGAGTTGTTTGGGAGCTCTCACAATATGCAAATTGGCTCCTGTTGTTTCCTCCATCACAACAATGATGTCATCTTCGCCAGTCAGATGGTGACAAAAAAATGCTGGGATCCAAGGTAGACAAGCAGGAAGTTGGAAGAACACAGCAGGCCAGGCAGTATCAGGAGCTGGAGAGTTCCTGACGAACTGATGCATCCAAAACGTTGACTTCTCCATCTCCTGGCGCTGCCTGGCTTGCTGTGTTCTTCCAGCCTCTTGCTTGTCTAAAGTCAGATGGCGACATGTGGTGGAAATGAACAATCCTAATTGAACATCATCCTCCAATCAAGGAACAGCTGACGATGATGCCAACAGTGACTGCAGTTCATTGGCTTCAACATTCTTTGGGTCATGCAAGACACAATATAAACAAACACAAGACTTCCTTTCCTTTTTTTTTAAACCAATACAAATGTGTTTGAGCTTCTTGCTCCTGAGGTCAAAAGTTTTTTGGGTTACTTTATCCCAGCCAGGCATTCGGAGAGAGCTGTCAGCACTCAATTGAAATCACAGGCTCAAACAAAGCAAATCCAGGACAATAACAAATTGCTTTCATTGTGTGGATCAGCCACTTAAATGTGTTTCAATTTTCCATTATCTTTGTTTGCTTTTTAGGCTCCACACTTTTGTTTTACAAAGGACATATATTATTTGAACATAAGAAAATTAGGCCAAGCTATGCCTGTATCATCTCACCACTACACCTTCTCAAGGGCAACTAGGGATGGGTAATAAGTGCTGGCCCAGCCAGTGATTCCATGTTCCACAAGAGAATAAAAATGTTTAGAAGAGTTGGAAGTGAAGTAATTGGAACACAATTGACCAGGTAGAAGTTGAAAGGGCATTGCCTCTTGTTGGAGAATCTAGAAACAGAGATTAAAGTTTAAAAATAAGGGGTCACCCATTTACGACAGATATGAAAAACATTTTTTCTCTGAAATTTGAGAGTCTTTGGAATTCCCTTCCTCAAAAGGCAGTGGATGGAGAGTCTTTAAGGCAGACATAGATAGATTCTTGAATGACCAAGGGGCTGAAGGGTTATCAGGATACGCAGGAATGTAGAGGTGAGGTTAAAATCAGATCAACCATGATCTTATTGAATGATGGGACAGGCTTGAAGGGCTGAGTGGCGTACCCTTGTTCCATCAGTTCTGAGGAAGGGTCACTGCACCTGAAACGTTAACTCTGATTTCTCTGCACAGATGCTGCCAGAACTGTTAAGCCTCTCCAGCAATTTCTGTCTCTGTTTCTAATTTCCAGCATCTGCAGTTCTTTCAGTTCTTGTTTGTTATTCATATAGTGCAGTCTGAACAGGCCATTCAACACACTGACCCTGTGCTAATCCGAAACCACACTTGTTCCCTGCCATTTGGCCCACAGAACTTGCCCATCCCCCTTAAGCACCAGCAGCGGTGGGGGTAGGCTTTTGGATCGGTAAAAGTTGCCCACTTAAGGGCCTCATTGGCAGTGATGTGGGAAAGCCATCTACAAACCCTCCTGCTAAGGACATGACTGGGGTAGGGGTGGAAAGGTGGACAGGGTTCCCATTCACAACCCACACTGTCCCCACACCCACCGGCACAAAACCCTCTGTGGGATGGTAGAAGATATTTGCCCATTGTCAGATAACCCACTGACGCTCACTGCATTGTCCATTTGGATGGGCTGCTGCAGGAGTTCCCAGAAGAAAGCTAAAACGGTTAAAGCAAAAACCCAGTCACACTTGGAAATGAATATCCTGTTGTCATGGGGTTCGATTTTGAAGATGGTTTGAGAACAAGTGGGAGCAGTACGTCTCATTCGTCAGTTTCACAGGCTTTTCCAAAGCCTTTTCAGGAGGGCAAGGGAGGAAAAGGATGGGGAGTTCAAAAAAAAAACACTAACTTGTCTGCGTCAGATCTATCATTGTGAAGCAATGCCAACATTGTGGTTGACTGGGAACAAGTGTTACATTACTGAACAAACAAAGACACAAACCACTGAGAGCAGTGGTTACATGGTCATTTGCAAAATGCATTACAGCAAACCACAAGGAAAACACAGGGTTGAGGTATTCGCACTTAAACGTCTGGCCATCTGCAAATGGCCGTGCAAAACTATCCATTTGACAGCTCACTTCTGCACCCTCTAAATTGCCAGTGAATGTGCTTAAACTAAATGCGTAAAGTCCATTAAAATTACAACACAGGAACAAGCCATTTTGCCCAAATGGTGAGTGCATCACTGGTGCTCCACTCAAGCCTCACTCCATTCAAAATCATCAAACCTTATCTGTGTAATGCTCTGTAAGTTTAATCACTCATGAACTTGTCTAGTTTCCCTCTAAACGCATCTATTCCTTTTGGCTCAACCACCCCTGCAAGTTCCACATTCTAAACGCTCTCCACATGTGTTTCTCCTGAAGTGGATCACTAGTGACTATGGGAACTGTTCTTAAATTCAAAGGCTGCCCCTTTGAGCTCCATCTGTGCCTCTGACGGTCCCAACATTGGGGGCATTTGGTGACCACCACCCACCTCTCCGCTCTTCCCCAACCTGGCAGGAAGGTTCCCCTGGTTTTGTAGTCAGGAAACTAGCCATCTTTCTCACTCACTGAGGTGGCAATCTGACACCCTTACATGGCTGTTAATTGTCCACTTAATTGGTGGTGTGTTGAGAAAGGTGAACGATGGATCTTCTAACCTGGAACTCAACTAGTGAGATGGCTAATACAGGGGCCTTTCTCACCAGGGCCAACTCACCCTCAGGTCTGTTCTGCCATGTAGTGAGATCATTTCTGATCTGCATTGCAACTATATTCACCCGACTTACTTCCTCGGATGACTGTAGGGGCAATTTTGGCATTGACTGACTCCAGTGTAGTCTTGCTCTGTCATTCCCGTCAAATAAAGGACAGACAATCCCCCCAGTCTGGCTGTGCTGTGTAGGTGAAGGGATCTCAGTCTGACTGCACCACCAGGAACAATCCCACCTTCCAGATGGAGCCTCAGCACTGATAGTTGCCTCCCACTGCAGGCCGAGCCAGTCAGGAAAGGGGACTGTGAACTAAAAGATGACCAGATGGGTAAGCCTTTTGGGTTTTCATTTTCGGGATGCCTTTGTGGAACTGAGCCCTGCTCTGAACTCCATCTTTGGGCCTCCCTTTCCACAGACTATGCTACTATCCTGATTGTGACGCTAGGCCTCCTTCAACTGAGATCCCCTCTACACCTCCACTCCCTTGTTACCAAACTGCCAGGCATCGGCCTTATGGGTTCCCAATTGCGGCTTCCTGCCACAGAACTCTTGCTGTCTTTTAGGCCATCACTTGAGACCAGGATGACTGTTCGCCATTCTGAGGTTGTGGGTCCTGTGGTGACCAATCAGTTCAGTGCTGGAACCACACACCCTGCCTGGGGCAGGTGGTATTTGAAGAGATAGATGAGTGGGGTGGTCTTTCCTCCACTTCCACCTGGCCTACATTTGGGCCTGTCCGAGATGCTTGAGATGATTGGCACCTTGGCAGTGGCATCTTGTCCATCTCGTTGAGCTAGAGATTCGGACCATCAGTGGGAATGGTAACTTTGGGGACCTCCTTGAAGTGTTCCCTGTGCCCTTCTGGTAACCATGTGCCACAATGAAGCTCAGAGTAGCCAAAGCATGGTGCTCACACATACCTTACTCACCCCTCTCTCTTTAAAATCCAGGCCACACAAATGCCAAATAGGAGAATGCATCAACATGTAGTCAGGGGTGGCCAGGAGGCTCCATCTCTGTTGATTATATGTTGGGAGACTCCCTTGCCTCCTGTGTTCATCCCTACAGTCCCTCTCTCAACTTGATCATAGAAGGATCAGACTCAGATGACAACCTCTTTACATGCAACCTTTCTCAATGCTCAGAGCATGTAAGCTTCAGTGCAGGAGAACAGACATCCTCCTACCTTGCCTGCCAGAACTAATGACTGATCTCCCAATCACAGAGTCACCCTGCCACAGATGCTGGCTTTCTGTACAATCTAGCCAGCCTCATTCCTCCAATCTACCCTCGTAGCCAGCAAGTTTATTTCCTTCCAATGCTGAATTTCATTTTGCAATCATTGATCATTTTTACTCCTGCCAATCTCATGGGTTTTGAGTTTCAGGTTAACACCACTGCTTGTGCAAAATCTCTTTACAATCGCACCTGAATCTCTTGCCCGAAATCTTAAATCTATGCCCCCCCCCCACCCCATGCCCACGCCCAGACCAAAGTGGGTGTTGGTTGCCCAAGTGGGTCATAAGAGACATTCCCTCTAAGCTGTGTGGCTACGTCCTGTGCTATTCCAATGTTCGGATCGTTCTGCCATAACGCACATTTGTCAACATGAATTCACTATAACGCGTTGATGAATGGGGACGCTGTTTCTACAGTCGAGAGTGTGGTGCTGAGAAAGCATAGCAGGTCAAGCAGCATCCGAGAAGCAAGAGGATCAAGGTTTCAGGCATAAGGAACCTTCAGGAATTCTGAAGCATTGATTCTCCTTGGATGCTGCCTGACCAGCTGCGCTTTTCCAGCACCACACTCTCGACTCTGATCTCCAGCATCTGCAGCCCTCACTTTCTCCTAGCTGTTTCTAAAGTGCAAACTCTTAAAACATGTGTTGGCTACAGCGCGATTGCATCATCAACACTTGAGGTGTAATTTGTATTGCACGATTCTTGTTTAGCCCAGGGATGCACAGGAACGTGACTATCGCTTTATAGACAAAGTGACTGTACCACAACGTGATCAACATTGGCATGCCAACTGTGGCACTGACTTCTGTAAGTCCCTGCCATGCACAGTCCTTGGAGGCCCACACAGCTGGAAAGAAAATGAGAAGGTCACAAGCTGACGTTCAGCCGTCATGAGCTCTGAGAGAGCAATGGCCAGCATAACCAAGTGGTGACAGCTGTACAGCTGTGCATCAGCTCTCACGGTTCTCAGCAAGGGGGTTACAATAACGTTCAAGCCTCAGAATTGGGTCACAAAGGGAAAACAGGCAAGGAAGCAGTGCCCTTGACCTCATCTGCCAACAGCCTCAGCATTGTTTCGTCTATCTCATATAAATCTGAAGACTTCTATCAAATCTCACTTCAATTTCTTTGCTCCAAGGAGAACAGCCCCAGTTTCATTAATTTGACCTTGGGTTATATCTAAAATCTCACATCACTAGAGCCATT